>NW_025999961.1:5702780-5759438 GCF_001458135.2 Marmota marmota marmota
AAAAAAAAAAAAAAAAAAAGTAGAATAAGGATCACCAGGGATTAGGTAGAATGTGAGGGGAGGGTGAAAAAAAGAGTATTAATTGATCAGTCCACACTATATGTATATATGAAAATATCACACTGGACTGTTAATACACACAATTAATATGTTTTATTAGAAAAAAGAGGTGAAACTTTTAAGAGGTCATTAGATCATGGGGGCTCTGTCCTCATTAACAAATTCATGCTGTTATCACAGGAAGGGGATGGTTATCATGAGAGTGGTTTTCTTGATAAAAAGGATGAATTCAGCCTAATTCCACTGTCTCTAGTGTGCTGAAATGCCATTCTGCCATGTTAGAGTGCAGCACAAAGTTCTTCACCAGATGTTGGCACCATACTTTTCGACTCCCCGGCCTCTAGAACCATAAAATAATCAAATAAACTTCTGTTTGTAAATTATCTAGTATTTTACAGTGTTACAACTAATGAAAACAGAGAGAAACACCATGATTAAGCATTCACTCTCTATTAAGACCAAGTCACAGACTAAGAAGTTATCTGAAAGGTGGCAAGCCTTTGTTCCAAAATTCTAAGAATGTGCGTGGTTGTTCACTTGTAGAGACCTGCTAAAAACTCCAAGAAGCATCCTTATCTTCCAGTGACACTTTAAGCACCATGAGATTTTCTATATCATGTGTTTCAAGTGGCAGAGCAGCTGCCTGGCAGCCAGTACTTGCTGCAAAACCTTGTCTTTTTCTTGGACCACTCAAATAAGAAGCTTTTCAGTTTGTGTCGTAAATGAGTTGGAGGAACACATATAAAATTCAAAGAAACTGAATAACACTGCACCCCCTTTTTTACTGTAGGAGGAACCAGATGCAATCATTTATCCTTCACCTTAGGAGGGATATATCAACATGCCCTACCCCAAGAAATTTCACTTGACTCTTGCTATCCTGGAAGCCAATAACTCTCATTTGCATTTAGGTTTTCCAAGTCATGACTGCAGTCTCAATGGTAAGGTCTGGCCCACAGAGAAGAGCAATCATGGAGCTCTTCAAGAATTCCAGGGCTGCCCTCACAAATTTATTTCTCATAATTTTGGCAAAATGTATGTCTTCTGGGGTGGGTGTGTGTGTGTGTCTCAGTGTTGGTGCATAGGACTTAAATGGAAAAGCCACTCTAATATTTCAACCCCCCTAAGCCTTTTAATCCTTTCTTCTACATTACCAAGGCAGGCCCAGCATATCCAATTAACTCAACATGGGCCATCCTTTGGCCCATGTTTCAGACAACTAACCAAACTGTTAGAGCCCTTTCTAACTTTCCAAACTACATTAAATATGGAACCTCTGTCTAGTGAGCCCTTAGCAATAAAATTTGCCTGGTTCAATTTTATGCTTCTTTCACCATTATCCCACATCCTCAATAGCCATACTCATAAATATTCCTTGGATTTCTGTCTGTATAAATTAGAAAAATCAGGTAGTTCTTTTGGAGAATAGTGTGCCTCCTATTGAGTTACACTTTGTACTTTACCTGTAGGGGTCTATTAAAACTCAGTCTTGTTATAGATCTATAAGCAAAGAGGAGTAGTTGGAGTGGGTCCTAAAGAGAGTTAGCATTGCCTTGTATGGCAACTGCCTCATGGGAAACCATTAGTTTCCTAAGGCTATGCAAAGTTAATCTACTTAGATGGGGGTGAAAATTCACTGCTACTGAGGGTGGTAGAGCTGCTACCCTGGGGAGTGAGAAGCCAGTTTCACTGTCCGAGAAAACTCATCAGAATGTAGGGGTTCATTATCAGAAGCTTTATCAGCATCTGCCCACATATCCCTATTCCATCTTGCAGGATCCCATTCTTTTCTTTATGTCATCACCTAAACAGTAGACAATCTCCAAGGCTAAGAATTCAACCTGTATTGTAATTCATCCAGTTTCAAGATGAGAATCTGCTTTGATTTTCATCAGTCTTGGACCTTTGGCTACAGGAGATAAAGGTCTTTTTCAGAGATCACATAGAAGATTTTATGTCATTTATGCATACTTATACTGGGTTTGAACCCTAAGGTCATCCTTTCTTTCACCACTTTGTTCAGCAATTTTAGATGCAACTGGCCAATCTCGTTATGTTTGTTAGTTTTACAAAACTGTTCAAAACTATCATATGTACTGTCGTAAGCTCCTTGATTTTTATTTGTGTTTGATTATGAGTACTCAATGGAAATGTTTTGCACATCTCTATTGTCACATTGTGTCATATATTATCAGTGTTGTCTTAATATTGAAAAGAGTCATTAGCATCTTTAAATACAATCAAATTAGAGAGTCCATTCCAGAAACCCCAGGAATGATTCAGAAAACTCAGCAAGCTAGAGACCTGAGAAAGCTGAGGTCATAAGTTCAAGTTCAAGTCTTGGTCCAAAGACAGTAGACCAGTGTTCCAGTTCAAAGATCATCAGAGAGAGAGAGAGAGAGAGAGAGAGAGAGAGAGAGAATGAATTCTTCCTTACTTTGTCTTTTTTGTTCTATTCAGACCATCAACAAATTGAATGAGGCTCACTCACACTGGAAAAGGCTATCTGCTTTACAATACACCACAGTCCAATCAAGTTGACAGATGAAAATTAACCATCACATCTTTTTTTTTTTTTTCATTCAGCCCTTGATTTATATCACTAGGGAATCAAGGATGCTTGTTTTTTTTCCTATGGGTTATAGCCATTATTACAATTATTTTGACCCTCAGTTTGCTCCAGTTTTGATTGATAACAGCCAATTTAAACCAGTTTCTGTGTCACTTTGAAATATCTTCATTTTTCTTTAAGGCCTTTCTTACTTTTTGGATTTTCTTACTTTTCATGGCTATTGCATTGTTATTGGTACTAAACCACACAACAGAGTTAGGAAAAGTATTTGTATATGTATATACACACATATAGATTTATGTTTTTAAATTTACATGTTTGTGTACTTTTTTAAAAAAGAATGATTTGCCAGGTTGGAGGTGCATGCCTGTAATCCCCAGCTCGGAAGTCTGAGGCGCAAGGATTGAGAGTTCAAAGCCAGCCTCAGCAACTTAGCAAGGCCCTAAGCAACTTAGTAAGACCCTGTCCCTCTAGAAAAAAATATTTAAAAGAGCTGCTGATATGGCTCAGTGGTTGAGTGACCCTGGGTTCAATTCCCAGTACTACACACACACACACACAAAATGATTTTCCATCGATATGCTGATATACTCTTAATTGCAGTCCAATACCTAATGCCAACATTCACCTAAGAATGCTTTTTAAAAAGCAATCCCCTTCCCATAATTGTAAATCATTTCTCTCATAGTGAAAAAGCTTGCTAGCATTACCTTCAGAATATTTGCTAACATGCTTACTTCCCACTGTATTTAACTAGCCTGTTTCTCAGTCCCCACCCTCTTACTGCTTTTTTAGCCTCAGTGCCAACTCCTTGGCCTTTGGGCATGCTGTGTTTAACATCTTATGGTGTCACTGCCACCTCCAAGGGCCAGAAGGAAAGACAATAGAAGGAAAGAAGAGAATTTAAATGACTTCTTAATATTACTTTTTTAAAATATAGTAAACTCTTGGAATTCATAGACTTAATATTCACAAATACAGATATTCACATGAATTCCCTAAGGCTCTGAAGATTAAATAGTTTTGTTGAGGCACAATTCACATTTAATTATGCAAGATTATGTTCAATAGAAAGTCAAATATGGTGGTCTTACATGTCTATACATTTTTTGCTATTCTTCCCATCAAGAAATAAAGTCTAATTCTTCACTGGCAAGCATTGCACTTAACTGAGTTGCTTATAAAAATAGATTATAGCAGAAATAATACCGTGTGATATCTGAAGATAGATCATATAAGATGATATGACTTGGTTTGGGGATGCTTTCTCTTAGAACTCAGACACCATGCTGCAATAAATTCTGAGTCACATGGGGAGACCATGGCCATGTGTAGGGGTCCTAGCTAACTTCCAAATTGTGGTTTCATTAAAAAATCAGTATTAATTGCCAGACATGTGAGATGACTCAAACCCTGTTACTATCTGACCACATGAGATACCCTGAGTGCAGTCAGTCACTAGGCCCATAAGATATAGTAGTAATGAAACAACTGTGGTTGTTTGTGTCATTGAGTTTTGGATGATTCAATACAGAGCAACAGATAATCAAAACATTATTTAGTGAGTATGTCTAGCCACTTGTTCAGAATTTGACAAGTCAAATCTAATAATTTACCAGAATTTATTTAATTCCTATAATTGGAATTAATATCTGCTATTTTAGACTTGAGAAATAATGTTTTCATGAAAACCTGAGAAATTAGGAAGGTATTAGACACTGTTAAGAACATGCCTCAACTCAATTTTTTATTTGTTTTAATTGGTTATATATTACAGAATAATGCATCTATGCACTTTGATATACATAAATGGGGTATAATTTCTCATTTTTTTGATTGTATATGTTATAAAATCATACCCATCATGCGGTCATATATGTATGTAAGCTAATAATATCTGTTTCATTCTACTATCCTTCCTATCCCCGTATCCCCTCCTCTCCCTTCACTCCTGTCTACTTAATCTACAGTAACTCTACTCTTCCCTCGTGTCCTCATCTTATTGTGAATTAGCAACCCCATATCAGAGAAAACATTCAGCCTTTGATTTTGCGAAATTGACTTATTTTACTTAGCATGATATTCTCTAGCTTCATCCATTTACCAGCAAATGCCATAATTTCATTCTTCTTTAAAACTGAGTAATATTGCATCGAATGTGTATACCACATTTTTTTTATCCATTCAGTTTTTTAAAAAGATTTAAAACTTTAATTTTCCAAAGTGACTTCCTAGCAATTCTCTTGACTTTTATGTAGCATTTGAAGCCATATAACACCACTTTATTAAAAAAAGTTTCTTTTTTGTCTTTAATAGTCTTATAATAGCTTATTTCTCTGTTCATTTGTCGAATGATTTCTTCTCTACCTTCTTGACTTCTTCCTACCCATGATTTCTAAATGTAGACACTTCCTAAGGTGCCATCTGCTATATTCTATTCTCTATAGTCTTTCTCAGAGATCTTCCTCTCTTACCACAACTATGATTCTAAACAGACAAATTTCCCATATCTGTATTTATAGTCCTTTTTTTTTCATTCCTATGTGCCAAATAATCATTATTTACTCTTAAAACACTTAATATCATCACAAAATACAGTTAAAACCAGAATCACATCTTCAACTTTCCCGTTGTAAAAGATTGTCAAGTTTGCAGTTCCATTTGTCAAGAACGTGAAAGTCAAGTCCATCTTAACAAGTAACAATGGAACACAATGAAAAATCAACCACTCTTTTTAGATGTATAAGAGAATTGAGGTCACAAGAAGAACTGCTGTCTCCAAAATTGGAGACACAGGTAGGAAGGATAAAGAGAATCATAATATTCTAAAGCAGAATCCTCCTAAGGAACCAGTTCCAGGATGAGAAAACCTGAACTCCGACAGATTGTTAGAATCTAGATGTGAACAAACCTAAGAGTTAAAAGTTCCAGATGGGCCCAATCATAGCTGCCTCCCAGATACACACATGCACAATTTTGTGTTTTTGCTTCTAGGAACTTGACCACATTGTGACAATGAATATTGAAGAAAAAAATCACCCTGTGCTTTCATCACTGGAAAAGAACCATTTTGAAATATGCCAGAGCACTGTTGAGAAACTTGTTAACCAGAGCCTAATCTGTTGGGGTTTGACCATAGCCTAACTGACCAGAGGAAGGTGAAATTCCAGCTCTAGTCTTCCATATGAGAGAAGGGAAATACTCAACTCCAGCCCAGTCTAGCTCTTTATGTGGGAGAAGTAAGGTATCCAGCTATGGTCCCCTTTAGTCATCCTCTTACATCTTAGGGTAGGTAAAAACTGTGAAACGCTTGTGAAATTCACAGTTCAGAGGCATAGATAGGCCTAATAAAATATTGAGACTTAATCAGAGTATTAGAGAATGCTTCCCATCCTCCCAAATCTTACTCCCACATATGACTGAAGGCCTATTTACAACAGAGCCTTTCACCCAGTATATCATGTCAGCTATTAAGAAAAAATTACAAGGAGTACTTACTAGAAGGCAAAAATAAGAAAAAAAATATAAACACAGTTTGAAGATTATCAGTAAAATATAAAAATTAAATGTACTTTTAGATATGTATGGTCAAAAAAGTTACCTCTATGGCTTCTTTCTTAGGAAGCTATTAGAGGATATGGTGAGAGAAACAAAGGAAGGAATAAGGGGGAAAAGGGAAAAAGAAAATCAATCTCTCCACCTGTTCCCTGTATTGTTTTTTCAGGTTTGGGATGGATCAGTTTTCATACTATTATAGCAGCACAAATGTTGAACCATCTTGTTTACATGATTCCTTTTCTTCACAATCTTATCATTTTTAAAGAGTTCCTGTTTGATTATTTTTGTAGTTCTCTGTCCACTTATCATTAGCTCTTCCCAAGCTGTCCAAAAGCACTATAAAATCAATCATACTTTTTTATCTATATGATCAAATTAATCAGGGTCAACTGTCAGTTCTGATCTTTCATTTCATTTTGTTCCTCTAAAAGCTACACTTTGAGATTGGGATTATGATTCTCGTGTGAGGCACCACATAAAAATAAGTAAATAAAATAAAGGTATTGTGTCCATCTACAACAACAATAAATTTTAAAAAGAAGCTATTCTTTCTAGAGTCCTCTGTCCTGTGGTCCAGTCTGGGTGGCTCATTCTCTTGGTCTGTTGCTTATCAGTTACCTTGGGACTTTTTCACATCCTGGTATTTTACTATAAAATCATCCCAGGAATGCCCTTCTTTCTTCTATATGATTGATTGATTGATTTTCTTCTTCCCTTTTCCCCCTTATTCCTTCCTTTGTTTCTCTCACCATATCCTCTAATAGCTTCCTAAGAAAGAAGCCATAGAGATAATTTTTTGACCATACATATCTAAAAGTACATTTAATTTTTATATTTTACTGATAATTTAGTATTGAATTCTGAGTTAGAGATACTCTTCCCCATTTTCTTTTAAGTCACTACTCTAACTTTTTATGTTGCTGTTGAAAAGCCTGATATTTTGACTCTTAATCCATATAGGACACATATAGGAATAAGAATCTAAAGTAATGTGGTGTTGATTCTGTTTCATGAAGTAAGGGAAGGAAGTCTAGGAGAACTCTTCATTCACTCTCAATTCATCCTCCTGTTTTAGAAGCTTCCCATCACCCATTTCATATCTATATGGTACCCTCAATTCCTGATCAATTTCATTTTATATCTATCTGGTGCCTGCAATTCCAAATTATCCTAATCTTAGTCAGCAATATTTTTTCCAGTACTGGAGTTTTAATTTTATTCACTCTTTTAAGTACCACTCAATTATCTATTTTCCGTCTAAGATTACATTTAAATCTCAATTTTTCTACATTTATTTCATTTTTTTATTGTAAGATTTATATTTTGCTTTGGATTGATTTCTGGACATTGCAGGGATAACTATATTTACTATATTGTGTTTAACAGGAATTTAAGGGTTTCAGAATTTTAAGCTCTCTCTCCATCTTTGTATACTGTTTACTTTTTAAAGTCCCAATTTCTATATGCAATCCACTAGAGAATAAATTCCTTAATAGTACTAAGTAACATTTGCTAGTATAAAAATGCTAGACTAGAGTTGAACTAATGAAAATCAAATCAACGCATGTCAAGTGAGAGTCTACCACAACAGTACTTGATATCCAGGAGATTCAAAAGAAACACATATATGGTCCCTCCCCTCTAGGATTTACCATCTTGAAATGATAAAATGTACACATTATTCATATGAAGGAGTTAAAGACTTCACTAGAAATCTATAAAAAATTATAAGTTTACTAGAAAAAAAGTAAATTAAGTGGAATAGATAAGATAGGTGTTTCTGAAAAGAATGGGAATATGACTAAAGGCATGAACACAAGTGTAAATATAAATTGGTTTTGAAAATAAGGGACTGGGGTTGTAGCACAATAGTAGAGCACTTGCCTAGCATGTGTGAGGCACTGGGTTCAATCCTCAGCGACATATAAAAATAAATACAATAAAGGTCTATCAACTACTAAAAAAAAGTAATTTAAAAAAAGAAAATACATTTACAACACTAACAATTTCCAACCTATTTTGTCTGATTCATGTAAGATGGGGAGGGGTGGGAGAGCATTTGAAGTTAGTAACAATAATCAATTTTAAAGAAATGTTAGTATTTATAGGCATTTTAGAAACAGGCATTGTCAACTTACAATAGGTTTTTCTTCACACAAATTCTTGGAGTCTTTCTGTTTCAGCTTCATGATTGAAATAGAGTTCAACCTCTGTGTCTGGCAAAGTTAGACTTAATTGGATTAGCAAATGCAAGTCTAGAAGTTTAAATACCAAATTTGTGCACATTCTTGGCATTCTAAATTCATTGGAGGTACTTTGGAATGCTTAAAAGTCTCCAAAGGGTCCAACAACCAACCTACCCACTCAGGAAAAAATTTCAACTTGAGAAGAGAATGCATTTTAATTTTAAAATGCTTCCCAATGTCTCAGTTTACCACTAGTACAGTTCAGTTCTTTGCTCATGAGCTTAATGCATCAGAGAATATACCTCCTATTAGTATTCTGTCTCTTTGTATGATACTGGAGTCTTCATTTACCTATTATCATTTCTCCCATTAATAAGTGGATGCTAAGTATAATTTCCATGTTCAGACACATGAATTTTCATTCAGATTTGTTTTCAATGAGATGAGAGAGTGGTAATATTACTCTGTTTCTTTCTCCTACATTGATCCTTAGAATCCTGGCAGTTGAACAGGCTTGCCTTCATAGAATTTAACTTCATGGTTTGACTTCATAGAGTTAAACTTCAAAGTTAAACATTGAAGTTTAGATTCAATGTTTAATTTAAGTAGTAATTATTTTAATTTATTTTTCATTATCCATCATCCAATTTGATTTTTTTAAATATTTTTTAAACCCAATGTTTCACACATGCTAAGCAAGCACTGTACCACTAAGACAACCCCAACCGGCTCCAATTAAATTTTATTTATAACAGATTCAATTTATTGTGTAGCCTTCCTCAAATAATATGATGTGTATTTGATTTTTTGTAGAATATCAAAAATAGTTTTCAAAGATGGCATATTACATATTATGTGTACTTTTTCTGTTAATTCAGTTCTTTATTCTACATATATAAACTAAATCAGTTAGTTTTGTTGCAAATGATTATAACCAGTCATAACTGTGTTTAAATTGGGGAAACCTTCCTTAAAATTTTTAACCACCTTCAAAACATATACATTGCCTTAAAAAATGTGTTGTGCCTAGATTTTTGAATGCAAAAAGTATTTCTATCTCAGAAACTTATTTTTCATCCCAGAAATATATTTTCATTTCAGAATTCTCAAAAGTTATGGATAAAGTTTCTTAGTTGCTGAACTGAATGTTTGGTGAGAAGAATTTACAAGTGGAGACATAGCAGGAAGACTTCAGGACTTCAGCCTAACTTTGGCAACTCTTTATATCTGTCTGTGACCTAACTCAACAATGAAGCAATGCCTGAATCTAAGCAAAGACTAAATAACACCTGTATCACTTTGCCTTTTCATTCTCATGTTCATACACAGTCTTAGTTTTCTGTTATTTGCTCATCTCTCTACACTTCTCTCTGAAAGAACAAAAGAGGAAGAAGGGAAGGGAAGGGAAGGGAAGAAGAAAATCACCCACCTCATGTCATATTTTGTGATATTTGTAGCTTTCTGAAGATGATGATGGAGAATGTGTTAAATCTTTAGAGCCAATGAAATTTTCCTCTTGTCTTATGTGAAGCTCATCTGTTTATACTCAGAACTCAGAGGCTTAGCTTGTTCTCTCAAATGTTTTTTGAAATCTTATCTTCAATAAAGCTAGCCCTCTTCTTACAAGTGAATTTCATAGCAGCAGTCAAAAAGATTCCCACAGTTCTTAGACCTTAAGATTGCTTAAATTCTATTGACCATCTTTATGGGAAATCTGGACACTTAACCTTATAAACATTTATACTAGAGTGGAAAACACTTGGTGCTGAGCTCCATAAGGTTTCTTGTGGCCATGTGTTTAAAGTATCAGGTTCTTTTACCACAGGAGCTAACATTAATTGTTTACTGGAGCAATGTGCTAGTCACCTATATTCCCCACAAGGACCCTATAGAGAGGTAGTATTTGTTTCTAGGACACCATCACAAATTACCAAGTACTTGGTGGCTTAAAACAGAAAAAAATCTGCTTTCTCACAGTTCTGGAGTCCAGAAGTTAGAAATCAAGGTATTGTCAGGGCAGTGTTCTTACTGAAGGATTTAGAGGAGGATCTTTCCTTTCTTATTCTGGCTTCTGGTAGCTCTAGATATCCCTTTGCTATGGCTGAAGCATTCCAATCTACCTTCATCTTCGTGTGCTTTCTCTTCTCCAGGTACATCTCTTTACATGCCTTATAAAGACACCTGTCATTGAGCTTAGAACATACCCAGAAAATCCAGAATTATCACTTTTCAAAAATCTTAACTCAATTACATCTGTAGAAATCCTTTTTACAAATAAACTCACACCCACAGGTTCTCTGGTTTAGGACATAGACATATGAGAGCCACCACTCAACCCATGGCAGTCATATAAGCTCATTTGATAAAGAAATTGAGATTCAGAAAATTCACATAACTTGACCAAAAATTGGCAAAATTTAAATTTAAATTAATCTCCCATCAAAATTGTTGCTACTTATATCATGTTGTCTCTTACCTGAAACTCTGGTTGCATGTGTATCTCCAGTAGGCTTGGGAGTTTTTCATACTAGACTATGCTACTATCATCTTGATGCCCCTCAGGTAAGCCCACCCTCAATGGAAGAGGTGCTTGTGGAACTCCTCTTGAAAATATGCCTCAAGTCCTAACTGCCTCATTTATCTCATATTAAAATGTTGGTAAAGAACAGCATCCTCCCAGCAAACCAACTTACTGTTGTAAATAATAGTTACCTCATTCCCTCTAACATCATCAAAGGGGACAGATGGTTTAAGTCATGCATTTGGGCTATCAGCAGGACAGAAGTTTCCACAGATAAATGTTAACAGTACTTTTTAAAAACATGATCTTTATGGCATGTTTTAATGTCAGTGTTTGTTTATCACCAAAATTCAGAAAATGTCCTTAACTTGTTACACATGACATATTAATGTAGACCCAGATATACTAAGATCACAACCTATTAGGACATTTTGATTTTAGCCTTAGTGGACATTTTCCTGTTCTCTTAAATGGGATTATTTTGTAATCACTAGGGGGAAAACTGTACCCATAAAAAGAAAATAATGATAAACTTGAGTTTCTTCAAAAATTAAAATCATCTGCTTTTCACAGGAGGCACTCAAGAAAATAAAAAGACAAGCTACATGTTAAAAGAAAATAGTCACAATCATAAAACTGATATACCATTTGAAACAACAATATGTAAAGAACACTTTCATAATAGTAAGACAATCAATCCAATTTTTTCATGGAAAAATATGTAAATAAATTTTATAAAAGACAAAATACAAATGACCACTTCAAAGATGTTCAACATCATTGATCATCACAGAAATTCAAATTAAAATCAATATTTTGTAATAAATTACCACTTTGCACCAACTAGAGTGAGCAAAATTAAAAAGACTACAAATGTAAAGTATTGGCAAAGATGTGGAAAAACAGAAACTTTATACATTCATGGTAATATTTAAACTGGTGTGACTACTTCTGAAAACAGTTCACTGGTTTCTTATAGTCCAACATGCTCATAATGTGGCCCAGTAATTCATCTCTTAGGTATTTACTCAAGAGAAATGAAAACTCATGCCCATAAAAGGGCTTGTTGCATGGATGTTTGTAGAAGTTTTATTTATAGTAGCTAAAAACTGGAATCAACCCAAATAATAATGAGTTCCAGTAAATGACTGGATAAATAAATTATACTATGTCATAATATCAAATACTCGGCAATAAAAAGGAGTAAACAACTGACACACAAAATACATGGAGAAATCTCACTGATATTATGCTCAAAGAGCAAAATATTCATACAGTAAGTTTCTGTTTATATGAAATAATCAATCTGTAGTGATTTAAACAGAGCAGTTCTTACTTGGGTCAGAGAGTAGAGGCAGGGAAGGGAGATGAGAGCAATCAGGCACTAAATGTTCTACATATGCATGCAATTGTCAAAATACATTAGATTTTAAGGTGTGCATTTTATTGAATATAAATTGTACCTCACAGTTCAGTTCATTTTTTAAAATTTAGACTTTTTATATCCTGGTTTGCACCCCTCTGTGCATCCTAATCTCTAGCTGTTTCAAGTTTTCCCCATTTGGGACTTTTCTTAATGTCTTACCTTCAAAGTCTTGCATATAATATCCCCATAAACCTGATAATATTTCTACTTCTTAACCTTGAGGAAGCTGTTTCTTTAAAGATATCCCCAGGTTGGTTAAGTGCCATTCCTGTCTCTTTCCATAGCACTTAACTTACTTCAAGGTCCTAAGAACAACAAGGAATTTTGTAATCAACATTTCCCCTCTTATAATTTGCTGATTTCTAATCACAAATGTAATTTATATATGAAACCATGAACCCCTTTATTATGTATAATTATAAAGTACCAAAGAAATGATGAAATAAATAAATTAAAAGTCGTCTACACACACACACACACACACACACACACAAAGAATTGCACTCAATGGAGAATATATCACTTTTTATTGTTCTTGCCTTGTTCAGTAGTCAGTCTTTCCTGTTAATTGTCACTTCCCTGAGTACAGGAACAACCCTGCCTACTTTGTCTCCTGCTGTATCTATCCAGACATAGTTGTCAATAAGTATTTGTTGAGTGGGTGAATAGATGAACTAATAATGAACAAATAAGCTCATATAAACCTCCCAAAATATTCAGGTAGATTCTCAGTGATTTCTGAGAAAGTCCTGTTTTATAAGTAAAACTAATTGAGGGCTTCCCCCTCTATGTGAGTGTTATTTTTGGTATGGCATCACATATTTTATTATAGGTATTTTCTTCTAAATTATATTTCTCAGAAGCCACCGTTTTGGTAGGAGCAATGAGTCACCGAAATGCAATTCTTGGCTGTGCCTTCTCCCACTATCCTGTCCCCCCAGCTAGCCAGACCAAACATTCCATATTAACCGTGTTTTTGATTGTCTGAGGGATTTCTGTCTGATTTAGATTGTTCATCATGATATTTTGAGTCTTCCACTCTGAAGAACATAGCATATGTATTCTTTACTTCTCATTTCACTCCTTAACTTTTGGCAAATGCTTTTGAAAAAAAATGGCATTTTTGTTTGTATATAATGGATATACACACAAAATATATATGGAGTATAATTATACACACACACACACACACACACAGAGAGAGAGAGAGAGAGAGAGAGAGAGAGAGAGAGAGATACACAAGCTATATGGATGAAACCCAATAAGATGGTTTCTTATTTACTCTGTCATTGTTTCCTTTGTCCTTTGTTCTATTTTATTTTTATATTTGTTTTCAAATATTTGTGGGGAAACTATGCTATTACTCATTAATTCAAAGTATCAGGCCTCAGGAAAATTGCAGCTTGGAATGGTGAAGCTGTAGGGAGAACCGTGCATGACTTTAGTCCATCTCCTATTTCTGTTTCTCACCATGTGCCTGGTTTATTCTTTTCTCTGCAGATGTTCTCTGATCCAAAAGCTGTCTGAAAAATGTAACTACCTAGAGTAGAACATGGTTATCCTGTTTTCTTTGTCTTGAATCCCTCTGGGTTTTTCTCTCTCCTCTACACTGTGTGTGTATTACTTTTTAAGCATTAAAACAACCCTTCAAGACTTAGATTATTCTCCCAGCATTACACATGAGAAAACTGAGGTTGAGAGAGATTGTGGCCATTCAGGTCACTGCCATCTGTTGGGAATTCAAAGATGAAAAGATCCCTTCAATAGTTCAATAACAAAGTAGATATTCATCATTATAGGTGGCCATAGAATGATCACAATAGAATTCTGTGCTGTAATAGTGCTACAATAGATGTGTGGACATAGAGTTGTAGTAATTCTACAGAATGCTGCCTGGAGAAGCAAGGCAATCACTGTAAAAAGGACATTTGAGCAGAACTCTGAAAGATGTGTAGCTCTCCAAGTACTAAAGTAGGGGAATGACAGCCCAGTCCATAGGAGTCTTATGTGTAGAGGAGGAGTACTTATTACAAACAGGAGAAGCTGGGCTATCACTGTTTCTCTTTGAGATGATAGCTCACTTTCTGAGCTGTCAACCCAAGTATAGGTATGTTATAATGGTACTTAAAAACCTACCAAATGGTTCAAAATGATCTGATTTCTAACTAATCAGGGAAGAGAACACGTGAGAGCAACATTGATGTAAAACTTTAGTTTCTCTCTTGCCCTCCGGTTTTCTCTCTTTCTCTCCTTGCACCCCAACCCCAACCACAGTATAAATCAACAGAGAAAACAATGTGGGCTTTGGCAGTGACCACTATTAGTTTTGAATGATGAATACATACCAGACTTGCGCATTACAAAAGGTACTTGTGTGGTACATTATACTTTTTTCAAGATATCCCCCAAGTATATTTGTGTTGTCTCCATCTTATGGCCTACATCTTGCAGCTTATAGAACATTTGGTTTTTCCCATGAACTAATATGACTTTGAATTCTATACACACTCATTTAGCAAGATATGAGTTACAAAATATTGCATATATTTCTTCAGAAATAAGTCTGAAATGTACATTCTGTTTATTCATAGAGCAGCTAAAAATTGTCTCTAGCATTCTGTACATGGAGAAAAGCATTAGCAGTTATCAATCTTACAATATGCTTTCTCTTGTAATAAAGCATTTGATCAGAGATGTTTAAACCAAAAGGTTTTTCTGAAGCCAAAACAAATTCTATTAAACAAAAAAGTAATAAAAATTATTTAAAACATTTTATTTAAGTTTCATTAGATTTACACCTGAACATTTTATAAGTTTAATCTCCTCCCTAAGCTCTGAAGACATGTATTTATGCAGAATGCTCTTTTGGGTTAGCAGTTGTCAGAATTTAACTTGAATATCTTTTTCCATGTGCCAGTATTGTCAGAATAACCCGTATTTTCTGAACCTCAGCTGAAAATATTGATGGTTCAGGAAATAAAAAATGTTCTGGGTACTAAAATGCACCATTTTATCTAATGTAACTAAATTTGGTGTGTCTGGTAGGATTCAGATAAAAGTCAGTACAAATGTATTGGAGTGTGGCCACTACTTGGAGCTGCCCCCACTAACCCTAACCACTACTGAGGACAGTGTAATGGCAGGCAAATATCTTTTATCATTTTTGCCCAGGTAATCACATGTTTATATAGCAAAAAAATTAAATTACATATGTGTGTATGTATATATGTTATAGCTAGCATATCTTTCTTTTTGACCTCTACCCCTAACCATAGTTCATTTCCAAATGTATTATGATATATCCACACTTCTTCTTTCAGAGATATTGTACAGGTATGTGTGTGTCAATCCATTCATATAAATTTCTTTAACTTTACAAAACTAGGCGAACACAATGAATGCTATTTTGAATCTTGTTTTTCACTTACTACTTGTTGAAGTTACTGCCTTAGTCTATGTAAATGTGCCTCATTTAGTTAAGTGTTTAGTAGTCCATTTTTTATTGTTTGATAATATATTTTATGGTTTTTCCAGTATTTTGCTAATATAGAGTACTGCAGTGATATACTTTGCATCTGTATGGAAATATTTATCAGATAAATCAAAATTGCTTCATTAAAAATGAGAAGTAGGGCAAAGGCATTTTTTGAGTAAAAGTTCAAATTAGATGATTAGAGGTTTTACACTTAGCTCTGTGACTGCCTCAGAGTTCTGTTTCCCTCAAATGAATTTGTTAGCTAAGACAATTCAGACATTGCATTTCCTCTCTTACAGAGAAAAAGTACAATGCCTTTGTCTGTCCAGCCTACCTGCTGCATCAGTCCTCAAACCTGGGTCAGACAAAACATCTGCCTTCTTTACTACTCTACCTAGACTGCTAAGTGTTGAGAAGGAAATGTATTTGTCTTGGCTCTATTACAATTTTATATTTTCTAAGATTATCTAGGGACTCTATATACTTTAGCTTACAACTAACTAGGTTCCCTAATTCCCTTACTTCCTATCTCTTTTTACTTTCTAATTTTCTACATGAAATTCTCAGACAATCTCAAAACTAATTTTGCCACACATGCTTTCCTGCTGCCTCTCTGCTGATTTCTTCATCCCAGCCAATAAATAAATTTCTAAAAAACAATCAAATCAAAACAAAAAAACTCTCCTTCTACCCATTATTTTTTCTTCAGTGATTGTTTCCTATTCCTTCCCAAGTAGTATGCTTAAGAGAGTCAGCCAAAGAATAGACATTTGCACTGTTTCATATCCAATCTGTTTGTCCATTCAGTAAAGAAACAGGTCCTGACTCTACTATATCACTAAAACTGCTATGCCAAAATCCCCAGAGAATGTCACATTTTCAATGCTTTTAGGCAGTTTTAGATATCATCAGACTTGACTCTCTCCAGTATTTGTCCCTGTTAATTCACTCCCAACCCCACTGTCCTCCCACAGGATTTCTCAGTTGTTTTCATTATACGCTCTCTTCTTGTTTTCCTCTTACTTTTTGTTTTCAATTATTATTCTGGTTTCTTCCTGAATTGAGGTCTTCACGTTCTGTGTCCCCTAGGATTAAGTCCTCATCAAGGTTTTTTTCTCCTTCTTCATTCTTTCTGAGGATGATCTCATTTTCTCCCTAATGTTAGCAATCACCTGTATGCTGATGACTCACAGAGCCTGTTCAAACCTCTCTCCTGGGCTCCAAACTATATCTGCAACTGCCTGCTAGTATTCTTCATTTGGTTGACTCCCAGACACCTGAAACAGCATGTCCCAAACTGAACTCACTTTTCAGTTCTCCACCCCATTTTCCAAGGCTGTCCTTCCCCTCCATCATTTGCCCAGCCATGTAGGCCAGGAATCTTTAAGTCATCATTTCTTCTTGCTTTTCCCTCTTCTAAACACACCTAATCAGTCCCTAAATTCTGTTGTTTCTATCTCTTAAATACTGATGACCCATTCCATCATTTCCATTCCCTCAAGGCTGCTTGCCTTAGTTTTATCCCTCATTATTTCTTACCTGGATTGCTTCAATAATATGCTAAACTGGCCTCCATCACTTTACATGCTGCTAATTAAGCCTCTTCTCACTGCTTGGCAGAGTTAACTTTCTAAATTGCTTATCTTAGTATGTTACTCCCTTACTTAAAATTCTTTGCTGAATCTTTTTTATTGCCTTCAGTAGTTTGAACTGCTTACCACATCTTGCATTTACTTACTCCTCTAGTCCTGTCATCTCTCACTCTTCACCCAACTACCCTCATTATTCCTTTTCTTTCTATCTCTAGATGGTTGCTCATGCCATTAGGTGACCTTTTTCATTCTATTCCAGAGAGAATTATCTGTTGATCTTTCAAACTCAGATCAAGTACGTTCCCCACAAGGAATGGCTCTGTGGATTTTTTAATAATTGTGCAATTTTAAAATATCCTTGTGTATTTTTTTCATCAGACTGTAAGACTATCCTTTGAAGTGACTAGGTTTAAATTCATTTGTGTATCTGTAATATTTTTCATATTTTCTCACACTGAGAAAGTACTCAAAAATAGTATTCATTGAATGATGTGCCTATGTATGACCCTTGTTCAATTTTCTTTATTCTACTTTACACTGTCAAATTAGTTTTTCTAAAATAATGATCTAATGTCTAATTTTTCTCTATTCTAAATTCTCTAGGGGACTCTCCTCACCTAAAGATATTATCCAAACTCCTTGGAATGGTGCCTAGGTTCCTCATGACCTGTTTTCCTATATTTTTAAATATTAAATCTCTCTCTCATATATATATATATATATATATATATATATATGTGTGTGTGTGTGTGTGTGTGTTTGTGTGTGTGTATATATATATAGATAGATATAGATATAGATGTAGATATAGATAGTTGTCTACTTAATGTTCTTCAAATGCTTCATGTGAATTTTCACTTTCCTTATATTTCTTAGTTTTTATCTTCAGGGCAAATTACCTTTCTTCTTTCTATCTTTTGTAATTTCATTTATCTTTGATGTTTAAGTCTAAATCTATGCTCTCCATAAAATTTTCTCTGGTCATTTCTTAAATATAATTATCTTTCTTCCCACTGTTCACAGCACTTGTTTTTAAATATCTATCATAGTCTGTTGTGTTCAGCAGTTCCTTTAGTTTTTCTATCACAGGTTATTTATACTATTGATAAAACATTTACTTGTATAGAGCTCAGCCATATGACTAATTCATAACGCCTCAAGCATAAGGACTTACAGTTTCAAAATTATTTGTTGAGTCAATGTTTTTATTGTCCCTGACCATCACTGATCAGGTCTACAGCCATTTTCATTTTTTCTCAGATCTGATATGACAACTCATTCATTTCCTGATTTCACTCATATATTATTTTAAACTTATCCAAGTTTTAAGGGTGTTTTGCTTATTCTGACCAATTCTTTGGATATTATTTTCCATTGATTTCTGGTTTTTATGGATGATGGCCCTTTATTGTTAAAAATGTTTCCTTTGCTTTTTAAAGCTTCCTGACTTAATAACCTTCCTCTATATTAAGCCAAAGGCACAGATCATGATGATTTGAAAAAGAGGAGGACATGAGGGATAGTATGTCATAATGTACTGGGAGTCTTGTTTGGTTTGGTTTTTTTCTGTTCTGTTTGTGGATCTTATCATGAGGAATGTGAAATTTTAACAAACACCGAACATCGTCAATAAGTAGAGATAAAGAAAAGCATTTGCTTCCATATCCCAAACTATGAAAGGAACATGTGGTCACCAGATGTGATGAAATAGAACTTCAGGGTCTCATTGTCCTTTACCATGAGGTCCCATTTACATGCTGGCCCCACCCAGAGATTGAATAGGGACACACACACACACACACACACACACACACACATGCAAACCATCCCAAGACCATATCTTAAGGTTCATGGCCATATCTTTTTCCATTTTCAGTGTTGGCCACTTGAAACAGAACTGTAATTTACAATAGTAGTGAGATATTTGGATACTAACAGCACTAGTTTTTATTTGTTCAGCTTTTTCAAACTTTATGAAAACAGAAAATTCGGAAAAAATATATTTTGACTCCACCAGATATTGCTCAACTTTCCTCCCTTTGGTCATTCTGGACCTCCAGGCCCAGTTCTAGCTCCTTCTGCTAAGCCTGTGCCTATCCCCAGCTTGTGTTCTCATATGCTGTACTTCTGTGCCCAGTTCTACTTTCTCTCTACCAGATGCAGCGAGTTTTACAAATGAAATTATACATTTGAACCAGATGAGTTTGGCTTGGTGATTGGCCCTGTGTAGAGTCTACAATTTGGGTCAGACTTATGAAAAGTTTGGTGAATTTGGCAACATCTTTGAGAAGCGTGGACTGTCTTAAAACTCCAGAGAGAAATCTTTGGGATCTCAGACATTCCATCTTTTGTGGGCTTCCAGCAAAGGCCACCCTCAGCTGGCATCAAAGAGAGGGCTCATTTTCAAACTATTCGAGTCATGTTGTGACTAGAAGTTGAAGTCTGGTGCAAAATCATGAAAACTAAAGAGATAATTTGCACTGGTCCTAGAATAAGCAGCTTCACTCTACTGCACAGAGACTACTTTAGACAGTAGGGAAGATAATATTTCTACTTCTGAAGTACAAGTCTGTGGAAGGGTGTATTTAAGTCTCTCATATATCTTAGAACGATTATCACTTTTAACATGTGAGAAAAGAACTAGAGCGAGTTCGTTTGTTGGAGGGGTACAAAAACTGGCTCCTGTTTACCAATGGAAAGGAATTTATAGGTTCTAAGATGGGATCTCTCTATATTTTTTTTTTTAATTTTTTAATATTTATTTATTAGTTTTCGGCAGACACAACATCTTTGTTGGTATGTGGTGCTGAGGATCGAACCCGGGCCGCACGCATGCCAGGCGAGCGCGCTACCGCTTGAGCCACATCCCCAGCCCAAAATTTTTATATTTTTAGGTGTAGTTGGACACAATGCCTTTATTTATTTATTTTTATGTGGTGCGGAGGATCGAACCCAGTGCCCTGCACATGCTGGGCGAGCGCTCTACCACTGAGCTACAACCCCAGCCCTCTCTATATTTCTTCTTGTTGGATTCAGTAGGAATGAGGCTTCAATTAGGATCTAAGTACCAAGGTCTAAGAATATTTTCCATTCCAGATTTTTAAAGAATCATAAAACAGCTTGAAAGAAAGCTTCACTCGCAAACCCTGAAACCTCTACTGAAAAATAAATAATTGAAACCATAGCTGAGCATGATTAATGAAGATACATTATAATAATTTATTATACTGTTTTTGGAAGACTGTTTTTCCTCCATTTTTCCTCATCTGTCTCCTCTATTACCTCTCCTACTACACTGGAGACTGAACAAAATGCAGATGTTAAGAACATAAAGATATCAAAGAGTTAGTTTTGGCTGAGTTGGCAGTGACCACATTACAGATCTCAGATTTTTCCTCCTTTCATGTGGCTTTTTTGTAGGTTGGACAATAAATCTATTATATGAAGTTACTACATATTTGATCCAAACGTGTTGCAGTGGATAAAAGGGAGTCACTGTGGAAAGGTCTGCTGGGAACTTCTAGAACAAACTCAGGTATGGATATAGGACCCAAGAATTTAGATGAAACTATTTCAAAATCTGACAAACACATGGTTTAAGACATTTGGTAAGTTCTTTAAACAAATAACAGAAAGATCTTCTTGTTCCAAATTACCGTATGCTTTCTCATACGAGAAGCCATATAAAGTAATTATAATGAGCTGGTTGTATTGACCCAATGTCTCTGCCTTTAGGGTGAAGTATTACCTTTTAAGCACTAAAGAATTTTCTAACTTTGAGATCTGCACATGCATTGCTTTTGCAAATCCTCAATGATAAAAAAGTGGTTAATTATATACAGGTGGTTTAGTTCTACCCCAAAAAGCTGTGCTGAAATAGTGTTTTTTCTCATTTCATTTGTCAAGTCTCCCATCTATCAAAGTAGAGCTCCTCTATGTGCATGAGAAACTTTGAAAGATTCTGATGCACAGGTTGTACCTTAGACCACTTAAATCTGAATGTTAGGACATGGTATATGTAGGCATCAGTACTCTAGCTCCTTTGAAAATTTCAACATGTAGCCAAAGTTCAGACTACTAACTCACGGGGTGAAATGTTCTGGTAAAAGGAGCAAGGGTTTTGGAATCACTTAATTCCTTGGTTGTTCATTCCATTTTTAGCATTTTATTCATTCATTCAAAATAGTTAATGATCTAATAAAAACTAAAATGCCTAATGTACACCAGGACATTCTAAATACAGGAAATGTTATTATAGTAATAATAATGCTACTCATAAAAGTATTTTATGAATAATATTATATACATACGCAGAACAAATATTGTTATTAATTTAATAAAATTGTATTTTAAGTGCCTTGCTATGCTCAAATGTTAGATTGCGCTGAATACATAAGGATGACACAACAAAATAGACAACTCCCATCCACATTTGAGTCTTTTTAACACTTTTTCCTTCCTCTATTCAATGTTACCTTAGAGTATATACATACTAATACCTCTTCTCAGTGCATGAAGAATATTATATATATTTATGTCAGTGCATGCTAAGCTCCTTTGAGAACAGAACATCTTTTTTTATATTTATTTTTTTGTAGGTGAGCGCTCTACCGTTGAGCCATAACCCCAGCCCCTAGAACATCTTTTTTTATTTATTCTGGCATTCTTCTTGAAGAGTGGCTCATTTTTCTGTAGCATGGCACTGTGCAGCTTGTTTTCTGAAACCAATGCTATAAATAGATTGTGTTATTATTCATTTGGTGATATTTGGTATCAAATACATGATGTTGAAGGAATTATAAATTGTATATTCTTTCTGAGGTTGAGCCAGGTTTTCCAAGTTGTAATGAAGCAGATGACTTCATGAAATGGGAAGTTTGGTTTATATATTATTATTTATTTTATATTTTTTATTAGTTAAATTTACTTTTAACGGGTACAGAAAAACATAAAAATTATAATATTAATGGAGTATCATGTGATGTTTTGATATATGTATACAGTGTGTTATATTTAAATCAGATTAAACATATCTATATCATAAAACAAAATTAATCGTATATCTCTATGGAAGTGTATGTGTGTGTATTTGTGTGTGTATGTGTGTCTAAAGAGAGAGAAAAAGAGGGGGTGAGAAAGAAAGAGAGATTTTCTATTAAACTCAACTTAGTTGATTTGCTCCCTGGCTCATGGTCTCTTGCAGTAGGCATTTTCCTGAGGGTTGTCAGAGACAGATCTTGTGGGTGGTCTGTCATACTGAATTTTGAATCTAAGATCTCAGCTCAAAGGCCTTATCCTCCCAAATGCCAGCAGACAGTACAGTCCATCAACGCCTAATTACTTCCTAGTAGTTTGAACCCACAATCTTTTCTGGTTTGGTACCAGAATCAACTTCGGAAGGCATTGAAGAAAGAATGTCTGGAATTAAGAACCTAAATATGTGGATTTTTCATGGGGAAGTGATTGATCAGAAGAGCATTTGTTATCCACAGTATGCTCACAGATGACAAGTTCCAGGAGAGGCTTTCTAAAGTCATGGCAACCATTCTTGCCTGCCGACACTTCTGATCTGATTGCTTTATGCATTATCAACTACAAGAATTTGAGATGGAAACTAGTTAATTAAAAGGGATTCCTCCTTGTAATTATCAGTTTGCTGTAATTCTCACCATATTTTCACAAACTGCACTTCTAACTGAAGTTTCCACAGAGTTGAATCTGTGACACATCTTAAATGAACTAAGAATAGGGAATATTTCTGCAAAAAGCAGAGAAAATATTGCTTTAAGAATGATGAAATGCAACAACACCTATAGTGTGTGCCTTGCTTCAATAAACCTATGTTCACATAGAATATGCCATAAAAATGCCTAGTTGAGCCAGGCGCAGTAGCACACGCCTATAATCCCAGTAGCTTGGGAGGCTGAGACAGGAGGATCCCGAGTTCAAAGCCAACCTCAGCAAAGGGGAGGCGCTAAGCAACTCAGTGTACCCTGTCTCTAAATAAAATACAAAATAAGACTGTGGATGTGGCTCAGTTGTTGAGTGCTGCTGAGTTCTATCCCCAGTACCAAAAAAAAAAAAAAAATCTTAACAACAGTTTGTATATAGAACCCATGTTAAAGATTTTACATCATTGCCAGAAAATATGAGTCCTAACAAATACCAGCTGTGAGTATATATGAGCATCTTCCAGTAAAGCTAAGTTAAATGACTCATTTTTAGTAGAAAAAAATTACATCTAATCTTTGAATCTTTAAGTTATTTTAAAGAATATAAATCCTTTAAGTGTGAAATTTAATACTGATTACCCACAAACATGGTTAATTTTTAGTTGTTAAACAGAGGAGAAACTGAAACAGGAAGAAAGGAATCTAAATCTTCCATGTCACAGATATCAATCAATACTGGAGGGGTGTCAAAATATAATATCATTCTTCAACTTCAGTTTCATGTATATGATCTTTCCTTAGGAAAGAAGATATAAAAGCCTTAATAATAGAGGAAGAAGGAAAACAAATAAATACCATACCTCCCACACCACACTCACACCAAGATCTGTGTGAAGATCTATTCCTTAATAATGGTGATCAGTTAGATCTTCATAACCTACAAATATTTTGTGTCCTCTTAACAATTTTCTCCCAACTCTAGTTTTTGCCTGCCCCCCGCCCTTAACTTTGGAGTTTGAAATAAACATGCTTTCTTTGTTCTTGGATACTTCAAGTTTTCTGTTATCAATCAAATGTTGGATCATAAATTCATTTATGGTGAAAAATATAATACATTTTGTAATAAAAATTTGTTGGTCAAAAAGATCTTGAATTGGGAATGGGGGTTTGGCTCAGTGGTAGAGCACTTGCCCAGTAAGCTCAAGGCCCTGGGTTCAATCCCCAGCCTGCCAAAAAAAAAAAAAAGATCTTGCATCACCTCTGTGAAATGGGGGAACATCTGCATTTTAAAGAGTCATTCTAACCAAATAGACTTACATTAATAACACCCAACTTAACATTTTAATACGAAATACCTTTTAAAAACACAGTTTAAAAAATAATAAAACAAAATGTAAGGCAGTAAAGACATTATTTTCTCTAGAAGTCTGCGAAAACAGAAAAACATTTTTTAATGGTTGCTTTTTTTAAGATTGGCCTTTGGTTTTCCTCTAGATTTTACAGTGTATATCTTTACACCCTCACCATCGTGGACACTCAGCATCGATGTGGATGATTTGGAAGGTGAAGGCTCCCTTTGCTCTAAACAGATCTTTAGAGTAGTACAGAAGCATCAATGACCTCCCACCCCAATCAGTAAGAAGTACTCTGTAGATCTCAGCATTCCTTGCCAAGAACCTTACTAATATGAATGATCCGTTTGACAGTAATCTTTTTTTCTGCTCTGAGAACTGGGTGTTGTTGTGGCAGTGACTGAGATAGCTGACACATCAGTTAGCTGGATCCTTTCCATTGTAAAATTTCTTTTGCTAATGGGGTTTCAAGCTTAGCCTCTTACTGTTTGTAGGAGGGCAAAATGTGCTAACCCAAAGATATTCTAATAGCACATCCTGGGAAGTCCAAACAGCCAAAAACATCACTGGATATTCATTTCATTCCCTAGTTTATAGAGAGAAAAGTAAATCACACCTTATATGTGATGCCATAAATGTGCTTTCTTTGGTCGGTTATAAGGAGTGTGCATTGGATTTTAGCATGTTGATTTTTGAATTTGGGGACTGAGATATTTTATAGTCATCCAATCATCTGATTTACTTCCAGTGTAATCATTTAATTAAGGTATAAAAGCTTAATGAAAGTAACATGGAAAGTATTAATATTAATATGTATCACTGATTGACTGCCAGCACTGCCCTAGGAATTGAACAAAGCACAAAATTATAGGGCCTACTTAGTATACATTGGCCAATTTAAAAGTAGCTATAATAATAGTAAATACCCACTTTGTGTCTTATAACCAATGCAGAATGAAATCTAACTAAAAGAGTTATTCTTTTACCATAATCCATTATCATTGATCTATTTTAACAGGCCTGCTTAGAAATATTACTTGTACTATCTTCACAAACATGCCAAAATGAACTGGAAACTTCCTGAAGAATAGCATTTAGAATGGCCGGACAAACAACCCTAAGCAAAAACTAATTTTAATTTAACAATTGACTAAAAGACAGATTATGCCTCATCCCAGTAAGCCTTTGACATGAGTCTTTGTAGGCTACTGTTTGTTCCCTGACCAAAACCTGTGTACATCAGGTTGATTTTGAGTTGCAGTGATTCACTGACTGTATCCCCAAAGAAAAGGCCACAGCTATTCTTTCAAATACCTTCTGTACTTTCAAAGTCTCCTCTTGTCTCCTTTCTTCCACTTTTGGCCAAATTTATTAAAACACACACAAACACACCACAACAAAAACTAGAGCAGTCTGCACATCCTACCTGCTTTTCTTCTCTACTCTTACTTGATAGCCACCCCTACTTCTCAGAGGAAATCATCCTCTCAAAGATCTCTTGTAAGTCTAATTACTGAAGTGATCAAAGGACATGAATTGGTTCTTGTTTTCATGAAAAATATGAAACCACTGATGCTACACAGGGGTGGACTCAGGCAGGATATAAACTAGAATCTGACTCCAGCTCCCTTCTATTAGTTTCTCTAAGGCTTTGTGACCCTATGCTGGCCCAAGACCTCCTCCTTATCAGAATCTCTTAATCTCTCTTACTTCCCCCTTCTCTTTTTCCACCTTCAAAATGGAGGCATTTGCATAGATTCTATTCTTGATATCATGATTTCTTTTTCTTCAAAGACTCCCTTAATTCTCGAATTGCGGCATGAATTTAACTGAGTTTTGGGCTGCCCTGACTGCTGCCCCTGCTGTCCACCCCTTGCTCTCTAGTCCAGCTACACTGGTCCTCTTGCCATTCTTTGTATTTAGCATACCTACTCCAGAGGTTTGGCATTTGATGCTCTCTGGAATTATACTGCTTTTCCCCAAGTATCTGAGCAACTTGTTTTCTCAACTCTTCAGGCTTCTGTTCAAATATTGCCTTATACACAGCAAGACTTTCCCAGACCACTTCATTGGAAATAATAATCCCCACCATCTACAGTTACTTTCCTGTTTCATGATTCCTTATATTACTTAACACCATTTGAATACATTACATATTTTGTTTTATTTGTTTATCATCTGCTTTTTCATCTTATAATGTGACTTCATAAAGGCAGAAATCTTTATCTGTTTTGTTCACTGGTAAACTCTCACAAGAATTAAACTCTAAGTTAATCCTAATTAACTTAGAATCAAGCCTGGTACTTAGTAGTCAG
The DNA here is from genome assembly GCF_001458135.2 of Marmota marmota marmota. Classification (NCBI taxonomy): domain Eukaryota; kingdom Metazoa; phylum Chordata; class Mammalia; order Rodentia; family Sciuridae; genus Marmota; species Marmota marmota. Next base: position 5,729,510 of record NW_025999961.1, read on the forward strand.
TAAATATTTGTTGAATAAATGAATGAGATGTACAGGGAAGTTTAAAAAAAAACAACTAATTTTCTTAAAATTCTTATATATGATATGCTTTATCTCATCCTGAAATAATAGACATGAGGCATTATCTTGGGTCCTTTCAAACCATGACATGTAGATTTTCTAAGGCATCTCTCTCAGTTTCTCCTTTAGAAATAGGATGAAGACAGAAAATCAGGCAGGATATAAACTGGAATCTGACTCTAGGGCCTAGAAAACCCTTCTCAGGTGCAAAAAAATACATCAACTTCACAACAATCTTGAATTCAACTAAATTAATTATTTTATGTCATCAAAATTTGTATCATATTGACATGGCCAAACATAGTTCTTTGAGGAAGGCAGTAGAGTGTGGAAGCCAAATAAGATTTTAAAATTCCTTGGTCTTGGCAGGTCATTTTGCCAATAACCAAATAATATGCCATGGCAAATCGCAAATGTTATTATTTTGATTTTTTTAGTATATTAATATTGGGCTTTTCTTAAGACCAGAATATAGTCTCTCCATTTTTTATGTCCATAGACCCATAAATCCCATTAAAATTTAAAACAATCATCAAAAATGTTCTAAAAAAGTCTTTCTGCTAACAAAACCAAGTTTTCTCATACCTCGGAAAATTTGTTCTTTATAAAAATCAGAGCTCTCTGAAGTCTGGTTAATTTGCAGAACACTAGCTTGCTTTCATAACAGCAAAGTGAGTTCAAAGTAAACTGTTAGGGCACAATAGTGTATAGCCATTTTGGAAAAGGCTTTATTTCAAAATACTTTAAAACATCAGTCTAGACATGTCTCCCTTGCCTCATGCGAAATTAATAGCTTAAAAAGAAATCTGAATAGTTTCAAGTGCAAACTTCAACATTGTTGAATAACTTAATAAAGATGCATTTCATTCCTGGTTTACCAAATATAATTTTGACAGTACTTCTAACAGTCAAGATGGTTTCTATAATGGAGAATGCCACATTATGTAATAATAATGGTGCCCTAATGGAGAACTGTAAATGCTCTTTAAGACACTAACTGCACAAACCATCTATTTAGTATTGCAAAAGTAAGATCATGAAAGTGTCCTCTGAGATCATTAATGGGGAAGAAAAATATTTTCTAACAGAGAAAACATTCCAAGTCAAAGAAAAAGTCTGATCCTCTTCCCTAATAGCAAAGCAAACTGTTCACCTGAGCAATAGTTGGGATGAAACAACGTTGCCTGTGTGAAGTGGATATACACTTGATGAAGAAAGTAGACTCCTCACTGAAGCTCCACATAATGTCTCAGATAATTTTGAATATTTTATCTTATTCAGTCCTTAAAAATAACCCTGTAAGAATGTAAATTAGTACAGTGACTATGGAAATCAGTATAAAGTTTCCTCAAAAAACTAAAAACAAGAGCTACAATAAGATCCAGCTATACCATTCCCTGGTATTTATCCAAAAGATTAAAATTAGCATACTTTAGAGATACACATATGTTCATGTTTATCACAGCACAATTCACAATAGCCAAGTTGTGGAATTAGCCTTGGTGTCCACCAACAGATAAATGGATAAAGAAAATGTAGTATATATAAACAATGAGGTTTTATTCAGCCATAAAGGAGGAAAATGGGTGGAAATGGACAGCATTATGTTATGCAAAGTGAGCCAGATCAGAAAGAGAAGTCTCAGATATTTTCTCTTATATGTAGAGGCAAGAGAGTAGGGTAGGACATCATGAATATAGGAGACCAATTGGATAGAAGAAAGAAAGCAGAGAAAGGAAGGAGAGGAGAGTATGGGAAGGTATTAGTGAGTGAATTTAATCAAATTGTGTCACATGCATATACTAATATGCTGAAATGATACCCACCATTCAGTAAAATTTATATGCACCAACTTTTTAAAAATTTAATCCTGTCAGATGGGCATAATTATCTCTATATTGCCAATTAGTAAACTCATTATAAAGGTTCAAGGACTCATAGCCAAGCTGGAATTGGAACCCAACTCTTGTGACTCCATGGTCAATGTTCTTTTTTACTAAATTGCATTATCCCATGAGTCTGTCCAATCATCTGTGATGCAGAAATGGTGTTCACTATTCCTTGGTCAAAAAATACCCTTGGGAATTGTCACAGATGACAGCATTTTACCCATATTCCTTCAGAAAATTCCCACAAAAATTCTTGGATTTTCTGTTCCCATTCCAGATGCTTTAGCTGTGTAACAAATTAGCCACATAATAAAACCACTGCATAAAACAGCCATTCATTATGCTCTTATGTAATTCTGCAGATCAAAAATTTATACCAACCACAACAATGTTAGGTAAAATGGCCTCTGCCCATGTTTTCTGGGGTATCAGAAATCAGGTATCTGCTGAAGGTTGAGGGGTGGAATCATTGGATGTCTGCTTCATTCATGTGTGGCATTGATGCTGACTCTGGGCTGTCAGCCAGATATCTCCATGTGTCCTGAACTTCCTCCTGACCTAGTACCTGAGTCTGGAGAGCAAAACCAACCTGAGAGAGAAGTCAGAATCAGAGGGTGTAACACCTTCTTGAACCTAGCCTTGGAATTCCTACATTGTCTCTCTCGCTGAATTCTGTTCATTAGAAGGAGTACATCAAGGGAACCCAATATTTAAGTAAAGGGGAATTAGACTCTCTGATGGTGGAAGAATGTTGAAAAATTTGTGATGTTTTTAAAATCATCACAGCATCCCTCCCTGGCTTTGGAGTACTTTTACTTTCAGGAGTCTGCCCCTTGGATTCTTTCCTAAAATACTACCCTCAAGTAGAGCCGGTTTGCTCCTAAGCTGCAGGCACAGGAAGCCAGAAGTGTTTGGAAAATGATATGGGGAAGCCCTTTTCACATGAATCACAGTCAGTCTTTCAGGATTAGAATGAAGCATCCCTCCACTGAACTTTGCTTAAAAACACATCTTTTTTTCTATCTTTGCACATGAATTTTCATGTCATATTCCCTTTATGGGTCACCCAGCCTTTGACAAGGCTGACTAGCACATTTGTAAAATGATGCTGACTTGTCAAATTCTGAGGGTGCCATCTTTGCCATCCTTGGGCTGCTCCAATACATAACACAGTGTATGATGGTTAATTCCAAAGAGTTTCACTAAGATTTATTACGTCATAGACTCTGACAATCACAAAACAGTTGAAAATACTTTATGTTTTAAAGGTCTGAGCTTTTTCAGTTGTTGAGAGGATAAAAATGTACTTTTATTAAGCCTCATTCTCTAATTATTTCCTAAAGACATGTTCTACCTGTAGCAACAGACCTTCAGATTTCTCTAATAAATTATATGGGCATTTTCCTAGTAATTTCATTTTCATAAACTATTTGTCTATCAAGAAAGTGAAAAATGCATTCACAAGAATTTCCTGAGGAAAGCAGTATGTGTGACAATATGAATTATATACACCATCACAAAAGGCAGAGACGTGGCCACAGGCAGGGAACAAGGACTTAAGGAAAGGACAGCAGGAAGAAAAAAGAAGGGGGAAGTAAGACAGAAGGAGAGAAAATGAAAGGGAGGTCGAAGGAGACAGGAAGGAAAAGAAAGGTTGCCACAGAGATGGTGGCAGAATGTTTTCAGTGTGATTTCTTCACAGCGATCTCAAAATTCTCCATTAAAATTACAAACAATGTGGGGGTTTCCTGTAGAAGCAGGAATGGAGAAAAGTTTTGCATTAAGTTTGTCTAATTATCAGCTTGGATTCTGAAATGAAAACAAAAGATGCACGAGGTGTATATCAGACATTTGTAGAGGTCATGGGAAGACCACTGGATGCTGCAGGTTCTGAAATGGGGAGTTTGACACCCTCTCGAAGGGTCAGGGCAGTCCCAGTGGCATTTGGTTGCATTTTCTTTTTTGCAGTGAAGGAATGAGAGCCAGCGTCTCATCATCACTGGAACCTTCCTCTAGTGGCCTGGCATAACAGTAAACTTTACAGTCTCCTTTATGGTGTCTCCAGATTACTGCCTTTGGTTTTTATGTTCAGTAGAAACACACAGCAACTTAAAATTTTACTTAAAATAGAACTTAGGAGCTGAGCATGGTAATGCATGCCTGTAATCCCATGAGGCTAAAGAGGCTGAGGCATGAGGATCACAAGTTCAAAGCCAGTCTCAGTAACTTAGGTTCTAAGCAACTTAGCAAGACCCTGTCTCAAAATAAAAAATAAAAATGGCCTGGGGATGTGGCTCAGTGATAAGTACCCCTGAATTCATTCCCTGCTAACCCCCCCAAAAAAAGTGTGTGTGTGTATGTATGAAATATATATAATATATATATATATATATATATATATATATATATATTTATATTTTTATATATATATATATATATATNTATATATATATATATATTTGTGAATTTGTGGTACAGTAAAAGAGTAAAAGACAACTTTTCAAACTAAATTTCCTGGAATCATTATTCATTCTTCCCTATCCTCCCAACCCACTATGGATCAGCATCCACTTATTAGAGAAAACATTTGGCTTTTGGTTTTGGGGGATTGGTTTATTTCACTTAGCATGATATTTTCTAGCTCCATCCATTTATCTGCAAATGCCATAATTTCATTCTTCTTTAAGGCTGAGTAATATTCCATTGTGTATATATACCACATTTTTATCCATTCATCTACTGAAGGGCATGTAGGTTAGTTCCACAGTTTATTTCTTGTGAATTGAGCAGCTATAAATATTGATGTGGCTGTGTCACTGTAGTATGCTGATTTGAAGTCCTTTGGGTATAAACAGAGCAATGGAATAGCTGGGTGAAATGGTGGATTCATTCCAGGTTTTCTAAGGAAACTCTATACTGCTTTCCATAGGGGTTGCACCAATTTGTAGTCTCACCAGCAATGGATGAATGTACCTTTTTCCCCATTCTTTTGCTAAATGACAATGCTAAGCTCTGGATTAAAAAATGTTCCTTATTTCTTATATTTCAGAAATATCTAGAAGACAAGTTAACTCATGTTACACTGACCATTTTTTAATGAAATTTAATTTTCAGTTGCCAACGATTCCAAAATTAAAATTTGGGCCCCATAACCCCTGAACTAACAATACTTCAGGCATATCAGCCCTACTTCAAAAGCAGATTCTGAGACATTCATTTTGGTGGTACCAGGCCTGCCTGCCAGTCAGAGTTCTGTAGGACATAAATTATACACTAAAATGTGTTTAATTGAAAAACAAAGACATTTTTGACAGTATTGAGGATTGAACTCAAGAGCAGTCCATCACTGAGCCCTTTTTATTTTTTATTTTGAGACAGGATCTCACTAAGTTGCTGAGGTTGGCCTGAAAATGCCAATCCTCCTCTCCTAGCCTCACAAGTCCCTGGAATTATAGCTGTTTATCTCCATATCTTACTGAAAAAAATTAAAGACAATATTTATATAAGTGTGAGCAGGGTTAAGGCAACCAGCAAAGTACAACAAATTGCACAGGGATTAATAATAAGAAACCTACATAATAATAAAAAGAAACCTTTTCACTACAAAGCATGAAAGACATGGAGAGAGAATGGTTCTATTAGAGGATATTGATTCCTAGAGCTGCAGAAGAGGGGCCATGTCTTAATATGTTTTATGTTGCTAGTACCTGAGGATGGGTACTTCATAAAGAAAAAAGGATTGTCTTACTCATAGTTTTACAGGAACATAGCACCATAATCTGCTCGACTTCTGGGGAGGACTAGATGGCAGTTTCACCATGGCAGAGAATGGAGAAGCCAGAGTGTGCAGAAGAGCATGCATGGAAGCAAAACCAAGGGCTGCTTTATAACAACCCCCTTTTGTAGTAACCAATCCAGTCACAACAGAGTGAGAACACTCCCATGAGAAAAGAATTAATCCTTCTTAAAGGCCTCAACACTTCTCAATAGTGTTACACTGAGGGCCAGCCTCAGTATGTTTTGGTAGGGACAGATAACATTTAAACCATAGCAGGCCATTTGCAATCTACCACCACAATGACAGCAATTACCAGAACTGTGGCACAATAGGGAGAGAACAAGAGGGATGAATATCCCAACCTCTCTTCATCTCTTGATCTCTTGCTGATGTTGCTCATTACCAGAACTTAAAAGAGAAGCTAGAGAAAAGTGGGATGGTGGTTGAGTAAGCAGTAGAAGTCACTCTCTCGGCCCATAGCAAGGTAGAGAAAGCTGGAGAGTTAGGGGTGGATGCAGGTGTTTTCTGGAAAGTGAAAAAGGACCAATACTCCAAGAAGAGAGTATCATTAGGATTGATTATTACTTTTTTCCAATGCTATAGGAATCTCTCATTGCTTTTAAATTTATGGATTCTCTTGAGCTCAGCTGGAGTTTTATAAAATTGGATAAAATACATTATTTAGGAGAGGAAATTTTAAAATAACTTATAAAACTTGTAAGTTCTTAACTGGCATAGAGCCTCAGAATTGGAAATAACATGCAAACAAATTGTAGGAAAAACTGAAAAGGGGAGGACCTTTTCCTTCCCTGAAACTCTGGGCCTCCAGTCACAGATTCAGAAGAGATCTCAGAGTGGATCACCTACTCCTCCTTATGGTACTTAAAAGAAGATGTGATCTGACAGTATCACACAACTAGAGTTACAGAGTTTTAGAACTGTCATACTGTGCATATGTTCTTACTCAGAAACACAGGCATGTTTGAGCTTAAGATTTTTATGTCAATGAAATATTTCAGATATTTTATACAAAAAATTCTGTGGGGTCTATTAGATATCTTACTTAGAGAAATGCAGGATTATCAGGATCTCATTTCTCTCAGGAAAATAGTTGCATTTGAATATAAAAGATTTTCTTTTGCTAATGTACCTTTTAGAAGAATTTTTTAAAATATTTATTTATTTATTTATTTTAGTTTTCGGAGGACACAACATCTTTCTTTGTATGTGGCGCTGAGGATGGAACCCGGGCCGCATGCATGCCAGGCGAGCGCACTACCTCTTGAGCCACATCCCCAGCCCCCTTAAAAATTTTTAAAATTTGCTGACAGCTTTTATGTTTTCAACCTTTTTGTTTTTTAAACATAGTGATTTTTATATTGTATCGTTCCTCTACAGTTTAGATTATGTTATCAATACTAGGATGACTATATAAATTTTTCCCTCAAGCCAAGACACACTTTAAAGTAGAAATGATTGTTTAATATTATAATTCTATGATTTTTTAAATTTTTATTTAGTTGCAAATAGTATTCAATTGGTAGAACTATTTTATAGTTAAAATTATTTTTAAAATTAAACTTGTAGCACAAAAAATAAATAACATGTTCACAGACATTTAGAAAAAAAATTTAATTTTTATGGATAGAATTAGATTTTTAATCTATCTGCAAATCAAAAATGACAGTGGAATTATTGTTCTCAATTAAATTTATGTATGTAATAAGTTCCTCAGCTCATTTTATATCTATTACTGTGCCCTTCATTTTTTAAAGAATGTTTTTCTAGTCTTTTTAAAAATATTTTAGGTTTTTAGTATTTTTTTACCTTTTTCATGAGATTGCCTAACCACTTCAAAAAGCTTGATTATAAGTTTGAAATTGATGAGTTCATGAAATCACTCTTACTATTTATAAGAAAATGATTTTAATGTAACTGTTGATAATAATACTTCATTTAAAAAATTAAAAATCTGAGACAAATGCTAAGTCAGAGGGCTGCTGGGGCAAAAGGTATGAACCACGAGTGTCGCAGGAAAACTAAGACTTTAATATATTTTCACTGGAAGGTAATTTATCAAATGTAACTACCTAAGACAACAAATGCACTGATTTGCTTTATTTATTTTATTTTATTTTTTGTTCTTTTTAGATCTTTATGACAGTAGAGTATATTTTTACATGTTTATACAAACATGGAATGTATATTATTCTAATTGGGTGATTTGCTTTACTTTTGACCATGTCCAGATTTCAAATCATGTTACTAGAATGAGTCACTTTGATTTTCTTTTATTCTGACTTTTTGTTATTACTTATTTGTACAAATTTGTGGAGTATAATATGATAATTTGATACATCAATACAGTATATAATTATCAAATCAGAATAGTTAACATGTCCCCTTAAATTTTTTAAATTTTTGATCGACATAATAATTATACATATTTATGTAGTACAGTGTTCTATTTATATACATTTTACAATGTATATAAATCAGAGTAATTAATGTTTCTATCTTCTTATCATTACTTTGTGCTTGGAGGCTTCAAGATCCTCTCTTTGAGGTATTCATAAAAAATATAATAGGTAACTGTGAACTACAGTCACCCACTGAGGTGTAGAATACTAAAACTTAAGACTTCTATCTGTGTTTTGGTACCCATTACCCAACTTCTAGTTCCTCTTCCCCTCACCCTTGCCAGCTTCTAATAATCACTGTTATACATCCCAACTGACTTTTTTTAACATCCACATATGAGAGAGAACATGTAATATTTGTCTTTCTGTGTTGACTCATTTCATTTAAGATAATGTCCTCTAGTTTCTATCCATTTTGCTGCAAACGACAGAATATCATTTTTGTTTATGACTGATAATATTCCATGGTGTGTGTGTGTGTGTGTGTGTGTCAGAAAATGTTTTATATATGTGTGTGTAGGCATATATATTAATTGTGTATACATAATTTTTTGTTTTGAAATGTTTGTTAATTGGCAAACAGTATTCAATTGGTGAATTTAACAAATTCTATTTTAAATTAAAAGGCACCTAAATGATTTCATATCTTAGCTATTGTAAATAGTACAACAATAAACGTGAACATTTAGGTGTCTCTTTGATATGCTGATACCATTTCCTTTGTATATATACCCAGAAAAAGAATATGTGAATCATATGGTCATTGTTTTTTTTGTTTGTTTTTGTTTTTGTTTTTGTTTTTGTTAAAGGAAACTCCATACACTTCTCCTTATTGGCTGTACCTAATTTACATTCTCACCAATAGTATTTGAAAGTTTCCATTTCTCTACATCCTCACTAGCATTTTTTTTTTTATAATAGCCATTCTAACTGGGATGAGATGCTATCTCATTGTGAATTTAACTTGTGATTTCTGTGATGGCTAATGGAGATAAACATTTTTTCATAAACTTACTTCTTTTGAGATATTTCTGTTCATATCCTTCAACCACTTTAATTGGATTCTTCATTCTTTGCTTTTACTATTGCTTTTCTTAAGTTTCTTATATATTCTGAGAACAAACCTTTGCCAGATGAATAGTTTGCAATTTTTTTTTCTCATTATGTAAGCTGTCTCTCTACTCTGTTGATAGTTTCCCTTCTTAACTTGGTAGAATTCCATTTGTCTATTTTTATTTTTGTTTCTTATATTTTGGGGGTTTTATCCAAAAAATAGTTGCTTATACCAGTGTCTTAATGTGTTTCCCCTGAGTTTACTTCTGGTAGTTCCACAGTTTCAGGTCTTACATTTAGGTCTTTGATCCATTTTGAGATTGTTTTTGTTCTTTGTTTATTATCATAATGGTGTGTCATTAATGTTTAATCAGGTGTATGTGAAAAAATTAAACAAATCATTACACAGCATGGCAATTTGAGCATAGATTCCCCCAAGTTTGGTGTCTTTATGTTTTGTATCCCTACATAAATTAACCTCTTTGACCTGGTCTTTTGGGAACTGAGAGCTCAGTCATTGCACAGACTTCCAAGGTCACATGTCCTCTAAATTTCTATGTCTGTTTTTCTATTCAGCAGTAATTTGTGATTTGAAATGTTCATATCAATATTTTTAGAATGTGAAATTTCTTAAGTCACAGAATATGTGAATTTAAAATCAATTAATGAAAAAAATAATATTTCCCATTCATTTGTCATTTAGTCAGACCCCAAAGTCTTATGATAGATTTTGAAAGACAAACCATATGCTACAGATTATTAGATTCTTTGAATCTGGACTCACATTAAATCACTGGTATTTAGGGAAAACACATTTAATTCTTTTAACTTCTACAGATATTTTCTTCAGGTCCTATGGATTTATACTTAGTTTACTGTGTTTATATTCATCCTGACCTTTTTTGCCAGTCTCGTTTTCCATTTCTAACATTTTTCATACCACCTGCCTAAGAACACAGATGTTAGTAATTTATTTAAGCAAATCCACTCAGTTGCCCCTATGGAACAAATGACCATGAAGACCAAAGAAAATGAAAACAGAAAGGAAAAGAGAGTGCCTTTAAATCATTTTCAGACCTGATGTTTAATTTTTATTGGTTTTATTACCTCATATTCAACATCTGATTTTGACTCTGGACACACAAATCAATGGATATTTTTAAGATTAGTGTAACAGAGAGAGGGAGGACATTGTCAGATCTTTCAGTGCTATACTCCATAATGCACAGCCTGATGATAAAAGGGAACAGATACGGGGATAGAATGAAGAAGCAGAAAAGAAAAGACAATATTAAAAAGGAAAGATAAAAAAAGAAATTGATATTTTTACAAAAACATTAGAGGTGTCTTATAGAATTTCAGCAACAACATTCAAGTGAGAAGAAATTTTAGATATACTGGAGAATGCAGATGGAAATTTCTTTCATTCATATTTAATTACCTAAAATCTCATCAGTAAAGAGTCATTCACTGAATCTATACAACTTTGGATTTTCTAAAATTTCAGTGGCAACTGCTCTTCAGCATCTGGCTCTTCAAATCTTAACCAACATAGGCATGAGGCTCAGTTTCCCAGTATTTCTAACCATGGTAAAAAATGTTAGAATAAAATGTAGTAGATAAAATGTAGTCATACAAGGAAGATTTGGCTTCTGTTGACCTCCCAGCCCCTTAAGCTTTGCCGGTGTATAGACCCACTATCACTTGCCTCTCTGTACAGTGGGAATAATCTCTATAGACATTTCAGACCTTCTGAGAGTAAGATGCCAAATTTATAATCATTAGCTAATTTCTAGCAGAGAAGAGAAGAGTGGTACTAAAAGACAAAGATGAGAAGCTTCCAAAGATAAAGTTAACTACCTTCTAAATCTTGCATAAGGACTCAGATGGTGGGTTGCTTACCACAGTATGTGGTATGTGACCTTATTTTGAAAGATTATGTATAAACAGATATGGTGAAATCTTGCAATTTTATTTATTCTGACAACCTCTACTTTTGACTTGGAGTGTTTGGATCCTTTCATTTTGGTGTATTTATCCATGTAGTTGGGTTTAAAACTACCATCTTTAAAATGTTTTTACCACTTTTCATCTTTTCTTGCCTTTTTTTTAAAAGAAGTACTTTATAGCATTCCATTTTATCTCCACTCCTGGTTTTTTAGGCCTTATTGTTTCATTTTTAGTGGTTTCTTTAGGTTTTACAATATGATTTTTATTAACATAGCATGCTATACCTTCAAATACTGTTATATCAGATTATTTATAACAGTCTCACAAAAGTGTACCTCCATTTCTCCATTATTGCTGTGATTATCACCCATTTTGCTTCTTTGTTTCACACCTCATGATATGTTATTATTTTCACTTGAAATAATTATTTTTAAAGATATTTTAAATGCTAAAAATAACTGTCTTCCATTTATCCATATTTTTTTATTCTGGAATTTCTCATTTCTTGTGTCTGCAGTTTCCATTTGATGTCATTTTTCTTTCACCTGAAAATGTCTTACTATTTCAATTAATGTCTTAATATTTCTTTGTCAGAGGTCTTAAATATGTAAGGTCTTAAATATACACGACCTCTGACAATGAATTTGCTGAACTATTTTTTTCTTAAAGCTCAAACGTGTTTATTTTTCTTTCATTTTAGAAGAATATATTTTTTAAAAAACATGGACTTCTATGTTGACAGTTTTGGTGGTTTTTCTTTTGTCACTTTAAAGTTTTTCATATTCTTTTGACTTGTGACAATGTCTGCAGGTCCTTGTCTTTGTTCTCTACTTTTTATGTATTTCTTTGGTTGCTTTTGAAATTTTTGTTTTAGTGCTTGTCTCAGCAATTTGCTTTAATATTATTTCTTTTTTTTATATACTACTTGAGGCTTTTTGAGATTCCTAGATCTGTAAGTGTATAGTTCTCATCATAAGTGATAAATTTAGAACCATCATTGCTTTAACTATTTTTCTTCAGTCACTCCCCTTCTTTTAGTAATTCTTATAACTATTAAAAACTTCTCATATTATTCCATAAAACACCAAGGCTATGTTTATGTTATTTTTATATTTTAGTCTTTTTTCCATCTATTTCAATCTGAATGAAGTTAACAATTTTCCAAATGATTGCAGATCTTTTGTTATAGGTCTTGGCTTAAATACTTTTTGTTCATTATATATTTACATTGCTTATCTTTCCTTATACATTTAATAAATTAGCCATTGGTTTTACATATACAAATATAGAAATATTTTATATATAATATATAAGCATGTATAAAATATATATTATGATATACATAGCAAACATATTCTATTTGTTGTTTATCTCTTTATTTCACTTGTGAAGTCCACAAGCTTATTTCACAAGCAGTCCACAGACTGCTTGTCAGGATTCTGTAAGTCAAAAGAACATGAAAAAAATTCAAGTGACAAAATAAATGTGTGCATATTTATATACAGTAGTTTACTGTATTTTTGTGTATTCCAATTTATTATTACTTTCCTTAACAAATTCTAAGTCCCCATCCTACCAAGAAAGGCCTCCCTTACTGCAAAAATGAAATATTCTTCATTTTCTTTTTTATTTTTAAGCTTAAAGTTTTAGTTTATCTAGAATTTATTTTTCACATAGATGATGAGTTTTTCTGATACCATTACTGAATAATCTTTCTTTCTACTCACTGATCATATTGATCACTTGTATTAAGATTATATTTACTTGTGATTTAAATTCACAAAAAGTAATGGTGACTTAAATAAGAAAAAAGTTGGGGCTGTAGTCATAGTCAACACTTGTCCAGCATGTGTTGAGGCACTGGACTTAATCCTAGCACTACATAAAAATAAATAGATAGATAGATAGATAGATAGATAGATAGAGGCATGAAAATACAATAATATTATAAAAGAAAAAAAATTAAATATAATAAGAAAACAATTTATTTTTCTCTTACAATAGAGGCTTGTAAGCTAGGTCTTATATAGTGACTCTGCCCCTTTAAGTACTCAAAACACAGGCTGGTTCACTGCTCTATCACTTCTAAAATATGGTACTTTTTGTTTCAAAGCAAATGTGGACAAAATGTGATGCTATTTAGTCCAAGTTGGTTTCATTTGTATGCCAATCAATGGGCTGAAGGATGGATTGAAAAAGCAGATAGGTAAAGTGTATAGAAATAAATTATACATTAAGGAAGATTCCCAAAAGTTGCCACATATTTAAATAATACCTTAAATTCTATCAGCGAAAATAGCTTCGTGATGTGACTACATGTAATTGCAAAAAATGATGGGAAAATTATTTCTTACACTGAGCATGCCTGTTCCCACCTACAAGTTATAAACTATGGGAGAGGGCAGCAATGACAATTATGGGGAAACTGGTGGTCTCTGCCATACCATCTGTGCGATATTAATCCCAGTGGATTCTGTATTTCTAGTATTTTGCATTTACTTATTTCACAGTCTTCTTGTGCCAACTGTATTTAATTTTAATTAATGTGTACTTATTATGCCTTTATATGATATAAAATTAAACTTATTTCTTCTTTTTTTCTAAAGCTTTTAGATTTGTGTTAATTTTCCTATATGTTCATCCTAATCAACTGAACAGTCCTAATATAATGAAATGTTTTTCATGTAGAACTTCTGTTTAAAAAATACTTATTGATTTGAAGAAAATATCTTGATAAACTTCCATAGAGATAATACCTGAGTCACAGCAGAGACCCAAGATATCTGAAACAGAAAGATGTACTTGTATAATAAACAATTTTGGACTTCGATAGGGAAAAGCAATCAGAGAGGGATCAGATTGGACGTATTTATGTTAATGTGATGTAAATCCTTCGTCTGTGTGTTTTCTTTTTTTAGCAGTCTGCTCAATATACAAATTCTTGATGTGACTTGTAGAAACTAAAGAGGAGCTGAGTATCAAATTGAGATCAATGTACTATTGGGAGAAAATAGTATTAGTCAAATATGGAGGTCCCAAAACAAAGGGGTTGTGGGATGTGTGGGATGTTGATTCCATGAATTTATAGAAGTATTTTAAAGGGTTTAGGATTTCTTTAGATTATAAAATTAAAGTATTGAGGGAATCCTATGTATAGATAAATGTTTAGGAAGCTCCAACTGACATCTAGTTTTAAAATCACTTTGTCAAATCCCTCATCCTCCTACCATGTTCAAAATATAAATCTCAAGTTGTTTAACAGTATTTTACTTGACATTATATTGAATTTATAGATGAATTTATATAAATTGACATCTTTCCAAAATTAAGACTTCTTTCCTTAGCAAGGCATGTATTTTTATGAGTTGAAAAAATAAGTGTTTTAAAGTTTTATTCTTCTGTAAGTTTACTACTGGAGAACTAGGGAACAGAGAAATTGGATAAGACTGGGATTAGGATCCCAAAATCTCCTGCTGGCATACTCCCAATGATCTAAAGACTTCTCATAAGGCCCCACCTCCTAAAGCTCTCATCACCTCCCAATAGCGCCACCTGGGGACCAAACCTTTAACATATGACCTCTGAATACACTTGTCTAACTATAGCCCTGTCCATACATACCTGTTGTGATTTTCAGGTTCCTTCCCAATGAGTTTTTAACTTTTAACAAAGAGATGTAAGTTTGAGGACTCAACTTGTTCTATAAATTAGCTTCATGTGTGCTTATTTTGGATTTGGTTTTCAGAACTCTATACACTTTCTTTGAGAGTAATCATAGAAGCAGCACATTAAGCTGGGAATTTAAAGCCCTGCTTTCATAATTTTCTTTCCCCAAATTTCCCCAAACAGTTAGAAACAACCAAACACCTCTGTTACATTCCTTATTTTTACTAAAACTTTCTTAGCAGAAAATATTTTGTCACTCAGAGTCTTGCTTTCTATAGGTTCATTGTTATAGGTATCTGCTGGTGATAATTTGGGTAATTTTTGCCACTGTATGCAAGCTAACCATGTTACTTATACCACTGAAAACAGATTCATTGAGGCCTTTAAATCTGATCAGATCAAGGAACCAAGAAAATCCAAAATCAACTTAAGAATTCACATTTAACATTGTGCTCCTTGGGCACCGCCATCCGTAGTTAAAACTTTTTTAATTAAACCCTTTTATTTTAAATAGACAAATAAAAATTATATATAATTAATGTGTACAACATGTTGTTTTGAAATATGAAATTTAGTTCATTCACATATGCAATACTTCACATATTAACATTTTTGTATCAGTACTAAATTCTGCATCATTCAAGTTTCAATCAGAGAAGCAGAATCATTAGGATGGGGGTGGAGTAAGAGAGGGAATATGGGTACTCCAGTTTTAATTTCTTCTGAAATGTCATGGTGGTTTGTGGTGGGAGGGCAGAAGTGTTCTATACTGTTATCTTATGTTCAAATCTGTCTTTTTGTAGGCCTGTGTCTCTAGAATGGTACCCTCATAAGTGTTTCTTAGCTCTTCCCTCCATTAGGTAAACATCTAGAGAGGTCCAAAGTTGGGTAATTGCCCTTCCCTCAGTGGAAATATAGTTCTGGTAGTTTTTTTTTTTCTTTGAAGAATACAACCTTTGTAATGAAGAATATTCTGGATATGTTTCAAAATAATCATAAAGTGGAAATATAGTTCTGGTAGTTTTTTTTTTCTTTGAAGAATACAACCTTTGTAATGAAGAATATTCTGGATATGTTTCAAAATAATCATAAAGTGGAAATATAGTTCTGGTAGTTTTTTTTTTCTTTGAAGAATACAACCTTTGTAATGAAGAATATTCTGGATATGTTTCAAAATAATCATAAAGTGGAAATATAGTTCTGGTAGTTTTTTTTTTCTTTGAAGAATACAACCTTTGTAATGAAGAATATTCTGGATATGTTTCAAAATAATCATAAAGTGGAAATATAGTTCTGGTAGTTTTTTTTTTCTTTGAAGAATACAACCTTTGTAATGAAGAATATTCTGGATATGTTTCAAAATAATCATAATCAAACAGAAGGGAACTTTTCTTATCTCTTCACTGTGAGATCCTGGTTGGGTTCTTGGAGGTTACCTTGCAAGTGAAGGGCTTCTTAATACTGGCCCCCATGGATTTCTCACTCTCAAACTTGTCCACACTCAGTCTCTAGAAGTTGTCAGACTTAAATGTCCCTGTTAGTTTATGGCTTTAGCAGTATCTGCTCTAGGTAAATGGATCTCAGCTGATTCTCTGTATCTGTCTGTCCCTCCAGATCAGATCATAGGATGATGTTTGCCCAGAGACCTCTTTCCCTTTATATTTACATAAAGAAAAATCATGTCTCTGCATTTTGTTCAATGTTTCTCTTGTTGTCAAACAGGAATAACAACCAAGTGTAATAGAGTGCATGCCTTTAGTCACAACTGCTTGGGAAGCTGAGGCAGGACTGTGAGTTGAGTTTGATTCTACCCTAGATAGCATAGTGAGACATGTCTCAGAAAAAAAGAAAAAAGGAGACAGGAATGTCAACTTCCAACTTCTTTAACCTCTTGAACTTAATTGAAACCAGAAGGTTTTTTTTTCTTTTCAATTTTTTTAAATCCAATATTTTCAATAGAATATTTCTCATTACTGTGAAATTATTGAGGATATTTCTCACTTTCTATTAAATTATGATAAAATAAGAGCACTGAACTTGCAGTTGGGAAATTGGATTCTTTCATTTTATCTTTGAACGTTCTTCTCCTCAACCATTTCTATATACTAATTTAGCGACACCAATTTACCTATTTTCACTATAGTCTCTCTTTACCTCCTTGTATCATTTTGTCTATTTTAGGCATTCTGTGGTATTTTATTGAGCTCATCATCAACTTGGTCTTCTGTAGTACACACTTTTTAATTGATATTAATAAAAAATTAGTTGATCCTAGTCAATCCTATGATAACTTTTTTTTTGTCCAGTTAAATCTTCACCACATTTATATGTTTCACCTTGAATTTGTTCTTTCCAAATTTTTGCCTTTTATTTAATTTTATTTAACTCATCAACATTTCAAAATTATTTCTGTAGATTACAAAATATATTGCTTATATTTCATCTACCTCTTTTTTTCTTTTTTAAATTTTGTTTTATTTTTGCTGTATTGTTTCATTGTCATTGTTCTGGCTTTCCACTCCTCCTTCTCCTTTCCCAAATAGAAGGGTAGATTATTCTTGCCTAAGTTTCTACTTCACCTAATCTGTTTTGTATAGTCCCCTCAAACTTTGGCTAGATTCTATATCCAGCTTTTTAACAGCTGGAGGTATGCATGAATCCCAAGGGTTTTGTCTTTAATCCCTTGTAAAATAGATTTAATAAACATAGAAAGAAAGAGATTTTACTTCATTTGTGTGGTAGCTCCTAATCCATGGGTGTGTTGGGTTGTTCCCCCATTTCAGAGTGAACCCACCAATTTATCTCCACTAAGTCTTTGCCAAATGAAAAAAAAAAAATCACTGAACACTCCATTCTGCAGCCATTTCTCAGCCATTGCCCCTTTCCTCCCCTCTGTGGTTATGTTGGAGAAATACTCAAAAAAGTTTAGAAATTCTCCCCACAATCAATGTGATGCTTTTAAGCTTCTGTGGAAAAGTATCCAGTGGTTTGGGAAGTGGTATTTTCCTTTTAGTCTCATCTTCTATTCTGCCAAACTTTTATTTATTAGACAATTAGTCCTGAATAATTCTTCCTGAGGTATTTCTCTCATGTTTCTCTAAGCCATGAAAAACAAAATCAGGACTATTTTTAGTTCTTCTAGTTCCTCATTCACCCAGTCTTCAGTCCTCTACAGTGGGTCATCAAGAGACTTTCCAGGATTTTTGTCTTCTTCCCTATGGTATAGTAGTATAACTTCTGCTTATTCATTTGTGTGTGGGGTGTGTGTGTGTTTATTTGGGAGAAAGAAGTGATAGTAGAGAACTCCTGCATGATTATTAAAATCTTCATTATTTAAAGATAGTTTTTTTAAGCCGGGCCCAGAGGCCCATGCCTGTAATCCCAGCGGCTCGGGAGGCGGAGGCCGGAGAATCACAAGTCTCAGCAATTTAGAGAGGCACTAAGCAACTCAGTAAGATCCCATCTCTTATAAAATATAAAATAGGTCTGGGGATGTGACGCAGTGGTCAAGTGCTCCTGAGTTCAATCCCTGGTGCCTGAAAAAATAAAGATACTTTTTAAAATGTAGGATCCACAGTTCTATCCTGTTTCTTGTATGAGTATTATTTCTATATCTAATTTTTGTTCATTTTATTTCTGTTTTCACTTGTTTAGGTTCAGGGAGAACGTTTCTATATTCATACATTTACTTTGCCTTGTCTCTGCATGACTTTTGATGAAATCCAATATCTATGGTGATCAATTTTTTTTGGAGGAAAACTGCTATGAATACACATAATGTGAGTTATCTTCCAATGCAGGAATCTAAATAAAGGGGGGAAGACTCATTGAAATCCACCTATGTATAAAAGAACTTAATGGATTCTAGGCATCATTATCAATTTCTTCTATTACTAAATTTGCTACTGGTTTCATCAATTGAACTAAACTCATTATAAAGACAGAAGGATCATGCTAAGTGAAATAAGCCAATCCCCAAAACACCAAAGGCCAAATGTTCTCTCTGATATTCAGATCTTAACACCCAATAACGGGGGTGGGGGTGGGGCAGTAGAAGTTCAGTGGAGGAAGTCAAGGGAAATGAAGGGGAGAGAAGATGGGAATAGGAAAGAGCAGAATGAATCAAACATAACTTTCTTATGTTCATATATGAATACACGACCAGTGAAAGTCCATATTGTATACAACCGCAAGAATAGGATCCTAAGTTACACTTCATGTATGTCTAATATGTCAAAATACACTCTACTGTCATGTAATATAAAAAGAACAAATTTTTAAAAATAAGACAGAAGGAAGTTATATGAGCCAGATAGGGAATAAAGGGAGGACTCTATAAATTCATACATCTATAGGCAGTGCTCCTCTGCCCCTCCAGATGTGTGAAACTTGGCCTAGGTTTCTGAAAAGAAATTTACCCCCAAAGACTTTACATATTGAAGAATTAATGAGGCCGAATCCAGTCAAAACTGTGAAGGAGGTGAAGTTTGTTGTCTGAGACTTAGTCCTTTGTTGCCAGAATTACAGGTTTCTTCAAGGTCTTTACAGCCATTCATACATTGCTTGGCAAAATCTGTCCCCAAATTATTTTTTTCACTCTGAAGAATAATTAACTGATGAGAAACCTCACCCAGGGGTAAACCCTTAAATTAAAGAGTTGGATTGTGAAATGTGGAATTTTAAGTATCTGAAAGTTTATAAAAGAAAGGTTTCTCTTGGGCCCTGAAATTGCATTGCTTGGCTAATGCTTATTCTATTCTTTGCAGAAGTAAAATCCTCAATGGATTTTCCGTTCCTCTGAAATCAGACAAAGTATTGTGAACTTACTCAGCAAATATTAGCTCATGTCAGTTTATCAATATTTGTTTAATATATAGGGGTGAAACAGAAATGCCCTTCAACAGCTTTATCATTTTACTGATTTTCGCCTCCAGAGTATCAGGTGAAAATTTTTACATACCTTACTACATTTGAAGGTCTTATACCTCAAAAATCTTAAAAATTAGGATGGGAAATATAGCCAGGGACTTTCTGTAACTGAACATTTGCCAGACTACATCAAACATACAGAATTCTCCCATAGGTTAACTTCTTTAGACCTTTTCTCATTTTCTGATAGTTCTTGAGTTCTAACCTGTGACTCGGGCTCACATTTCACCAGTGCTATCCATGTATACTTAGTTCTTAGGATAATTTCCGGCCCTGAGTGATTTCAGATAATCTGATGATGTTTTCATGAAAAAGGACTCTCTGTGGTTCTCCCATCTTCCAAGGAGGTCTATAGAATTCATTAAATTTGTTTCTAAAGAAAGAGCTCAGACATTACTAGAATTCAGATTTGAAGCTTGTTGCTAGCCCAGGGTGGGTGCTAAGCCTACCTTGCAGTTCAAGCTAGGAAGCATCTGTGCATCTCTATGCCAACTATAGTCAAGTACAAGGGGGAAAAAAGAATTCTTTCATGCAACAAAATTTTAGCAATTTTTCATGCCTGTCATTTATAAGTGTGTCAGGCTCACAAATCTTTCCTTCTACAGTGAGGATGGGTGCAAGCAGGGGAAGACAGATAATAAGCATCAAGAGAATAAAATATAAAGTGTGTCAGATGGTTGAAAGTACTATGGGACAAGATAATATAGAAAAACATGTAGCGACTGTTGAGGGGGTGCAGTTTAATATAAAGTAGTTAGGGAAGGCTTCATTGAGAAGGGGACATTTGGAAAAAAAAATTGAAGGAGATTTAGGACAGAGCCATGCAGATATTTGGGGAAGAGTGTACCAGGCAGAGTGAATAGCAAGGGCAAACTCTTTTTAGAAGAAAGAATGTATCTGTTTTGCTTTAAGCACAAAAAGCAGTTTAGTGTTAGCAGAAAGGATAAGAGAAAGGGAGATAATAGGGAATGGTGCCAGAGAGCTAAGAGGATGGATGGGCACATCTTGTAGTCTTACAGACCAAGAATTTAACTTTCGCTAGTTGGAGGGAAATGGGAGTTTCTTACACATTCTAAGGAGAAATTCAACATGATCTAACTCGGTTGTTTTCAAAGGATCACTTTCATTTCAGTGTTGAGATTAAATAATAAGATGGTGAGGGCAGAAGCAGCATTATCTAGCATAACATTCCTGGCAAGTGACGGTTGTGGTTGTAGAACTGAAAACAAAGAGAGGTGGTAGAATTCTGAACTTACGTTGAAGGAGGACCAACAAGATTTGCTGAAGAGGAGGTTGCTGTCAGGAGTTAGGGATAGCTCTGAGGGGTTTGCCCAGCAGCTGGTAGGAGAGGGTAAAGAACTGAGATGGGGAAGGTTGTGGGGAGAACAAAATTAGGGGATTATCAGGAGCTCATTTAGAAGACACTTAGTAGAAAACTGCAATTCAAGACTGAAATTCAGGATTAGAGATAAAACTGTGGAAGTTATCTGCACTTAACATTTCCACAGCAGCTCCAGACACCATCGCCCAGTCTTCTTATCCTCTGGCTCATCCTTGGTTTTGGCTAAGGAAAGGTATTTGCAGGAGAGCAAGGGGAAGGAAAAAAAGCAAGGTCAGGATTTGTTTTCTCCCTGGCTCAGGTCAGTCAGCCCATCTTCTATAGCGATAGGTTTCACTGTGTTGTGGTCACTGTCACCAGAATGATGGAATGACAACCACTTCTCAATGTTACCAGGCCAGGTTCCTTTATCATCTCTCACTGGCTCTCTTGACCTTGTCCATTCCACTTAATTCTCTTCGATTATTGCTTCAATGTGCCACTTGTATCCTTCCAGGGCCCTAAGGACATACATAATAGCAGATCTGGTAAAAATAGTTGGGAGGTAGTGTCACTTGAACCCTGAGGACAATCTATTGTCAGTTACTAATTATCATTTAGATAATTGATACTTACCATAATTTCTATATAGTTTTATTTTATTATCATTGAATTCACTTTATTTTATTCTTAAATGGATTAGAAACATATTGTAAGGAAGAAGCATATGACCTTGAATCAGAAATATGGCACATACTGCCTCTTAAATAATAAATAACTGGCCTAATACATGTGAGGCACTAGGTTCAGTCATCAGCACCACATAAAAATAGATAAATAAAATAAAGATCCATTAACAACTAAAATAAATAAATAAATAAATAAATAAGCTGGGTACAGTGGTGCACGCCTGTAATCCCAGTGGCTTGGGAGGCTGAGGCAGGAGGATCACAAGTTCAAAGTCAGCCTCAGCAACCTCACGAGGCCCTAAGCAACTCAGTGAGACCCTGACTCTAAATAAAATACAAAATAGGGCTGGGGATGTGGCTCAGTGGTTGAGTGCCCAAGTTCAATCCCCAGTACTCAAAAAAATAAATAAAATAAGAAGATTTGTTGTTGTTGTTTTTTCTTTTTTCTTTTTTTGCAAAGCTTGAAATAGAACCCAGGACCTTGCACATACTAAGCAAGTACTTTAGGGCTCAATAATGAGCCCCTTGAGGAAAGTTGTTACAAGAACATAAAGGCTAATTGTCTACTTTCACATTATTCTAACGGCACAAACTTGTGCCTAAATCCCACAAATGCAGCTAGGATGGGGAAGGTTGTCAATACCTGCAGTGCCAAAATGCTTCTCATTTCAAGCCATTTTCAGGATTTTTTTTTTCCATTAGAATAGATTCTTTTGGTTGAAATCACATGTCTGAAGACAGAAAAGAATCTGAGGACTTTGGAATGACAGCCTAATATTGACAGTTACCAGCGTGTTTCCCCTAGGTCTCCTCGCTGAAAGCTACCTCTAGGAATGATACACAGTCACGCAGCCCCAGAGTTTGGCAGCTAAGCACCTCTGCATCCCTGGCCTTTAGCACCCGGAGGATAATTCTTAAATCTACAAACTGTCCCCTGCAGCATTTTTTTCCCTCCTCCACAAATCATATCCAATTACTGAGTGCTGTGCTGGGAGACCCGGGGAAAGGCTAGAAGGAAATGCAGCTGAGCGCCACTGTGGTTTGACAGCTCTCCAGCTACTTGGAAAATATTTTGGCAAAAACAAGAATTTAAGTAAAACTGTTTCCTTTGGTAACATACCCAAAACTGCAGGTTTTACATTTGCAGAACTATGATTTTGGCCCATGGGAAAAGCAGAAAAAAAAAAGAAAAGAAAAAGGTAAAAGGTTTTTTGAGGGTGGAAGATAGCCTCTATGGAAAAAGAACACTGTGTGAGATGCAGGAATGAGGGTAAGAGGGAGACACATGGACGCAGACTGAACATTCTCTTGTCACTTCTTGTCTCTACCAAGGAATTTACTCCTGTCAAAACACAATGTTCTCTTTTGCCCTAAGGTGGCCTGAAGAGGATTCTCTGGGGATGACCAGCTAGGATGTGTGTTATTGCTTCTTATAGGATGATTGATAGCAACGGGGGAGGATCATACCACATGGGTGCTTTATCTCAGGCTCCAGCACACAACAGGGAATGAAATGGACTGCATTCATCATGACCCTTAGTTGTCCTTTGAGAACAAGCTTATCTTTTCTTGCTTCATTTTTTTCCTGATTGCAGTCATGCATGAAATCCCTTAGTTTTTGGAAATACCAGGTTCTTTTCAATCCCATGACTTTTTTCTACACAGAATTCTGTCTCCAGCATCCATCACTCTTCTTCAGGGGAGGCTCCCTACATCCTCCAGATAATGTGAGCTTATATTATCTATCTGGTTATCTGTTTATATATTCCACAATGCTCTAAATCCTACAAGAGATTGTCCACTGTCATAGCCCTGAGATCCAGCATATTGTGGGTACTCAATTAAAAAGAATCAATATCAGTTGTCTAGTTGGACCCACCCTCCTTACTTTCTATTTCTTTTTGTACTCTTTTCCTAGTAACATTATGTTCCTTTCCTCTCTCTCTCTCTCTCTCTCTCTCTCTCTCTCTAATTATCATCATCATCTTTTCTCCTTTCTTCATATTTAGAGTCTCTGCCCAAAGTAAGGGTTTACAGCTAACCATATTCTAAACCTATACAAGAAGGTGCTTCAGAGATTAACATTCTCTCTTTCAATCATCATTGTGACATTGTTCAATGTCACACAGATAATTGTAAGCAGAAAGTAGATTAAAACCTTATAATCTTGATGATACACTTAGTCTCCTTTCTTTATTGTCACTCTATACAAGTGTTAGAAGGACCTCTGAATGCACTAGTCATTTCTATACAAGACAAATTCCCTATCACCCAAGTGTGTGAGGTCTCACTGGATAGAAAATGACTGTCTGGGTCATCCCAAATGGTTGCTATTATATAAGAATCAAATTCTTCCCTAAAGTCCCCTCAAATGCAAAAAGATTTTAAGGAAAGAATCAATTTTGATGTTCAATCCTTCAAATAAATGCTTTTTAAAGTAAAGAAAGTGAACCCAAAAGTTCAACACACTATATAAAAGAGAAAAGAATATGAGAGAATGGTGGCTCTCATCAGTAATGATAAAAACATAGCTAACTGACACTTATCTATCCTCCATCTAGCATTGTTCTATCAACCTATCCTCAATGATGTATAATTACTCATTTAGTCCCCTAACAAGCCTGTGAGTAAAATGCTTTTGTCCCTACTTTATCAATGATGAAACCATGTCATAAAAATATGAAATAACTTGCTCAATGTGTCTTTGGTAAATTGAAAGAAGAGATTTGAATCTAAGCAGCTTGCTCCAAAGCCAGCATTCTGAGGAATACCTTGAATAAAATGTCTAGCCCAAGAAAAAAGATTGAAGGTTTTACAGCTTCTGTGTAGACGCCACTGACACAGCCATGTTCTACCAGGCCTGGGATAATTTGGAGTCAAAAGCTCAGGACTAGTGCATCTCTCATAATTGCATTTAGATGATTGGCCTATTCCTGATGTACTAAACTGATTCTGAGCATTTTGCTTTATCTGTCTATTCTTGTCCAATGATTTTCACTTACTGATGGTTCAGATAATTAAAGCAGCAGTGCTAGGGTATATATATCCTTTCTCACATGCTGAAGTACCTATCGATGTCATGGTCTTAATAGGAGTGAAAATCAAGAGGTGCCTCAGAAAAGTGCTTTGTTCTGCTTCACTGTATCACTTAGAATAAAATCCAAATTCCACAACACATCATCTTGCACGATCAGGGCTTTGCATGTCATTTGATGGGCTCTCTGACCATCCTCCCTATTGCTGCCTGTGCTCCTGCCATTGCAGTCCTTCTCCAGCCCCTCATCCTGTCCCAGGGGCTGTGTTCTTGCTCTTATATGGCAAGCAGCTTCCAGGAAAAAAAAATGTGCAGGAATGGAACAGACCCATCATTCCAGAGTTATTTCAAACAGTGTTGAATTAAGGATCATGAGTACCAGAAAAAAAAGAATAGTTTTCATGGACGTGGTCTTTCAAGGCAATTACGGGCACACCTTAGGATTATGTCAGGATTAATTCTTCACCTTCCCACTTACTATCTCTGTGTCTTCCACAAGTTATTTAATGTCTTTATACCTAGTTTCTAGCACTTATTTTCTAGAATTCTTTTGAGAGAGATATATATAATATATATGTATATATATTTTATATATATGTATATATTTAACTTATGTAACTTATTTTACCACAAGTCCTGGACCACTGTTAGTCCTCAATAAAAATAAATAGCAGCAGCAGCAGCAGTAGAGAACAGACAGGATGGAAACCAGACTGACTCCAGTAAAGAAGAAAATAGTTGGTCAGTATGCTGAGGCGACAGGCCTGGACCACCTTAATAGACTGGAAAAGGGAGGGCAGATCATGGCAGGAACAGTTTGGGAAGTTTTTTTGGTTTTGGGGTTTTTTTTTTTTTTAAGGAAATGTCCTAGAAGAGGCATGAGCATGAGGGAATGACATTGAGGGGACACAAAGAGGGAACAAATAGGAAGAAAGCTGGAAAGGGTGTATATGCATGGACATACACTTTCATTGTTGAGGAATGGTTATGCTGTCTGTTAAATATTACATGTCATTGAAGAGACTGGACAGGCTAATCTTTACTGGGGAAGGGCAGAAGGAAGTCAAATCAGGTGCAAGGTGTTTTCCATTACTCCCAAATGAGTTTTATGTCTGAAACTCAAATATGACTTCTTGATTACTGTTCTCTGAAGTTTTATGTTGAAAAGTTTCAGAGGCTATTTTTTAACTCCCCTTGGAAATAGTACATGGAAAAAGAACAAATTCTGCTATGGACACAAAAATCCTGCCCCAAGGTCAACTCTTTTTATGAACCTGGTCCTCTTCCTAAAACACCTTTCCACATATCTTCCCACGTCTGGATTCTTGCTGTCATTCAAGTCTCAGGTCAACCATCACCATGTGGCGAAGTTCTACCTATCTACCCTTTCTTTATTCCACATAGCATGACATAATGACCATGGGCTGGAAACAAATTTAAAGTACCAGAAACCACTAAGCCACAATAGCAATTGCAAAGAAAAAAGAATTCAGTAATATCTTCCATGAATTTTGCTTTGTTAATACTATTTCCTAATATACTTGAAAAATTAATTATTTGTTATTTAAAAGTAAGCACACATTTTAACCAAGATTATATCATCCAAAATAAATTTGATAATACTGAAAATAACATGGAAAATCCTATATAGTGTATTTGGCTTATGGGGTCAGTTTTTTATTTAAGCCAAATAATTCAAATAATAAAATTTGTTTTTTTCAAATCACAAAATGTGTGTCTTTCCTACTGTTCACTGAGAAAGGAACTATACATCGGGCTTATTCAGAGATATCTCAGATAATTGACAGACAAGTTAAAGACAGGAAATGGGAATTGATAATAGTAGTATATGGAACATCTCCATTTCATTTAACAAGAGATCATGTCTATTAAACCTGACTCTTTCATGGAGGAATCATAAACGTTAGTTTTAAATAGGAGTCTGTGTCCAGCTTGTATCAATGGATTAATCACAAGACAAAACACTGGAATGATGCAGTGTCTGATTTCATTCTCCTTGAAGTAGAGGAGTCTTTAAGTATGATATTTGCTGAAATAGGTTTATCTCTTCTTCTCTTAAAACCTTGGAGCTGTGGTTAAATGTTCCCTTGAAGGCCCATGTTGGAATTTAATTGCCATTAAAAAGTATTAAAAGGAAGGTACTTTAAGAGGAGATTAGGCTTCGACTACTCCACCCCCTGAGTGGGATTGGTTACATTATAAAATCTACATTTTGGCCCCTTCTTACTCTGTCTCTCTTGCCCTCTCTTGCCCTTCCTCCTCCTGCCATAGGATGGCTTTACGGGAATGTGGTCATCAGATGCTAGCCCTTTCATAGTGGACTTTCCAACCACCAGAATTGTGAGAAATACATTCCTGTTTATTATACACTAAGCAGTCTTGGGCATTCTGTTGTAAGCAGCATAAAATGCACTAAGACAGTTAAGACTTCAAAGCCCAGAATTGCTGTTTATCAAGTACTGGGTATAAATTTTGGACAATAGATTAATAAAGGAACAAACTTTAGACAGCAAAGACTATTAAAAAGTTGTGGGGTTTGAATATGGCATAAACATATGTTAGATTTATCCAAAGATGGCCTTGGTGACCTAGTCAATAACAAACTTGAAAGATTTCCAGCTCACATTTCAGAAAATTCATTCATCAGGCTGGAGATGAAATTCTTCCCCAGTATTTTATTCAGATTGACTCCTTAACTGTACAGTATAAGAGTCTTTTCCAAGATCCAATCAGAAAATAGCCTGGGATCTATAAAAAACAATATAGAATGTAATGCTAAGTGAAGTAAGCCAATCCCCCAAAACCAAAGGTCAAATATTCTCTCTGATAAATGGATGCTGATCCGTAATGGGAGTGGACAGCAAGGGAAAAATGGAGGAACTTTGATTGGGCAAAGAGGAAGTGGAGTGGGGAAGGGAATATGGGGGCAGGAAAGATGGTGGAATGAGATGGACATCAGTGCCCTAGGTACATGTATGACTGCACATATGGTGCAATGCTATATTGTGTACAACTAGAGAAATTAAAAGTTGTGCTGAAATTGTATGCATTCTGCTGTCATATATACCTAATTTTAATTAATTAATTAATGAAAAAATATAATTGATCTTGATTTGTGTAGGACTCATCTACCTAAACACTGTTCGGTTTGGGGTTGGATAATTCTTCGTGTGGGACACTTTACTATTTCTAACGGTAGGCTTATATGAGTCCACTGATGCAGTTTGTTAAAGCTAAGCAGTTGAAGTAGTGGTAAACACATACTCTACACATAGCGTATTAGCTCTATTACAATATAAGGTGTTTGTAACGCTCACCTCTTCTGATTTGGGCTGTACTGGGAGCTTCATGAACTCTGTTTATCTTATTTTAGCCACCTTGTCAAAGGTTTCTTATAAGGATAAAAACTTGATTTACCATCACATTTTGCAGTTACAACTGCTTTAAAATTATTTATAAAACTACAGAGTTAGGCAACACACCATCAAGTTATCTGAGCTATATTTTAATGCTAAATAACATTGAAGTACTTTAGCCATTCTTGCATTTTGTTCTTAACCCTTCTGGCTTAATTTTACATTCAGAACACATAAAAGCAAACAATAGTTAAGTGATCATTTTCTAAGCTATTCAGATTACCCAATGTTTATCCACACTTTAAAAAATGGTTGCAAACAAAGTAAAGCCAATCTCAAAACCAGGTATCATAGTAAATTTACCACATTTACCAAAAGACATCACAAGGTTGTGCTAATTAATGAATGTGTCAAAAAATCCTCCTTTACCTAAATATGTTTATCTTTGAAAGTATGTTCCACGAAGTATCAGTCCTCTCATTCCTTAGGGATTCCAAACATGGCCCCCTCAGACCAGCTGCCAGTCTTGATTACCACAAATAATTAGCCACACTATTAAATATTTGAAATATGTAAAGGTTAAAAGATCATAAAAATAAGACCATATGTCCAAACATACCACGTGTGATTTGGCAAGGGAAATGTACGTGTTAAGACAAATCTTAACCAGCCTGCCAAGGAACTAGATCAAAACCAGGACCAAAAGATTCTTTTCATATAAGCTAGGTATTTCCCTAGTGCTTACGCAGAGGTTAGCTGAGATAAAAGAGGCCAGTCTCCCCATACTGGCCTGGCAGAGCTGTCTTCCTTGATTCAGAAGAAAATAAATAAATAAAAGGCCTAGAACCCTGTATTTAGGGGAAGGAACCCCCTGGGTTCAGATCCCAGCTCCTCAGCTAACTCTGTCAACATCTTGATGTGTTGGCAAGATGCCTAACATCTCTGGGCCTCAACTTCTTCATCTATAGATTGGAAATGATTATATCTTTCTTTTGAAATGTTTTGAGGATTAAACAGGAAAAAACGAAGGTGTTGGGAATTTTTCCTGGCACAGGGAAAGGTTGTTGTTCTTATTAAGAAAAAATGTACATCCCATCTGCTTAGGAATGCTAACATTTTGGTGCTCATTCTTACTTATTTCAGATTACCCAAAAAAGATGTTTCTAGTTTTGCCAGGTGGCTTCACCACTGAGGCCAGGCTCTCCTTCTGACAGACCTAAGGAAGGGTATGGATACCCAAATCTAATCATTTGTAAGGCTGTATGCTGCCTGGGTGGGCCATCTGTGCTGGTGTGGGGTTAGACTCGCTGATGGGAAATAGCCAAAGGAATCTTCTGAATATCAGCACCAGGAAGAGCTGTAAAAACTGAAGGTGCTGTCCTGTGCAGGCATTGGCTTCTACTCATTCAATTGCTTAGATTAGCTTATAGCCCCATCTATTTTGTTTGCACGAATAGACTGTAAAACTTTCTACACCTAGAAATTACTTTTCAATATCCCATTGCTTTTGTCAGCTTTTTCAATGCTGTGATCAAAAGACCTGACCAGAACAATTTTAGAGGAGGAAAAATTCACTTGGGGGCTCACAGTTTCAGAAGTCTCAGCCCCAAAAGAGCTGGCTCCATTTCTTGGGGCTCAGGTGAGGCTGAATATCAGGGTGGAAGAGTATGGCAGAGGAAAGCAGCTGGAGACATAGCCACCAAGAGGTAGAGAGAGAGGGAGGTGGAGAAAGAGGGACTCCATTTGCAGGAACTATATATATATAT
>NW_025999961.1:5759457-5798757 GCF_001458135.2 Marmota marmota marmota
TCCCTCCCTCCCTCTCCCTCTGTCTCTCTCTTCAAATCTTAGAATTCCAACAGTTACCCAAGTGTAATAATTAGACAATCAGCAAAGGCGGAATAGATGATTCTGGTTTCCCAGGGTTTGGATGAGTCCTGGGCTTTCATCAGATGGTAGCCTTGGTAATGATCTTTGATGAGGATGCTGACCTAAACTACTCTGGGTGTGTTTCTTTCCAACTAAAAGCTAATGAGAAGTTAACACTTCCTGCCAAAGCCTCTCTCAAAGATTTGAACTCCAGCCCTAACACTTTCCAACCCATTCAGATTTGCCTTGGCCCCTCTGCATGGGAGGGAAGTTGAGATGTTCTCTACAATTTCCACATGTGGAAACTAAGATTCAAAGCAGTTCATTTTTCTAGGTCCAATTAGTAAACGATAGAACCAAATCTGACTCTAAAGCTCATGATACTTCACTATGTTACCCTGCACGTATAAAAACAAATTTGATAGGAGCTGATAATCAGTAATGGGGTTTTAAGTGACTTTGGGAATATTTAAGTGGTTGGGGTCCTGCCAACTACTTGTGAGAGACACAATCCATTTGCAGCACTGGCTGTTATATGTGTTTGCTCTTTGCTACTGCCACAACCACGGCATGCTCAAAACTTAGCTTCTTAGATATCACAAGTATGTAATAACTACCAAGTATGCAATAGTATTTCCTGGACCTAGACTTTAGAAGGGGTCAATGCATTTAAAATACAAGCATATTAGCCAGTGAGAATTTCTACACTCAAAATGAAGTAGTGTTTTTATGACACTCAGTGAAGTCATGGGACTTTCAGGAAATGAAACAATTTATATAATTCTACTCATATAAAGAAAGGTTATATTTTTGAAGCAATCATTAACCTTGCTGTTGATCTTTAGCTCGTGATACAAGCTTTTTCACCTCTGCTTATGTAAAAATGTTAAATTATTAAAAACTTGTTAATTCAGATCAAGAGTCCCCTCAGATAATCTGCATTATTAAGATAAAGACTGGAGAGAAGTATCTTACTATAATATCTATTAAAAAGGAATTTTCTTGAGCAAACAACAATATAAGCAATGTTAAAGAAAATTTTTAAATTTTCTAATATTTAAACACATACTTTTAAATATTTCAGACTCTTCTGGTAATAATATAAATGATAATATATAATTGATATCTGTTTCTTAAACCAGATCCGCATAATATCAGTATTCTACTGAGAAATACTTCCTAGAATCCTGACTCTAGTTGCTTCTTATTATAGATTTTTAAATATTTTCAGACCTATCCTCATTTAAAGAATGTCAGAAAATTTGTATAATTGAAATTTTATATGAATTTATGGAATTGGTTAATAAACTAACAGTTACTTATTTCAGCTCTACTTGACTACTGGATATTAAAATATTGGAAAATTAGACCAAGTATTTTATTGGTCGTGTTGAATTAAAATGTTTGTGAATAAATGTCTTTTACACATGAGAACTCATATGTGCTACATATGTGTGTGTGTTTGTGTATATATACATTGTGTATCTATACATGTGTAATACAAAGACATTTATTCACAAACATTTATATATATATACACACACACACACACACACACACACACTCACCCCAAATGCAAAAATAAAAAATAAAAACACTAGAATGTTTCCATAACATCCCTGTAACTAAAGATCTAAATTTTTCTGGTCCAACAATGTGAAGATTTCTGAGAGCCCAGACTAAAACGTTTTCTATATGAGGAGAAATGTTCTGTATCATTAACCATAGGTCCACTCTGGCCTTTAAAATATCCAGCAAAAGGAAAGATTATAACTACTTTGGATTAGGCAGAGGGGAGGGAAAGTAGGGAGGGAGTGTGGGGCGGGAAGGAGAGTAGAATGACTACATCATGTACAACCAGAAGAGTGAGAAGTCATACCCCATCTATGTATGATGGGTCAGAGTGCATTCTTCTGTCATGTGTAACTAATTAGAACAGATTTTTAAAAATAAAAAAAAAAATCCAGCAAACCTCAAATGGACATTTGTTGCATCTGCAACATGCCTTCCTTGTTCTTCTTTTGAGATTGCCCCAACCCCCTCCCCTTTGAAATAACACAAAATTCGAATGGTATCTTCACTTTTCTTCATGATCTCACAACCTTGGCACATGACTCAGCCTGTCCAGTGTCTTTCCCTAGGAAGAATGTCCCTTCTTTGAGAACCTAAAGGACAAGGAGCTTTTGCCAGCAGCCTTGTCTCTGAATGTGCAGATGATCCCCTGTATTTAGAAGGAGAACACATTTACAAAGTAGGCAAGGCATATGAAAGAGAGAGACTGAGAGAACAAGGATTGGAGGGAGTGAGAGAAAGTCAAGAAGGAGAAGAAAGAGAGAGTGAGAGAAGAAGGAGGAGGAGGAGGAGGAGGAGGAGGAGGAGGAGGGAGGAAGAAATTGGATCATGTCAATGCTATTATCCTATTTTTTTGTGGCTCTGATACCTATCCTGTCTCCTGCCTTCCAAGGCCTCGCTTTTGAGGTTATTAACGTGTCTGAGTGGTTGGGAGCAGGGAAGAGAGATCACAGGTCTTACTCACCACCTCATGAATAGCATTAGGAAAGCTGCCCATGAGTTCTTTGTAAAGCTGGTCTGCAAATTCCTACCAACTGAACCTTGGGTACTCTAAATGCCCCATGTCTTATCACCCCTTACCAGACTAGCTCATCAATCACATCCCAGGGGACAGCTATGTGCTATAAAAGCATCTTCTGCAGAAAACTGGTTCAACTCTCTCTGTGCAACTGAGAGAAGGAACACAAACTTGAATTTTCATAGCATCATCCTAAGAAAACTAAACAGAAGTCTCCTGGCTTTTAAGGACTGAGAGAAGGGATGTAGTCTTAAGAATTTTCACCTAAAGGGAATAAGAGGTGTAGAGCAGATGCATCCGTGACAAAGGTCTGAGAAAACCTCAGAATCACTAGCCAGGCCAGAGGAAACATTTCTCTCCTGTTGACAGTAAAGACCAGAAAAGACAGCACTGTAAGACTTAAAAGAACACAAAAAGAAACAAGACACCATCAAAGGAAAACAATAACATTTCAATAACCCAATTCAAGGAAATAGGGATCTATTAAAATGCCCAACAAAGAATTTAAAATTATTTTTTTAAGTTAGCTCCGTGAAATACCAGAATACACACATAGACAATAAAATCAAAAAATTAATGCATAAACAAAATAAGAAGTTGAATAAAGAGATAGAAATCATTAAAAAAGAACCAATTTCTGGAACTGAGAAATACAATGAATGAAACTAAAACTGCAATAAAGAGTGTCAACAGCACAAGTCATCAATAAAAAGAAAAAAATCTGTGAAGTCAAAGGCAAGTCATCTGAAAATACCTAGTCACAGGAGAAAAAGAAAAAAGAATGAAAGAGCATGAGTAAAGCTTATGGGTTTTATGGGATACATTAAGAGAGATACCATTTGCACTACAAGGTTTCAGAAGAGAGAAAATAGAAGATGAAGTGGCAGAAAACTTATTTAAAGAAATAATGACTCTCCTACCAAATCTAGGGAGAGATATGACTGCCCAGGTATACAAAGCTCAAATAAGATCTAAAAAGGAGACTCTACCAAGATAAATTATAATCAAACTGTCAAAGACAGATAACTTTTTATTAATATCTTTATTTTTTGTTTCTAGATATATATAATACAGGTTGCATTTTATGTATTTTCATATTATACATGCATAGAGTATAACTTATTCTAATTAGGATCCTATTGTTGGTTGTAGGTGATGTGGAGTTACACTAGTCATGTATTTGTACATGAGTATAGGAAAGTGATGTCTAATTCATTCTACTGTCTTCTTTATTCCCATCCCTCTGCCTTCCCTTTGTTCCCCTTTGTCTAATTAATAGAATTTCTATTCTTCCCCCCCCCCACACCCTTGTTGTGGGTTAGCATTCACATATCAGAGAGAACATTTGGCCTTTGTTTTTTTGGGGATTGGCTTATTTCACTTAGTATGATAGTCTTCAGTTCCATCCATTTACTGACAAATGCCATAATTTCATTCTTCTTTATGGCTGAGTAATATTCCAGTGTGTGTGTGTGTGTGTGTGTGTGTGTGTGTGTGTGTGTCACATTTTTAAATCCATTTATCTGGTATAAGGCACCTAGTTTGGTTCCCTAGCTTAGCTAATGTGAATTGAGCTGCTGTAAACTCTGATGTGGCTGAGTCACTGCAGTATACAGATTTAAGTCCTTTGGGTGTATGCTGAGATGTGGGATAACTGGGTCAAATGGTGTTCCATTCCTAGTTTTCTGAGTTATCTCAATACTGCTTTCCAGAATGCAAACTTGCCTTTGACTTTTTCAATTTGCAGTTCCACCAGCAATATATGAGTAAACCTTTTTCCCCACATCCTTGCCAACATTTTTTGTTACTTGTATTCTTGATAATTGCTATTCTGACTGGAGTGAGATGGAATCTCAATGTAGTTTTAATTTGCATTTCTCTAATTGCTAAAGAAGTTGTACATTTTTAATATATTTGTTGATCAATCATATTTCTTCTCCTATGAAGTTTCTGTTTAGTTCCTTTGCCCATTTATTGATTGAGTTATTTGGTTTTGGGTCTTGTGTTTTGAGTTCTTTGTACATCCTGGAGATTAATGCTCTATCTGAGGTTCAGGTACCAAAGACTTTCTCCCATTCTTAGGCTCTATCTTCACGGTTTTTTTTTTATTGTTTCCTTTGTTGTAAAGAAGCTTTTCAGTTTGATATCATCCCATTTATTGATTCTTGATTTTACTTTTTTCACTTTAGGAGTCTTATTGAGAAAGTCAGTTCCTGGGACAACATGATGGCAAGTTGGGCCTCCTCTTTCTTCTAGTAGGCACAGGATCTCTGGTCTAATGCTATGTCTTGATCCACTTTGAGTTGAGTTTTGTACATGCTGAGAGGTAGGGGTTCAATTTTATTCCACTAAATAAGGATTTCCAATTTGCCCAGCACCATTTGTTGAAGAGGCTATCTTTTCTCCAATGTATGTTTATGGTGACTTTGTCTAGCATTAGATAACTATATTTAATGTGTGTTTGTCCCTGTGCCTTCTATTCTGTTCCATTGGTCTTTATGTCTGTTTTGATGCCAATACCATACCGTTTATATTACTATAGGTCTATATTATAATTTAAGATGACAGAGAATTTTGCAAGAAGCAAGAGAAACAAGCTCCTAATAAGAGAACCTTCGTAGAACTATCATTAGATTTCTCAGCAGAAACTTTGCTGGCCAGGAGAGAGTAGGTTGATATCATTGAAATACTAAAGGGAAAAACAATGCTTGACCCAGCAAAGCTATCCTTTAGAAATAAAGAAGAGATAAAGATTTTTCTAAACAAACAAACATCAAAAGCTGAGGAAGTTCATCACCACCAGAATTGTCTTTACAAAAATGCTGAAGAGAGTAAGTAATATCATGAGAACATTTGAAAGTATGAAACTCACTGATAAAAATAAGTGCATTGTCAAATTTTGAAGACTCTAATAGTGTAATAGTGGAATATAAATTGCTTACAATTCCAATGTAAAGTTAAAAAGAGAGTATAAAAAAGAACTGTAATAATTTGTTAGTAGATATATAATATAAAAAGACATAAATTGTTACACAAAATGTGGGGAGGTATAAAAATGTAAAGTTTTGTATGTGATCAAAGGTAAGGTATAAACTTAAAACAGATTGTTGTAGTTATATAATGTTTTGTTTAATTCTCATGATAACTACAAAACACAAACTTATAGTAGATACACAAAAGTTAAAGGAATACCAGTACAGAAAGTAATCAAATCACAAAGAAAGACATCAAGAGGTAAAGAAAAGAACAAAGGATCTAGAATTGTAATTGACAATATTAAGACAAATGACAATATTAAGTCCTTACCTCTTAGTAATTACCGAACATAAATGGATTAAATTATACCATATACAAAAGCATCCCTAATCCAAAAATCAAAATCTGAAAGTGCTCTCAAATACAAAACTTTTTAGCATTTCAGCATTCAGATGGTAAAGTCTATGCAAATATATTTTTTAAAAACCCAAGATCTTAAATACTGCTGATATTTCTGTTCAGATTAAAGGATCTATTCAGATTAAATGATATTCTACCCATTCAGTCATTCTGGAATTTGCTTTTTACCAAGAATTTTTGTGCCCAAGACCTTGGCACTCTAGACTTTTTGAAGAGACAAAGCAGAGATTCAAAGGTCCAGAAAAATTGACCTACTGTGAGGGCACTATTTGAGGGAAATCTAACTTCTTATTGGGTCCTTTACATTTGTTTTTAGCAATAAAATTCAAGGTGCTTTGCCAAGACTAGTTCACCTGCCAGACGTTCAGCATGTTCAAGAAAGCTAGACATTCTCAAGTGGTAGAAGAGGTAATGAAAATAAAAGAGCATGCAAAGCCTGATGTTTTTCTGCATGCTTTCTCTTACCATAGACGCTTGAAAAAACAAAAACAAAAATAAAAAGTAATTACTAAAAGCTATCACAGCATGATTTGCTGAGTCATTGAATTAAAGTGTTTTTTTTTTAATAGACCTGTTTATTTCTAGAGGATTGTTGATTTTTAATAAAAATGTTACTATTTGAATCCAAGAGTATTTTTTTCTACTTATACATCCAAAGCTGTGTCAAAATGCAGTTAGCTGTATGTCAGACACAAAGAAATTGTGAGAAGCTCAAAATTTAAGAGAACTCTGAATTTTACCAGAGTTCAGTTGAAGAAATCATGTGCTGAAGATACTACAAAAGAGTCTTAAACTTGGAAACAAGACACAAATTCCATCCTGGCCCCTCTTCTTTGAAGCTGTGTGATTTGGGCTGATCACTTAATGTTTCTGATCTCCAATTCCCTTACCAGGAAATGAAGATGAAAACGCATACCCTTGTATCATTGTTAGTCACTGTGGAGAGACAAAATGAGATCATGTCTGGGAAAATATTTATAAATTATCAACTGTTTTTCTGACTAAAGAAGGATGCACTCTTTCTCTGGAATTATGCCAGAGGTCTTAAAATGCTAAGATACCTCAAAAATGAAATCAGTTTTATTCCCTGTCCTCAGAGACTCGGATTTTCTGCATGTAACTCATAAAATTAGTACTCTGCTGAAAAAGAAATCAGACTTAAAGAATATCAGCATTTAGAAGGCCCTTAGAGGCCAGGGGTGTTTCCTCTTTCACAGTCTATCAACACCATTCACTCCTGGAAATCACTCCCATGTCCCACATCTTGAGTTTGCAGCTGTGCTTTTTCAAATTTTCTTTTAGGTGTTTCTTACCCATCTCCCTATTAATGAATTATTCTCCTCTGCCCAGCTTGTAGGCTTGGTGTAACTATTATGTTTATTGCTGTTCCTTCACAGGTGGTATTCTGAGCCCTCTGAGTACCAGCAATTTATTAAACAGAGTTCCTGTGACCTAGCAATGTGACAGTGAGTGACACCATAAAAGTGGGTTCTGCCAGAAGATCTGAATCTAGCTAGAATAGCATCAAAATTGACCTCAGAAATCATCTTTTCTGATGGGTGTGCAAGATCTCTTAATAGCACACACTTTTGTAAAATGAAATATTTGATAAAGTACCATATATGAAACAGATTAAATCAAAACTGCTGCAGTTGATAAAGGAGATAAAGCTATAATGTATTACTCATTCTCTGTTTTGGTTTGTTTGCTTCAGAAACTAAGGTTCCACTGATCCATTTGAAAACTATTCTATGTAGTCCAACCCATCTGCAGTGCTTCAATCCCTGTATAGTAACCACCATTGAGTTGTTTAGCCTTTCAGCATTTCCAGCGATGCCCATCCTCCCAAGAAGTCCATTTTATTTTTGAGCAGCTTTAACTGTTAATTAGAAAGTTTGTTTTGATGGTTTACTCGTGAACTCTATTTGTTGTTACTAGAAAACAATCACTGCTCTATTCTATTTAAGTATTTCAGTCAATGACCATATTTCTCTGAAAATGTTTTTTGAATAAACTAAACATCCTTGATTTTTTTTCCGACTTTCTCATAGTGTGAGAATAGGTAGACCTAATTTCTTTATTCTAATTTTTACTTTGGGCTTGCTTCAGTTTGTCAGCATCAGATTTCATGTGTGCCCAGAACTAGAAACATAAATTCCCATATTGACTATGATCATCAAATCTTTCTTTTTGAAGATTCTACCTTTGTTAATGTTGCCTATAATTACATTTGATTTGGGGGAAACCCATGATCTTAGTCAACTAAATCCCCTGTGTCATTCTTGAATATGTTTCTGCAGAACCACATCTCCCATTGTTTTGATGGCTTTACTTGGTCATTTTCCGTTGTTGGGGTTAATCAAGTTAGCTCCATGGTTCTGCTAGAAAGATTTCCAGGTTCTTGTCACTTATAGGATTTGATTTATGGGATTTAATAAATCAATGTCTTTATGTTTGTTCACATTTTATTCTGTTACACTGACACCCTCTTCTTAATAATTTCCTCAGATCTTTATTGATATCAATTTTGTTGATAAAAATGAATAGTTTAGATCCAAACTATGTAATCATGGCTATTCATTTATATCTGACATAAAGAACTTTTCCACTATAGAATTTCTGGAGTCCTGAAAGGGTTCACTAGAAGCCCCAAAGGATAGGAAAGATGCTAAATTAATTTGGTTCTACTCCAAAGGTTCTGTGAGTCTGTAATTTCAAAAATCTACCCCCAAATGAGGATTTTTCTCTCCTATTAAACAAATGAATTTTTGAGCATGGAAAGATCAGTCTGAATTTTTATTCTTCCCCAGGAATTTTCTCAGCTTTGTGGGTTTCAGCCAGATACTTTGCCTTCCTCGAACATATTTTCATGTGGTTTTATAATATTTATTCAACATTATTTTCCATTAGTTCTCTAATTTTAATTGTTGGGAACCATTTCAGTGTGTAGCTATTACATGGTGCAGAACTGATTTATTCACGTTAACGTCTGAGGAGATGGCCCATTTTATTTGCTGCGTGGTCAACCCCGGTATTCATGGCAGGTTTTCTGAATATTTCTGATGAAGTCTTTAAGCACATGTAATTCTGAAAACACATTCCCATTCACTAAGACTTATACAGGATGGTAAGCCCAACATGGCTAAATGTTTCTAAAAAATTCCATAAACATAAGCATATTTATGTCATCACATTAAGTTTGATTTGAAACTCACTGTATTGTAGTATAAGAGCCATTTTGTTTGCTTGTGTTTACTTTCCCAGGAGTAAATGCGTTTTGGTTAACCACAATGGCAAACTTAGTCAAGACATTTATGTCAACAAATCCTACTGCTTAACAAAGTCACATTCTTAGTTTCTAGGACAGCAGACTGGATTCTAAGTAATAAGGTGTTTATAAGGCGTGCTGTAAATCTGGGACTATAAACATGTCTAATTTTCTGTTAAACCTGCTGCTGTGCGTGAGGTACAATAAGCTCTCTCTTCAGTTTAATGGTAGCCAGTATGTTGGCTTGCCAGTCTTGATCACTGTTGATTCTACTGTTCCCAAAGCCTCCGGCCAAGCTCTTGACCCAAGTCACGCTCCCTGGTGATGTCATAATGCCACAGAGAATTTGCTCATTCACTGTACCTGCAGGGATGCCCCAAGAGTCACATACCTTCCCTGTTAGTCACATACTCCTTGGAGAATAACACCTTGAAAAAAGCAAGGCTTCTCCTTACCCTGATTTCAAAGGTAATATGTTTTTTAGATCTTTGATAATGAATTTATAGATACAATAAAATGATTATTACCTTTACAGAAATTATTTGTAATATGACGTTTCCTCAAAAGTTAACAGTACTAATTGTGTTTTAATAAAAACCAAGATTTTTTCCGCATCCATGAGCAATTTATTTAATTTTAGTTCAACACATAGTTATGAAACATGACATCTGGTATTTGAGATTATTGCCATGGTTAATCTAATATTCAACATTGGAGGATAAGAGGAGACACTGGCCTTGAATCTGAATATTTAAATTATAAAATGTTAAATGTTCTGATTTGGGAACATCTGATCAAGTGTGAGTCCTTCACTTTTCACCCAAATATTATTCATCTATATAAACATATATTTCAGCTTGTCTTGTTTTGTACTTTAATTATTTTGACTAAAGTGTTCATTGAATAATGTTCTATAGAATAATATTGCCAACTTATTATTTTCAAATATTCAAAAGAACTTATTCTTTTGAAGTCCACTCAGATTATTTACCAAGACAGACCACATTCCAGGCACAAAAGACAAATCTTGATAATTTTAGGAAGATTAAAATCAATCAAAGTGTGCTTTATGACCACAATGGAAATAAATTCGAATTAGAAATAAATTTTTCAAAAGATCTAGAAAATGCTCTCGTATGTAGAAACTAAATAACATTATTTAGTTTATTAACAACACTATAAGAAATCAAATGGTTTAATGATAAAACTATAAGAAATCAAAATGTAAATTAGATAATATTTTGAATTGAATGAAAATAAGGAAGACGATTATGGAATATTACTGAAGCATTTATCTAGAGGGGATTCATAGTGGTAAATGCCTATAGTAGAATATAAAAAAGTTCTCAAATAATCACCTCAGCTTCCCACCTTATGTAAATAGAAGAGCATATTGAAGCTAAAGTAATCAGAATCATGGAAATAATTAAAGATTAAAGTAGAAATTAATTAAATGCAAATCAACAAATAAGATCAGTGAAACCTAGAACTGGTTCTTTCAAAAGACCAATAAAATTGATAGAACCTTAGCCAAAATGACCAGTAACAAAAGAAAGAAGGCACAAATTACCAATTTGAAGAATGAAAGGTAATATCACTACAGATTCAGATTCTAAAGACATTGAAAAGAAAAGGGGAGGGGCTGGGGTTCTGGCTGAGCAGTAGAGTGCTTGCCTAGTACATGTGAGGCCCTGGGTTCAAACCTCAGCACCACATAAAAATAAATAAATAAAATAAAGGTATTGTGTCCAGCTACAAATAAAAAAATATTAAAATTATTTTTTAAAAAGGGGATACTGTGAACAATTCTATACAGATGCATTTCACAACACAGATGAAAAATATTAATAAAATGAAAGCAAATACTAACAAAGCATGGTAAAAACAGATGATCCAAATAGCACATCATATTAAAGAAATTTAATTTCTAGTTAAAAACCTTCCCACAAGAAAAACTTCAATTCTGCTTACTTCACTGAAGAATTTTTCCAAACTTTTATGGAAGACTTAATATCAGTATCACAGCAACTCTTACAAAAAACATTTAAGAAGGGAATACTTCCTAAACCATTCTGTGAAGCCAACATTGCCCTGATACTAAAAACTTAATAAGATATTATAAGAAAATAAAATTTTAGAACAGTTTCCCTCCTGAACATAGGTGCAAAATTTTTAACAAAACGTTTAACAAATTAAATCATGACTAAGTAGGTTTATCTTAGTGTAGCATATGAACATTAATTAATGTAATTTGCAACATTGAAAAACTAAAAACACCTTATCTCAACAGATGCAGAAAAAGCTTTGAACAAGTCTAACATCCATTCTTGGGGGAAAAAAAAGCTAGGAAAAGGGACTGTCCTCGATAAATAGCATCCACAAAAAAGCTAATACTGCATCACATTTTAATGGTAAAAATATATATTTCCCTGAGATTAGGTATGAAGCATGGATACCCATTTTAATCTCTTGTTATTCAGCATTGCACTGAAAGATTTGATTGATGCAGTAGAGGTAAAAATTCATGAACTTTGAAAGGAAGGAATAAAACTGTAGTCACAGACAAATGGTCATTTGTGTAAAGAATCCACAGTAATCTATTAAAAAACTACTACAACTAGTAAGTTAGTTTACCATGGTTCCAGGTTAATGAACAATATATAAAAATCAATCATATTTCTGTATATTTTAGCAATCAACAGTTTGAAGTTGAAATTTGGAAATTACCATTTACAATAACATAAAATATGAGATATTTAAACAATTCTAACCAATATTCTGAAAACTATAAAACTGCTGAGATAAATTGATGAAAACCCAACTATATCTTGTTTTTTGCATCAGAGGATTGTTATGATAGCAGCTAAAATACCAGTGTTGTTTAAACATCAGTTCTCATACATTAATCAAGTCATTCAATACAATCTGAATCAAAATCCTAAGTTTTGTGTGTGTGTATGTGTGTGTGTAGTGTGTAGAAATTCTTTTGTGTAGAAACTAACAAGCCAATCCTAAAATCCATACAGAAATGTAAAGGTACTAGAGTAGTCAAAACAATTTTGAATAAAAAAGGTAAAATTTGGAGGTAGTATACTCCTTGATTTCAATAATAAATACCATGATGCTACCTCAATCAAGGCAGTGCACTATTATTAACATCAAGATAGATAAACTGATCTAAATCAATGAAACAGAATAGAGTTCAGAAAAATATGACTTATTTGGACAACTGTTTCAAGGTAAAAAGGTAGTTCAGTGGAAGAGGGTAGTCTTTTCAACAAATGGTGCTGGAACAATTATGTATCTATATGCCAAAAAAAAGTGCATTTTTCTCCATAAACAAAAAATAACTCAAAATTTATCATAGATCTAAATGTAAAACTTAGAACTATAAAAATAAGAGAAAACAATAGAGAAAAAGATTTGTGACTTTGAGTTAGGCAAAGATTTTGTAGGTAAAGCCAGGTAGTGTGCAGTTATCAGGTAGTTGTCGAACTGCGCTATGAAGTTTATTATTGAAAGCACAACATAAAATATTTCTTCATAGCAAACTGGGGAAGCCCATGGACTCCGTTTGAAAAACACTGGCTTAAGCAATGTTTAATGCTGAGCAAAATTCTCTTTATATAGCCAAATAAATTGGACATTTGGGAATACCATTGGCAATCCAGACCTAAATCTTCCCCCTCTTGGATGCTAAGAAGGTGTGAGGTCATTTCTGTTTGCATTAGCCAAAATCAGTTTGTGATGAACACTTCACTTTTCTCTACCCTGATGTAGCCTGAAGCTTTCTCACATAGTCTTTACCTTCCACTGCAGCACTCAGGAAAGAGTTCTTCCAAAACTTTGCTCATGATATTTTCTCCTAATGCAGATTCTAATTATGGGACTTTAAAACAACCAAGGCAAGACCTAGACAATAATCTACATAGCTACTCGGTGAAATACTGCATGTGAACCTTCATTTATAGACACAACTAAAGGTGATTCTTTTCAACAGTAAGTTCTTGTTAAAACAACAGTAAGAATTCTGATTATCAAGCAGCACTGGAAGTGGTGTTTGGCTTGTGTCTTCCTGTTGATCTTTTCCATCACTGGGGCCTTAGTAAGCAGTGAGGCCGCACAGTGTGGGGCCTTTCAGGTAACACTCATTAGATATACGTAACCTTTGGTCTTTTTTAATAGGTTATGTTGTAAAGAATTGGCATTCCCAAATACTACTGAAATAGGATTATCACATTTAAAAGAAATATTTTGATTGTAGTATGTATGCTGGACACCTCTGCTCTGTACACTCCCCATCAGAAAAAAAAAAAAAAAGTAGTGAATATGCAGAAACTCAATGAGGCCACATCCACATTAACAGCTGATGGTTTATATAGTACCTCAAGGCTCTTTGAAGGAGCACAGTTGAAGAGTTTGCCTCCTTCAGTTTTGCAGTATCTCCTCACCCTTGTCCACCCCCAGGAGATATCTGTTCTTTCAGCCATTTGGGTGATCATCCCAAAACTTTTAAACTTTAATGTTTGATAAAAATCTAAGTAAAATGCCTTTTTAACTAGAGCACACTAGCCATATTTTCATCTCTTCTTAATGTTTTTAAACAGCTAACATTTCACTCTACTATTCTGCAAATTTGCTCTCAAAGCTTATCAGGATTTCTGCCTCCACCTTGCCTCCAGCCTGTGTGTCTTACTTATGTGTTTGGTTGTTTTTTATTTTGGTTTTTCTTTCATCCATGTCAATGTTTTTTGTCATGGGGGGTGTGTCCAAGTTGGTTTTGACTTACAAAAGCCCTCTTTTCTTCCTCTAATTTGTTGCCTCCAGTGTGCTTTTCAGTTGAAAATCAGATTACTTCCCTTATTCAAATTATATATGAATTAAAAATTGACCCTGATTGCATTTAAGAAGATCTCATCAGTAGAGTGGGGTGGGGACGGAGTCTGTGTTGCTGGAAGTTACTTTAGTCTTTAACAGGTTGTTCCCCTTGCTTTCAAGTACTTGTTAGAAATAGTCAGAGATAAAATGCAACTGACAAGCTAATCCCTGAATTACTAAGAGAGCCAAATGGGGAGAGATACCAGCCCCAGCACTAGTTATAGAGTGGGAGAAGTCCAATGCAAAAAAGGGGAAGCACTGGACAAGGCCACTTCTCTGGTGATTTTGCTAAAGCTGGTTCTGGATGTATGCATGTTTGCCTTATAACTTCCTTCAAAAGTTGTAGGAGAAAAGTTTGCAATCCTTATAGATCTTCTTAGAAAAACTTCTTCCTGCTCAGCATTTTCCTGAGTCTTTATAAGTCTGCTAAACTCATTCAGGCATACTTTCAAACTCCAAACACTTCAAAACATAGACTCCCTTAAGGGAGCTCAGTACCTTATTGAAAGTCTACTGAGGCAAAGCAGTGCTTCATGTTATATAAGAGGTATATTTTTAAACTTGTCTAAATAAAAAAAAAAAAAGTTTAACAGAGACAGACCAGATACTCATCAAACTTGTTTATTTTTTTCTGAGCACATGGCTAAATTACATTTCCCAGACT
Organism: Marmota marmota marmota; assembly: GCF_001458135.2. NCBI lineage: Eukaryota > Metazoa > Chordata > Mammalia > Rodentia > Sciuridae > Marmota > Marmota marmota. Next base: position 5,774,314 of record NW_025999961.1, read on the forward strand.
CTTTACATCCTAGGCTACATAACCAGTTCTTGCTCTTAGAATGAATAGAAGTAGAAAAAAATCAAGAATGTAACTCTTCCATATTTATTTTCTCTTCTTTCCACCTGCTGGCTGGATGACACTGAGGGAATCTAAAAATCCACGTGTTGAAGGTAATATGACTACAGTATAAGAGAAGAAGAGGACAAATACTGACCCTCATTGGGATATAAGTAAGAAATAAATCTTCATTGGATTATGCATTGAGATTCAGAGTTGGTTTATTTCAGCAACTAGCATTACTAGTCCTGATTAACAAAAACTGTTTTTAGAAAGAAAAAAAAAACATATTATATTTAAGTGAAAGAAAGGGATTCTTGCATTCATGGACTCTTGAGCCCAAATCACATTGTATAATGGGGCCAACTTAGCAGACTCTGATTTCTTAATCATAAGTTTTTAATGCTCTTAAATAGAACTCAAGGGGTCCAAGGAAAGAGCTAGGATGACAGACACAGATTATGAGTTAACCCAGGAAAGCATTAGTCAAGAATCAGGCTTTGAGCTGAGACCCTGGCATATGCTTAAAATTGAGGGCATGCCATTTATTAGTCATGTTATCTTAGGCAAATTGAATAGTCCTTCAATGCCTTTGTTTTCTATCTATAAAATGTGTAAAAAAAAATAGGAGTACCAACCTTGGAAAGTGAGCATTAAGTGATACATGCTAATAGTGCATGATATGTGGTAAATAATATATGAGCGTTTGCTATTATTATTAACTAGTGAAACTCCCTGAGAATATAACTATTTCTAAATCTTAATTTCCATATGTGGAAGACAAAATTAGTAACTTCTCTGTAATTGATAAAGGAAGGCAATAGTTTAGTACTTTATTTTTTATCCTTAGATTTCTTTTTTTAATTTATATGTGACAGCAAAATGCATTACAACTCTTATTACACATATAGAGAACAATTTTTCATATCTCTAGTTGAATACAAAGTATATTCACACCAATTCATGTCTTCATACATGTACTTTGGATAATGATGATCATCACATTCCACCATCATTTATAACCTATTGCTCCCTCCCTTCCCCTCAAACCCCTACCCTATCTAGAGTTCCTCTATTCCTCCCATGCTCCCTTTCCCTATCCCACTATGAATCAGCCCCCTTATATCAAAGAAAACATTTGGCATTGGGTTATTTGGGATTGGCTGTCTTCACTTAGCATTATCTTTCCTAACTTCATTCATTTACCTGCAAATGCCATGATTTTATTCTCTTTTGTTGCTGAGTAATATTCCATTGTGTATATATGCCACACAATGGCATATATACACAATGGAATATTTTTTATCCATTCATCTATTGAAGGGCACTAAGTTGGTTCCATAGTTTAGCTATTATGAATTGTGCTACTATAAACATTGATGTGGCTATGTCCCTGCAGTATGCTGTTTTTAAGTCCTTTGGGTATAGACCGAGAAAAGGGATAGCTGAGTCAAATGGTGGTGCCATTCCCAATTTTCCAAGAAATTTCCATACTGCTTTCCATATTGGCTGCACCAATTTGCAGTCCCACCAGCAGTGTATGAGTGTACCTTTTTCCCCACATCCTCTCCAACATTTATTATTGTTTATATTCAAAATAGCTGCCATTCTGGCTGGAGTGAAATGAAATCTTAGAGTGGTTTTGATTTGCATTTCTCTAATTGCTAATGATGATGAACATTTTTTCAGATATTTGTTGATTGATTTTATATCATCTTCTGAGAAGTGTCTGTTCAGGTCCTTGGCCCAAAATTTATTGGTTGGGTTGTTTGTGTGTTTTTAGTGTTAAGTTTTTTTGAGTTCTTTATATACCCTAGAGATTAGTGCTCTATCTGATGTGTGAGGGGTAAAGATTTGCTCCCAAGATGTAGGCTCTCTATTCACCTCACAGATAGTTTCTTTTGCTGAAAGAAACTTTTTAATTTGATTCCATCCCATTTATTGATTCTTGATTTTAATTCTTGTCCCACAGAATTAAGGAAGTTGGGGCTTAATTCCACATGATGGAGATTAGGGCCTACATGCTCTTCTATGAGACACAGGTCTCTGGTTATATTTCTAAGTCCTTGATCCATTTTGAGTTGAGTTTTGTGCATGGTGAGAGATAGGGATTTAATTTCATTTTGTTGCATATGAATTTCAGGTTTTCCCAGCACTATTTGTTGAAGAGGCTATCTTTTCTCAAATGCATGCTCTTGGCACCTTTGTCTAATTTAAGATAATTGCAATTTTGTGGGTTAGTCTCTGTGTCCTATATTCTGTACCATTGGTCTACCAGTCTGTTTTGGTGCCAGTACCATACTGTTTTTGTTACTATTGCTCTGTAGTATAGTTTAAGGTCTGGTGTAGTGATGTCACCTGCTTCACTCTTCCTGCTAAGGATTGCTTTAGCTATTCTGGGTCTCTTATTTTTACAGATGAATTTCGTGATTGCATTTTCTATTTCTATGAGGAATGTCATTGGAATTTTGAGTGGAATTGCATTAAATCTGTATATTGCTTTTGGAAGTATGGTCATTTTGACAATATTAATTCTGCCTATCCAAGAGCAAGGTAGATCTTTCCATCTTCTAAGGTCTTCTTTGACTTCTTTCTTTAGGGTTCTGTAATTTTCAATATATAGATCTTTCACCTCTTTCATTAAGTTGATTCTCAAGTTTTTGTTTGTTTGTTTTTTGCTATTGAAAATGGGGCAGTTTTCCTCTTTTCCTTATTTCCCTTTCTGAGGATTTGTCACTGATATACAGAAATGCCTTTGATTTATGGGTGTTGATTTTATATCCTGCTACTTCACTGAATTCATTTACTAGTTCTAGAAGTTTTCTGGTGGAACTTTTGGGGTGTTCTAGGTATAGAATCATATCATCAGCAAATAGTGCCAATTTGAGTTCTTCTTTTCCTATGTGTATCCCTTTAATTTCTTTCATCTGTCTAATTTCTCTGGCCAGTGTTTCAAGAACTATGTAAAATAGAAGTGGTAAAATAGGGCGTCCCTGTCTTATTTCAGTTTTTAGAGGGAATGCCTTCAGTTTTTCTCCATTTAGAATGATGTTGGCCTGGGGCTTAGCATAGATAGCCCTTATGATGTTGAGATATATTCCTGTTATCTCTAATTTTTCTAGTGTTTTGATCATACAGGGGTGCTGTATTTTGTCAAATGCTTTTTCTGCATCTATTGAGATGATCATGTTTTTCTTATCTTTAACTCTATTGATGTGATGAATTACATTTATTGATTTCTGTATGTTGAACCAACCTTGCATCCTTGGGATGAATCCCACTTGATCATGGTACATGATCTTTTTGATATGTTTTTGTATTGGATTTGCCAGAATTTTAATGAGAATTTTTGCATCTATGTTCATTAGAGATATTGGTCTGAAGTTTTCTTTTTTTGATGTTTCTTTGCCTGATTTTGGAAAACAGGGTGATATTGGCCTCCTAGAATGAGTTTGGAAGCGCTGCCTCTTTTTCTATTTCCTGAAATAAAGTGAAGAATATTGGTATTAGTTCTTCTTTAAATGTCTTGTAGAACTCGGCTGTGTATCCATCTGGACCTGGGCTTTTCTTGGTTGGAATACTTTTGATGGCATCTGCTATTTCATCACTTGAAATTGATCTGATTAAATTGTGTATATCATCATGATTCAATTTGGGCAAATTATATGATTCTAGAAATTTGTTGATGCCTTCAATATTTTTCAGTTTTATTGAACCACAAGTTTTCAAAATAATTTCTAATTATCTTCTGTGTTTCTGTAGTGTCTGTTGTGATATTTCCCTTTTCATCACTTATGTTAGAGTGATTGAGTTTTTTCTCTCTTTCTCTTTTTTGCTAAGGGTCTGTCAATTTTATTTATTTTTTCAAAAAACCAACTTTTTGTTCTGTCAATTTTTTCAATTTTTTCATTTTTTTTCAATTTCATTGATTTCAGCTCTGATTTTAATTATTTTCTGTCTCCTTCTGCTGCTTTTGGCGTTGATTTCTTCTTTTTTTAAGGATTTGAGATGTAATGTTAAGTCATTTATTTATTGACTTTTTCTTCTTTTAAAGAATAAACACCCTGCAGTGAACTTTCCTATTAGAACTGCTTTCATAGTGTCCCAGAGATTTTTATATATTGTATCTGTGTTCTCATTCACCTCTAATTTTTTTTAATCTCCTTGATGTTTTTTCAAACCATTGTTCATTCAGTAGCATGTTTATTTAGTCTCCAGGGGTTGGAGTGGATTTTATTTCTTATTTTATCATTGATTTCTAATTCCCTTCCATTGTGATCTGATAGAACCCAGGGTAGTATCTCTACTTTTTTATATTTGCCAAGAGTTGCTTTGTGGCATAGTATATGGTGCATTTTAGAGAAGGATCCATGTGCTGCTGAGAAGAGTGTATTCTCTTGTTGAAGGGTAAAATATTCTATATATGTCAATTAAATCTAAGTTATTGATTGCATTATTAAGATTTATAGTTTCTTTGTTCATCTTTTGTTTGGAAGATCTACCAGTGGTGAAAGACATGTGTTAAAGTCACCCAAAATTATTGTGTTGTGATATATTTGACTCTTGAACCTGAGAAGAGTTTATTTGATGAACATAGATGCTCCATTGTTTGGGGCACATATATTTATAATTGTTAAGTCTTATTTGTGTATGGTTCCCTTGAGCAGTATGTAGTGTCATTCTTTATCCTTTTTGATTGACTTTAGTTTGAAGTCTACTTTATTTGATATGAGGATGGAAACCCCTGCTTGCTTCCGCAGTCCGTGTGAGTGGAATGATTTTTCCCAACCCTTCAGTCTATGGATTTCTTTTCCTATGAGATGAGTCTCTTGGAGGCAGCATATTGTTGGGTCTTTTATTTTTAATCCAATCTGATAGTCTATGTCTTTTGATTGGTGAGTTTAGGACACTAACATTCAGGGTTATTATTGAAACATGATTTGTATTCCCAGCCATTTGTGTTTATTTTTGGTATTTAATGTGACTTGGTTTCTCCTCTGATTAGATTTTCCTTTAGTGTAATACCTCCTTCTGCTGATTTTCATCATTGTTTTTCATTTCCTCTTCTTGGAATATTTTGCTGAGGATGTTCTGTAGTGTAGGCTTTCTAGTTGTAAATTCTTTTAACTTTTGTTTATCATGGAAGGTTTTTATTTCATCATCAAATCTAAAGCTTAGTTTTGCTGGATATAAAATTCTTGGTTGGCATCCATTTTCTTTCAGAGCTTCGTATATTTGTTCCACAATCTCCTGGCCTTGAGGGTCTGGGTTGAAAAATCTGCTGAGATAGGAATGGTTTCCCTCTATATTGATCTGATTCTTCTCTCTTGAAGCTTTTAAGATTCTATTCTTATTCTGTGTGCTAGGTATTTTCATTATAATGTTCATTGGTGTAGATCTGTTGTAATTTTGTACATGTGGTGTTCTGTAAGCCTCTTGTATTTGGTTTTCCAATTCGTTCTTCATTCTTGGGAAATTTTATGATATTATCTCATTGAAGAGATTGTGCATTCCTTTGGTTTGAAACTCTGTGTCTTTCTCTCTCCCAATAACTGTTAGATTTGGTCTTTTGATGCTGTCCATTAATTCTTGGATATTCTGCTCATTACCATCTTCACTGTGTGCTCAACTTTATTTTCCAGATTGTTTACTTTGTCTTCATTATCTGACGTTCTTTCTTCCAAGTGATCTAGTCTGTTAGTTATGCTTTCTATTGAATTTTTTATTTGATTTATTGTATCTTTCATTTCAAGGATTTCTGACTTTTTTTCAGAGTCTGTCTCTCTCTCAAAGTAATCTTTTGCTACCTGTATTTGCTGTCTTATCTCATTGTTGGCGTGATCATTTTGCCTGTATTTGCTCATTTAGGTAATCCTTTAATTCACAGATCATTTTAATTATGAACCTTCTGAACTCCTTCTCTGACATTTCGTCAACTTCACTGTCCATGGGTTCTGTTATTATAGTCCCCTGGTTTGTTTGGGGCAATTTCCTCCCTTGTTTTTTCATGTTGTCTATGTGTCTTCCTTTCTTGCAATGTGGATCTGAGACATTACAGTGTCTTCCCTATATTCTTGTACTACCTGTGCAGATTGTCTGTACCTCACCTTGATGCTGGGCTTCCAGACTCTGCTGGTGTCCCTCAATGAATGCTACTGCATCCTGGACCTGGGTCCTGTGCAAGTTGGTGTGGGTGGATCTGGGCCACTGGGCTTGATGTCCCATGGTAGTCTGCTGGTTAGAAGGGGCGGTCCTGCTCTAGGAGATAGGCTCTGGTGGGTGTCTGCCCCACTGGGGGAGAGGTGGACCATGCCTACTGAGGGCCTGGATTCCTGAAGTGCTGGTGTGGGCAGTCTGGGCTGGATCTCGGCTCCCACAGTAGTCTCAATAGTGTTTAGTACTTTAGATTGCTAATTAATGGCCCCAATAAATCACACCTCTCATGTCCACCATCTCTGTATAGTGCCCTCAATTGACTCTGGATTGGCCATGTGACTTTATTTGGTCAGTGGAACATCACCAAATGTAACACTAACAAAGGTTTTATAAGCACTTAACGTATTGTGGCTGACCCTCTTGGAATGTATCACTGTTGTTAAGAAGCCTGGGCTAACCCATAAGAGAGACCATGTGAAGGAGAACTGAGATACTTAAAACCAACAGACCCATCTAACCATGAGAAGTCTGAGAAAGGCCATCTTAAACTACCCAGGTGCAACCACCTGCCAAATGACAGCATTTTCATAAGTGATCTCAGTTAAGACTAGCAAAGATCACCTGGAAAAGTCCAACCGAAATAAATGGTTGTTGTCTTATTCTACTCAGTTTTGGGGTGATTTGTTACACAGACAGACAACTGTATAAATATCATTAAAGAAATTGGAAGCAATGTTGAATATTAACTACTTATAATTCAACTGGCACAATTAATACAAAGTAAATGAAAAAACTTAAATTCAGAACTCTGAACACAATAATGGGCATCTTTTCTAAATGTTTGATACATAGCAGGCACTTTTCTAATTATTATAACTATATTATTTCATTTAATATAAAAGAAAATGAATTTAATCAAAGAAGAAAATAAGTTAGTTGAATTTGTAGGAAGAAGAACTCATTTTTTTTTAATTTACCCAAAAGGGGCATGTACTCTCTTGCTGCTGGTCCTTCCAACATGTTATGTCTTCTTCTTAGAGCATTTTCTCTATTCCTTCATTGAAACTCCGCCCAAGCTTCTTGTTTGTTGGTTCTTAGTTATTCATCAAATCTCAAAAATATTTTGTGTTCTCACCCCTTCATCCCATACTAAATTAATTTCCCTCTTATATGCCTCTAGAAAGTTCTTATATATATCATATGTAATATGTCACTCTGTGTTAAATTCCCCATTCATCTGTTGAAGGGGACCTAGGTTGGTTTCATAGTTTAGCCATTGTGAATTAAGCTGCTATAAACATTTATGTGGCTGCATCACTGTAGTATGCTGATTTAATTCCTTGGGTATAAACCAAGGAGTGGGATAACTGAGTTAAATGGTGGTTCCATTCCAAGTTTTCTAATCTCCATACTGCTTCCCATAGTCATTGCACCAATTTGCAGTCCTACCAGCAATGTATGAAGAAACCATATTCCCCACATCCTCACCAACAGTTATTGTATGTGCATTCTTGAAAATTGCTATTCTGACTAGAGTGCAAAGAAATCTCAATGCAGTTTTAATTTGCATTTCTATAATTACTAGAGATGTTGAACATTTTTTCACATATTTCTTAACCATTCATTCATATTTATTCTTCTGTGAAGTTTCTGTTCCATTCCTTTGCCCATTTATTGATTGGGTTATTTGAGTGTTGTTGTTGTTGTTTTAGTTCTTTGTATATCCTGAAGATTAATACTCTATCTGAACCTAGGTGCCCTTCAACAGACGAATAGGTAAAGAAAATGTAGTATATATACACAATGAAATACTCCTCATGCATGAAAAAGAATGAAATTATGGCATTTGCCAATAAATGGATGGCACTAGAGACTATCATGCAATCCCAAAAGACCAAAAACCAAATGTCGTCTCTGATATGTGTATGCTAACACACAATAAGGGTGGGGAAGGGAAGAATTGAAGTTCTTTGGATTAGACATAGGGGAATAAAAGGAATGCAGGGGGATGGGACCAGGAAAGACATGACTTTTCCATGTTCATATATGAATACATGACCAGTGAAATGCCACATCACATACAACCATAAGAATGGGATCCTAATTAGAATAAGTTTACGTATAACATGTCAAAATACACTCTAATGTCATGTATATCTAAAAAGAACAAATAAAAATAATAAAATAATTGCCTTTTTATTAATCCTCTCCTACTTTACTGAAAGTTTCTTCAAGACAGAGACCATGTTTATCTTTGTATTCCCAATACCCCAATACTTGGCACAAAACCTCATTTTAAAGAAAGAGACATGTTTAGATTTTTGGAATTCACATTGGAACCCTGTAGCCTCATCCAAGCTGCCCTGTAGTCATGGTTAGGCAACCACCTTCATTGGCTTTTTGGTGATGTTCCTGTGAGCAAGGGATGACCAAGAAGCAGGATGTAGGAGGGAGGGAGGGGCAGTTGCAGCACTAGTACATTAGATTACCCAACAAAATGATCCATAATTGGACAGGGGTAGGAATGGGAGGAAAAGTGCAAAAAATAATACTCTCATTAAACAAATGTAGAGGAACCCTCACCTTGATAAAGGACATCTACTAAACCACTATAGCTAAAATCATATTTAATGATGAAAAACTGGAAGTTTTCCTGGTAAGATCAGGAACAAGGCAAGGACATTAGAGAATCACTGCTTTTCATCATTGTACTGGAAGTCTTAGCTAATGCAGTAATTTAGAAAAGGAAATAAAAAGTGTATGAATTGAGGAGGAAGAAACAAATCACAGATTACATGATTATCTGTGCAGAAAATTTGACATATTTGACAAAAAAATAGATATAATGAGTGATTATAAAAAGGTTATAGTATAAAAGTTTAATTTACAAGTCAATTGCTTTTCCATATTACCAGCAGTGGAAAAGTAGAATTTGAAATTTAAACCACAATACCAATTACATTAACATCCCCAAAATGAAACATTTAGACATCAATTAACAAAGTACAAATAAAATCTACATGAGGAAAATTACAATACTCTGATGAAATAAATCAAAGAAATAAATAAATATTTCATATTCACAGATAGACTCAATATTTTCAAGATGTCAGTTCTTCCAATTTCAAATTCAAATTCATATTCAAAACAATCCCAATCAAAAGTCCAGAAATTTGTGGATATTAACAAACTTACTCTAAAGTTATTATCAAAAGGTAAAAGACACAAAATAGCCAACAATATCAAAAGAGGCAAAGTTAGAGGACTTATTAAAAAGCTATGGCGACCCAAACAGTGTGACATTAGTGAAAGAATAGAAAATAGATGAACAGAACAAAACAGAGAGCCAGAAACAGATCCGCATAAATAAGCCAACTGATCTTTGATGAAGGAGCAAAGAAGTACAATAGAGTAAAGATTGTTTTCTGCAACATGCAGAGAAAAATCTAGACACAGACTTTATACCCTTCACAAAAGTAAATTCAAAATAATTCATCTTACCTGCAATCTGCTCCCTCTATCCCCTCAACACTCAGACCAGACTTCTGGTCTTGGGAGTGGACGATAAAAGGAGAGAGGATACAAATAAGAAAAATCATTAAGTACAATTAGTATAAATTTTGCCATTTAATGCCCCCTGAAGTTTAGTGTACATTGTTTTAGAGTTGGCTTCACCAAACAGACACTAAATGTAATGGATACTTAATAGATTTGAACATAATTTTAATCCCCTAATACAGGTTCTCTTTCCATTAAGCCCAAATGAGATGAAAGCAGAGACTATCTAAGCTGTTTTCTTTCTTTTGCTTCTTCCTCTCACTACTCTAGCTTTTGCAGACAGAAGAAAAATAGAGAAGGAAGGGGGAAGGTATAGGCCATTGGACTGATGCTGACATGCTGCAGTTGGAAAAACACCTTCTAAAACATGAATATAGGGGCTGGTAGTTTGGGTCTCATTGGCCAATGAGAACCAGGCAGCTAAAATATTTTTCATGAAACTCCAAACTCAGGTGGAAGATTGCTGAGAAACTGCTCCATAGTGAAATGGTTGATTTGAATTTTTAATGCACTCAAATGGGTGCAGTCTGGATGTAGAACAGTGATAGCCAGAAACCTAGACTGTAGCTCCCACTTTTTAGGCACTTTCCCCAAATTGAGAGTTCTCTCCAGTATAGTCAGTACACTGTGCCTTGATAAATGGTTTATACTTAGTATATTGCTCTAGATGTTTTAAACATGGAATTTAATAAAGGGATTGAATTACAAGGTGATGAAAGAGATGAGACAACCAACCCAGAGATAATAACAAGAAAAGTCTGCTTTTCTAGGAATTGAGGTAAAAAGAAAAAGTCAATATTACTGGAGTCCAGCAGCTCAGCAGCCAGAGCCTGGCAGTTTTCCCCTGGTGTGGGGGGTCTGCTTTGCAGTGACTGGACCAGGAAGGAAGACATTACTGGGCAGGAGTTGGAGCAACAGAGGAGATGGAGCTCCTGTCGGAGCAGCAGTAGGGTGTATCTCTCTCTCTCTCTCTCTCTCTCTCTCTCTCTCTCTCTCTCTGTGTGTGTGTGTGGGGGGGTGTGGGTGTGTGCACGCACACAGTACAGGAAAGAATAGGGATATTACCAACTTTACCTCCTTACCTCCCTACCTCTAAGCTCCACCAGAATTCCCATTGGTTGAACTTAGCAGGAAACCAATTTGCAAGGGATCCTGGGCAATGCAGTTCTCTGTAATGTTAAGCAGAGCAAGAGAAGGATAAAGAATTGATCTGAGAGAAAATAAACTGATGACTGGCCCCCTTAGTATTATAAATAGTTTTTTCCGTTTCTAACTTTTCTGTCAACTTAGGTTTCACCTTCACATTGTTAGCTAACAGCCTGTCTTCTGCTCATTGCAGGTGGTTTAGAGAGGTGAAATTACCGTATCCTTATGTTGCATTCATAGAATAATGTATGAATAAGATGATAGATAGCCTTAATAAGCAAACCCTATCAGATAATGTTCATACTTATAATTCAGAAACATAAATATTATTTCAACAACTGTCCTGAACCAAAGATAGAATAAGTATAAATTGTTGGAAATAATAAGTCTATCCTTTGCAGAGTGGGGTGGGGACTCTGATGAGTGACAGCTAGCCCCCAAACGTTCTCTAAATTGTCTCTGCCATTCAGATACAATGGCACAGAACAATTCTTAGCACATACTATCAGTTTGATCTATCAAATACAATTTACTTCAAAGGATATTGAAGTAAGCTGATTCTACAAGGAATAAAGCTCACATTGGCACTCAGCAATCTGATGGTAACATTTCTAATTGCCAAGTGTAAACTTTCCTCATTGTAGAGTTAAACTGAGTTATTTTTATCACAAAACTTCCTTTCATAAAGAATTTTCACCCATTGGCTATTGTTTATATATAAGTCAAGGCATTTAACATAAAAAGTTGATCCAAACTAAGGGCTGAATGTAAGAGTGAAAGACAACATGGAGTTACACCCATTGTGAGCCTCCACCATGTACAAGAAGGCAAGGAATGTGTAAAACAGGTCTACCAACCACAGACTTGGACCTGGTACAAAAGACCACATCCAGTAAAAAATAAAATAAAATAAAAATTTTAAAAAACCCTGAAAACTGGAGCACTGTGATAGCTCAAAAAAGACTTCATAGGGCAGGGGTTATGGCTCAGTGGTAGAGTGGTTGCCTACCATGTGTGAGGCACTGGGTTTGATCCTCAGCACCACATAAAAATAAATAAAATAAAGGTATTGTGTCCATCTACAACTAAAAAAAAATTTTAAGACTTCATATATATCAGTTTGATGACATCGCATAAGTAGAAATTAGAATTGGAAAATGCAAACCAAACTTTACATAATAGTTTATAATGAAGGTCAACTCACACCCAAGTAAAGGCTGATGAGACATGATGACTAAATATAATGTGCTATCCTGGATGGTCTCCCAAAACAGGGAAAAAAACATATTAGGGCACAACTAAGGGAATCTGAATCAGGTATGAACTTCAGTTAACAATAATGTTTCAGTATTGGTTTATTAATTACACTAAATATACTAATATCAGATGTTATTAATACAACTGGGTGCTGTGTATATGAAAACTCCATGCTATCTTGACAATTTTTCTACAAATCTGAAATCATTCTAAAAAGTTCAAGATTTGTTTGTTTGTTTTAATGAGAAGCACTTAACACAGGGGCAAATCCAAGCCTCCTGATTTTCCCTGGACAGGAATTTTTAATTTGTGTCATGGAAGCCCTTGGCAATCTAATGAAGTACAGCTTCACAAAAGATATAAGATCAGGCTGGGGTGTGGCTCAGTGGTAGAGCGCTTGCCTCACATGTGTGAGGCACTGGGTTTGATCCTCAGCTCCACATAAAAGTAAATAAACAAAATAAAGATATTGCATCCATGTATAACTAAAAAATATTTTTTAAATGATATAAGATCACAAAGAAAATAAATTCTATTGAAATACAGCTATCAAAATATCAAAATCACACAAGAAATAACTATTGAAATTCAGTTATCAAAACACTTAAAGAACAGATGTGCAATATAATAATGTGTGTATTGTCATTAATCTGTTAAATAGAAGATCTAGTGACAGACCTGATAGCTACTATGAAGCAGGATGATATAAGTGGCAGTCCCAAATACCTGCAGTCACTGAAATATAGAAGTATGATATGAAAATATTTTTATTTCTGTCAGTGAAAAATGAAAAGTATCACTCATTCTATCATGGTTTGTCACCTACATTAATAATGTAAGAAAAGTTAAATTTCAGCTCGAAGTTGTGAAAAAGATGTGGTAAATTCTTTCCGTTCAAGTTTATAGGCCACACATTTGGCATCTCCTGCATTCTCCACAGTCCAGGAGTTAAGGGCCCCTGAGCTAAATAACTTGCACTTGCACTTCTCTAGGGATAAAAATCATTGAATTTCTACCAAATAAATAATCTTGGATCTGTGCCTCTATTTGGACAAGAAAGACATTTCTGGAAAAGTGCTGTACTATGGTGGCTGTCCTGTACCCTGCATACCCTCACCTTCCCTTGCCATTATCTTCTCCTCCCAGGTCTGATGTCCTTGGTTCCCTTACTAAAAAGTTGGAGATGACTCTGAGTCTCCATCAACGTTTTGTTATTTATAACATGAATCTAACTCTTCTCCTGGTTTGTTTATACTTGCTTCCTGTCCTAACTCTTCAAGAAACAAGTTCATGTTTATGTAGGCACTTTATATAGCAGCAGTACTTTTCTCTAACTTGTCTGTAACCTCTCCACACATTTTTTTCTGTGAAATAGTGAAATCAGCCCACATTTTAAACATATTTCTAAAGAATTTACTTCTATAAATACCATTAATCTGTGGTTGGTTTACACCTTATCAGTCATGGATACTTAAATATGCCTCTGAGATGTGGCTTTCTAAATTCCTCTATGCTGCCTCGTCTCCTTCCACCAAGTTGCTAGGAAAAAGAAAATCCGAGCTATACCATCCAAAAAATGCATAATGTCCTGCCCAGAAATGGTTGCTGACTAGCAGCTTGCCAGTGCCAAGTAAAATTTCATAGGTAAACACTCAGAGGTATTCCCCTAACGGCTTTCTGCATCTTTACACAAACTTACCTGTTGACGGTATCTGTCAGTGCCTCCCTCCCAGTAGCGCAGTGTTGGCCCCACAAATCAGAATTTCTATTTACTGAGAACGGAGGCTGGCAACCCTTCAACCACAAGTAATCTGAAAACATTTACCTGCCTAAACCAATCTTCCTCTTGACATACCAACTGAGTATTGCCAAGCTTGGAAACATCTCAAACAATGTGTTTTGTTTCTGAAAAACATAATTAATCTGCAGTGATTAAAGACTGACAAGATATCCTCAAGCCATCCTTTATTTTGTTTTATTATGCACAACTTTGCAAAAGCAATTTAATATCATAAAATCTGAAATAGACTGAATGAATTCATAGGAGCTGGTTGACTTAAGTCTATTTGATTTTGACCAGATACTTCAGGCTAATTACTAATTCTTGGTAATGCTGTCATGTTAAAATATAGATACGTGGATTTTATAAGAGCAGAGACTGTTTGATTTTTTTCCTCCTAAAGCAGAAATATGCCTGGGCTTGCTGAGCATCTTTGTACTTAGAGAAGCTTGCTATTTAGCTACCTTCATCCTGAAGTCTGAAAATAATACTCCTGAGTAGATTTGTCTTTACTCTTCTGTGATCCAGTGCTGGGGGATTAGCAAAAGAATACCACATTCATAAAATCAAGTCCTCGTTGGCTTTTTCTTCGCAAGTTTTATACCAGTAGCCAGAGCATTCCTCTGCATTACCCCTCCTTCGGTTTCAGAGTCAATAGCCATGTACACAAAGCCAAGTGGAGAAATGAAATCAGTCTAGCTAATTTCAGTCCTTAACCCAAAAAGAAGAAACTTCTTCTCTTCTAAAAGTAACATAGAAGGACTGGACCTGCCAGTTTTCATGAGATTATCCTCATCCATGCTCACTGACTCTCTCCTGGGGAGCTGGAGCTTTTGCAAGGAGCAGATTGACTGCTGGGAAAGAGCCAGAGGGTCTTGCCAAGGGCCAAGGACTTGGGATAGAAAGACTAAAGACAATCTTCGAATTCCTCACACCTCTGAGCCGTTAGGATCCCTGGCCAACATTAAGCTGCAATGATTGTAATTACTTGTTATTGATTATCTTCCTCTTTTTTCTGAAAAAGAAAAAAAAATAACAACAACCTTTTTTCTACCGTGTTTTATGATTTGAAGTTATCTTAGAGCTATGGGTCTTTGGCTCTGACTTAACATTTTGGGATCTCCATAGAGATGCCACTTTTAAATTTGCCAGGTTAAAAACATTAAAAATATTATTATTCTCTAGTATTTATTTCATTTGATTAAAAATAATTGTTCAACGCCCAAAAAATGGTAAGAAAGGACATAATCTAAGAATAAAAGAACAGTTGTTTCAGTAAGTTTAGTTTATGTGTTAGCTTTCCATGTGACAAAATAGCTGACAAACTACTTAAAAGGAGAGATTTCTTTTGGTTCACGGTTTCAGGGGTCTCAGTCCATGGTCAGTTGGCTCTACTGTTTGGGGACTATGGTGACAAAGAACACCAAGACAAGGAACATGTGTGGAGCAGCTGGGAGGCAAATAGAGATAGGGAAAGGAGGTGATGGTCCCAACAAGCCCCTCAAGGACATCCCCCAGTGACCTTCCACTAGGCCTACCTGCTAAAGTTTCCACCACCTCCTATCAGTCCACCAGCCTTTTACACAGATCCAAATGACAACCCCAATTCCTCTCTACTCTCTCATCCCATAGAACTAGATGACTCTATCACCCTTCCGATTCTGTTTTTTGTGTTCAAAGTTGTTCCATGTAGGGGACTTCCTTCCTGGTCCTTCATTGAGTAAATTCTGGATCAGACATTATACTCTGCCCACAGACTCCATGCTGATCGTTTCTTTGCTAGAAAAGGGAATTTGCCCATGATTAGGCTGTTTGTTCCTGCTAGTTTGCCAGATTTGGTTCCCAGTTTATGCCTGTTGTCCCAATGTATTTAATAGCAGCAACCACTTTTGCTTTCTGAGTGTCCATTTTGGACTCAGGTGAACAGCAACTAGGATGGGTAGACAAACTTGGGAATTGTATACTAGTAGCTATATTCTCATCACTTTCAGGGTTTAGAGGCCTTTAGAGTTGCTATAGAAGATGACAAGATGCTTATAAATAGCTTTCCTTATCAAAGCAGGGCTCACAGCACATTTTTATTAAATGTTGTTCTTGAGGTTCAATTCAAGGCAAGCCCAACTATTTTACTTTAAAAGAAATCTATTCCAATCTGGAGCCCCTTGAAGTTGAAATTCCTCCTGACTGAAGCACAAATGCATTCACTGTAGCTCCAGTAACGAGCTCTGCCTTGAGATTCATGACATTTAGTATGCAGCTCAGTACGCAATAGGCTTTATTCCTGGAAAGAAGAAAAAAAAAATCTCGAAAAGGTAAATAAAGCATTTCATTTGATTTTTCCCTAAGTATTCCAAAATTAAAATGCAAATTCCTGCTTTGTAAAGAAGGAGGTAGAAATATCATTTGCTGTCAGTACTAAGGCCTTTAAGACCACAAGCAGGGAGGCAAAGATTAAAATAAAACCTGAACACAGTCTTTTATCTGTCTGTGCATTTCTATCTTAGAGAAACCAGCAGAGTCTGGCTGAGTATTTTGAAAACCTGATTATTATTATACCTTACATGTGGTGGAAACTTACTATTCACCCAAACACACCAGGCTTTTGCTAACAGTACATTTCTGTTTAATGGAAGTCCAGTCTTATATTTGCAATACTTCCCTACCCCAAGCACTTCTAAACAAGGACCCTGAAGTTGCTATTCTAGTGACTGTCTTGCCTTTTTTTAAAGATGCTACTTTGAGAGTCATCAGCCTCTGACAGACCACTAAGAAAAATAGACACTCTGGGGTCTTGGGAGTTTGAATTTAAGGCTACTCTGGGATTCAGAATACCTTGGTTCAATCCTGGTTTGTTGATGTTCTGTGGGGTAAATCTGATGACATCAAAGTGGTAGGAGGCACAGGAGTGAAGAAGATGGCCACAGGATGGTACACTCCTGGCTCTTCCATCTATGAATGTGTTACCTCAGGCCTGTTACTTCTCTGTATGTCAGTTTCTTTATCTCTAAAATGGGGATGACAATAGTCTTTATCTCATAAGGTTGCCTGAGCCAAGCACAAAATAGAACAAGTGCCAAAGCATATGAAACAGAGATCAGCACAAAATAGAACAAACACCCAGCATCAAATACCTGAATCTTTCAAGGATCCTTTTCACCTCAGCTCTTGCTGGTACCCCTCCGCCCCTGGCTGGGTAAGGGATGCCCTTCTTTGGGATTTTCTTGCACTTGAATCATACTGCTCAGTACTTATTTATGAATTTCCTCTTTCAAAAGAATGTGACCTCCTTAGTAACTGGCCAATGCTCAGCATATAGTAGATGTCAAATATATATATTTTGGAACACCTGAATTAATTAAATGTGACATAATTCATGCTGGACCAGATAATTCACTACCACACATTGGGATAAGTCAAATGGCTGGTCTTGTCCTCTAGTTCTTCCATTTCATAGGGAAAACTACATTCTGTAGAAGTCTTTTCTGTAACAGTGACCTGGAGCAAGGGCTTTTCAATTTTTTTTTAAATTGTTTTTACTACTAAACACTTTCTTCAAAGAAATCTTATGAACAATCACAATCATAGACCAACAGATAAAAGCAAAGCGGCACCCTCTGAGGCAACCAGAACCTCATGGTTTGACCCTCTTTCTCCTCATTAGAGTTCACTGAGGATACCTCTGTGAAATAATATTTATAAATCTACGGTCTTTGCAGGATTTTTTTTTTCTTACCATGCTTAGTACAGCTCAGGGGGATTCTTGGAAAGGGCACCTCAGCAACAATTGAGTGAAAATGAGGAGACAGGAAGCCCAGCAGTTGACATCAGTTCTCCTTGGCCACTTCACCCCCTATCCTAATTGTGCTCCACCCCCACTTACACTGTTGTCTGTTGATGTCAGTGAGGATTTAACTTGAAGAAAGGAGTCAATGGCTTAACCTTTGAAAATCACTGGTCTGGATAGACAGAACAATACTTGGAAATTGTCTCTGGAAAATTCACAGGCATACCTATGCCTTAGATATTTCTATGATACTTTGCATTTAGTACAAAGGTTTCTTCAGGAGAAATCATGTAATACAATGGAAAGTTTAGTCTAGGAATCATAATTTCTGTCTTCTAATTATGTTTTAGCATGGATGATAAATACTGCAGCCTTTTGTTTCCTGGGGACGATGTGAGTCACAAGCAAATAAAGTAGAAGATGGGGACCTTTTGTCAGTACAGGTCCTCTGACAGTCAGAATTCTTATTTTTACAGGATTATATATCTACAAGGGGGGAAAGGGAGGAAGGTAGAAGAGAGGTGGAGAACCTTCAAACTGAGATGCAGATCTGGCCCCTGTGAAGGATAGCAGGAAGTGGGGGTGGGCAAGAAGAATCTGGGAGCACAGTTCAGTTCTAAGAAAGCTTAAGCCAGCCACTGGGCTTCCTGGAGTCAAAGTCATCATGCCCAGAGGAGTCCTCATCTTGCTAGAATGGGCCTGCCTTATTCTTCATTCTGCCCACAGCAGCCAGTGGTAAGTGTGGTCCCAAGGAGGACCTAAGCCCTCGGCCAGTCACATTTCTGCAGTAGAGGTAAGGGAATACATTTTTATGTGAGGACACATTATTTTCTGACATTTTGTCATAGAGAAATTATATTCTAAAGTCATCATTCCTAAAAGTTAGAATAGATAGTGGTGAAAGTTTAAAAATTTTAAGAACAAAGCTAAACAAATAAAGAATCATAATGTTTTTCAAAAACTGGTATGACTTGGATTTTAAATGTCCCCCAAAGGCCACGTGTTAAAGGCTTGGTCCTCAGTCGATGGTACAATCATGCTGGTGGAGCTTTATGCTGGTAGAGCTATGTAGAAGAATTTAGGTTATTGTGTAAGTGCCCTTAAAGGGGACATGGGGACCCTGGCTTCTTCCTGTCTCTTTGCTTCCTTGCCACCATGAAGTGAGCAGCTTTGCTCTATCATGTGCTCCCTACCATAATGTTCTGCTTTGCTGCAGGTCCAAGGGCATCAGAGCCAACTGACCACAGACTGAAACTATGAGCCAAAATTAACCCTTCCTCCTTTAGGTTGACTCTTTCAGGAATTTTGTCACAGCAATATAAAACTAGCACATGGTGAGACACCGTCAGCTCTTTACAGAGTGGGGAGCAGGCATTAGGTCTCCTGACTCAGCTACATCAAACTTTCTCTTGGATAGTTTCTGAGGCTCAACTATCAACTGAGAGAATAAGGTCCCAGAGAATATCAGGGGCCATTCACTTCCTATCCTAACATCAATCCTCCTCCCGTCCTCCATGAAAATGGTACATTTTCTACCAGCTCTAGTTCACCTTGTTGAAGGGTTTGAGGATAATTACAGTGGTAGATAACTGTCACCAGTCATTTGAATAGTACACTTGGAATGATCAGGCCTCTGATCATTAATTAGAACATGAATTAAAACTTCATTTTTCCAGAAAAACCAATAACCACTTAGCAGAAAACTGAGACCTAAGGATATTGATACACAGGTCATTTTTGACAAAAGAGGAAAAGGTTCCTAGGCAATCTGGTGTAAAGGATAGCAGGTGATGGAGGACCTTCAACAAGGTGCCTGGAAGACCTGGGGTAGGCCAGCAAGGCACTGAGTGTTGGAGAAAGGATGGCTAGAGTAAGAACATGAGGAGAGAGAAAGCTTCAGAAAACAAATTTTGCATGATGTCTGCGCTGGCAAAGGGATCTGTTAACATTTTTTGAAAGTTAATGAGAAGCAGGAGCTTACATGTGGGACAGACATTGGGCATCCAGAGCACCCGAGAGGTCTGCCTTTGATTATGGGTAGGAGCTTAGGATTAAAAGATGAGGAATTATCCCCTTGAAGTTGTGCTCCTGCATCTCTCTCCAGTTCTTTAGTATTTCCCTGCAAGTCAAGGTCAGTTGACAGGAAGATGAAGTAATTCTGAATATAAAATTATTTTTTCTATCATTCATGAGTAGCACATTCCATTTTATAAATGAGCCCAGGAAAATTGGAACAGATCCTCTTGCAAATCTAAGAGAAAAAAATATGAAACTCTAGTATTGTTTGGAATGTAAAAGCAATTTTTATGGAATGTAGCAGTATCTTTGCTTTATCTTTGTTTAGATGAAGATAGAAAAATCAGTTATTCATAAATTTAGTCATGCTATATGGTCTATATTGCATGTGTGGGGGTTTATGGGCAAATATTTCAGTCTTCACCAAGATGTTGAGTATCATGAAAGATTGATAGTTCTGCAGTGAGATCATAATATTTCTCAGATATTTTTGTATTGGCTTTTCCAGAGTACTTAAGGCAAGGCCTTTTACAAGCAGTATCTAGTAAGTACACACTATGTATTAGCTTGTTGCCCCTAGTCTGAACTAAAATAGACTTTTTGCATACTTACCTTTGGAGAAATACAAGTACAATGCTTTTAGACATTTTTGGACTGCAACCCACATAAGAAATTCACACACACACACACACACACAAACACACATACACACACACACACACATTTCACAAAATAATACCTTTACCATACATAACATACTGATCTTTTCTTCGCAGCAAAACTGACTATAAAATTTATCTCCAATCCAGTGTGTCATATTTGAAACACAATGTTCTAGGAGGCTACAAATTAAACACCTGGTTTGGGTTTTGTGTTTTAACACTGACTTTCCATAGGACATTCTGCAAGCATTTTTTTAAACAGTTATCTCTGCTGCAAAATAGGAAAACCAATAGTGTGCAAACAATGACAGAACTAAAATATGCTCAATCTACTTAAAGAAGCTAACACAATCATTTTAAAAGTGGAGACTTGGGTCCTGTCTGAATAGACTGTTCAAATTTTTCAAAATAGTGAATGTTATAAACATATGTCTCTTATCTGCTCAGGAATTAATAAAATGACTAGGAATACTCAGATTCATTTTAATTTTATTTCAGACTCATTTTAAAAGGATGCAAGAAATGAGGTTGGCATTAGTTAAATTTGTTATTATTATTGCTAAGATTTTTTAAAGTAAAGTCCTCAACCACTGGATAAAGTCATCATTTCTTTGTTTGCAAAAGTGATTTACATCCAATTAATGAGAGTTCTAGTTGATAACATTGTTTTATAGTCAGAAATTGGGTTGTCTGTAGTGCCTAATAAAAAAACTAGCAGTCTGATTATCTGTATGTAGATGTTGTTACTTTTCTAAGAAACTGGATTAAATTTAAATATCTGTTATCTGAGTTTTCAGTATAAAACAGTACAAATTTAATAATGACTCCCCCAATAAAGTTTATCTGTTCAGGGCTGGGGCTGTAGCTCAGTGGTAGAGTGCCCACCTCGAATGTGTTAGGCACTGGGTTAGATCCTCAGCACCACATAAATATAAATAAAGATATTGTGTCCAACTACAACTAAAAAATATTTTTTAAAATTATCCGCTCATATAAGATTGCCCACATAGACAGACACATATAAACATATTTTTTGCTCCCATTTTTAATGAGCAATACTATTGGTTGGGCACTTTGGTGGTCATTGTTACACCTGAATTAACACCTTTATAGGCCCTAAGCATTGAAAAGATTATTGTTTATACCCCCTCTCTCATTATGGACTATCCATAGGTCATTAAATATAAAAACAGCACAAATAAAAAATGTGAAACAAAATTATCAGAATTGTTTTTCCATGACCTCACAATAGCTAGTTTGATAATTTTTGTAAATGTTCAATATTAAACTCTTCAGGATCTTTTTCTTTTCATTTTGGGCCATTATTTTTTTTCTTATTCCCTACACACTTGCTTGTCTGCCTATTGGATAGTTAAGGCCTGGACACCACAACTTCAGAGATAAAAGACATTCTTTCTGCTTTTAATGAAAGTAGAGTCCAGTGAAGAGAAAACATTTATAACACTGTAGGTCTTAAATCATCACCCACCCACACAGAAAGCCCAACTAATGTTCCTCACTGTGAGAGCTGCATCCTGGGTGGCTGCCTATTCTACACTTGAATTTTGACTGCAATACTTAACTCAGGACACCTGGTCTGGGTATCTATAGTTATACCTGAGTTCTTGTTTTAAACTTGGAACTTTGAAAAGTTGCTAAGTAGGAATTAAAATATCAGTATCCTAATTTATAATGTCTGTAATTTTTCATATTTAATGATGTGCTTAACCATAGTAGACAAAGTGGTCCAATAAACTTAACTGATTTAACAATAAAATAAAATTAGATTTAATTAGAATTACTTATATAATTTAATAATTTTAAAACATGTTTCAATTATTTAAATATAATTTTTCCTAAGGAATTGGTCTGTGCATCCTTCTCCTTTGAGATACCAAAAAATTATTAAGGGCAAGAGTAATGCCTTATCTTTGCAAGCTCTAAGCCTCAGAATGTCTGGCACAAAGCAAGTGGGCTATGCACTGTTGGAGTGATGGCAGATGAGGGGGTTTATTTCCTGGAATACATCCTGAACGCACCCACTGACAGCCTTCTTTCTAGAGCTGCCCATCTTGTCCCTTAACTTCTCATAGTTTTGCAAAGATAATAATGTTCTCATTTTTTTACAAACTGAAATAATGTCCCGATTTTGCACAAATTGTGAGTCCTCGTGTTACAAAACATAGTTGTCTCATGTAACCCTTAAACAACTGTCTCACATCTGCTATCGTGTGTCATGTCTTTCAAAGATGGAGGCTTGCCTCATCCCTTGGAAATGGAGAAGCCCAGGTATACCGCGAATGGCTTTGGATGTTGGTTCTGAGCACTGCTTGTCAGAGTGTAGAGCAGAAAGAGAGCAGAGAGGGTAATGGTAGTGATCAGGGAGGAAACCTCTAGCAACAAGTGTCTAGTGAAGAGATCTCCTCTTGGGAACTAGCTAAGCCTTATCAGAGGACAGAAAAATTGAGATAGGGGTTAAAAGTGCACAGAGATTGGAAACCTGGAAGCAGCTTATTTTCCATTGTGTAACAGCAAAATAGGAAGAACCCAAAACATAAATTTAACCAAGAGGATACACACACACACACACACATACATTCTAATTAGTTATAAATGATAGTAGAATGTATTTTTGACATACATATATGGAGTATAACTTATTCTTGTGGTTGTACATGATGTAGAATTACATTGGTCATGTAATCATATATGCACATAGGATAGTAATGTCCAATTCATTCTACTGTCTTTCCTATTCCTATTCTCCCCTTCCCTTCATCCCTCTTTGTCTAATCCAATACTTCTATTCTTCCCTAACTGCCCCCACCCTACTGTGAATTAGCATCTGCCTATTAGAGAGAAAACATTCAACCTTTGGTTTTTTGGGATTGGCCTATTTTACTTAGCACAGTATTCTCCAGTTTCGTCCATTTACTGGTAAATGCCATAATTTCATTCTTCTTTTATGGCTGAATAATATTCCATTGTGTATATACACCACATTTTCTTTATCCATTCATCTGTTGAAGGGCACCTACACTAGTTACATAGCTTAGCTATTGTGAATTGAGCTGCTGTAAACATTGATGTGGCTGTGTCACTGTGGTTTGCTGATTTTAAGTCCTTTGGGTAATAAACTGAGGAGTGGGATAACTGGGTCAAATGGTGGTTCCATTCCAAGCATTCTGAGGAATCTCCATACTGCTTTCCAGAGTATTTACACCAATCTGTATTCCTGCCAGCAATATATTAGTATACCTTTTCCCCCCACATCCTCACCAACATTTATTGTTACTTATATTCTTGATAATTGCCATAGTTTTAATTTGCATTTCTCTAATTGCTAGAGATGTTGAACATTTTTTAATATTTTTGTTGACCAATAATATTTATTCTTCTTTGAATTGTCTGTTCAGTTCCTTTGCCCATTGTTTGATCGGGTTATTTATTTATTTATTTGATGTTACATTTTTTGAATTCTTTATATAACCTGGAATTTGATGCTCTGAGGGGCAGATGGTAAAGATTTTGTCTCATTCTATAGGCTCTCTCTTCACGTTCTTGATTGTTTCTTTTGCTTCTTCGCAGCTTTCTTGAGGTAAAATTGACATATAAACTCCACATATTGAAAAGTGGAGAATTTGATATATGTATATGCACCTATGGAACCATTACCACAAATAAGATGTTTTGTTCAGTTTGGAGGGGAGGGTTGTTTGTTTGTTTATTTGTTTTTTTGCCACTGCAACCTAAAGACTTGACAAGAACAATTTTAAAGGAGGAAAAGTTCATTTGGCATTCATGATTTCAGAAGTCTCATTCCAGAGATGGCCAATTCCATTGCGCTGGGCTCATGATGAGGCAAAACAGCATGGCAGAAGAGTTTGAAGGAGGAGAGCTGTTCAAGACATGAGGATCAGGAAGCAGAGAGAGCTTCACTCATCAGCAACAAAATATACACCCAAAGGCATATCACCAATGACCCACCTCCTCCAGCACACCCTACTTTCCTCCCCGACTGTTAAATCCCCTAATTCCAGTCCCTC
>NW_025999961.1:5798782-5852652 GCF_001458135.2 Marmota marmota marmota
GCGTTTGTCTCACACATGAGCTTTGGGGCTGGGGGTTGGGGGGGGGGTCACCTCATATCTAAACCATAACATAAAGCAATGAACATGTCTAACAACCCAAACGTTTTCTTGTATTCATGTCATTACTCCTTTCCACCCCTTTCCAGATCAGGCAAACACTGATCAGCTTCAGTCATAATGATTCATTTTGAATAAATGTGTATGTGGTGTATTGTTGAGGGCCACAATCAAGTCAAGATGGCGCCTGGCACTTTGCCAGGAGGAGTGGTTTGTGAAGCAACGCCAGAGAGCCATTAAGATGATGAGGATTCCTTAATGACTGACTGCTGTATCTAGATGATGTTAATTAAGTTAAGCTGTGTGTAATTAGTTAGGTATATATACCTCTGCTATCCCGTAATAAAGCGGCTCCCGCTGTTTCAATCTTCACAAGTTGCTTGTCACCCCCCAGTTATTTGGCCCAGCCAGACTGCGGCAGTTTATGAGGTAAGGGCCATGGTTGGGTAATTGGTTGACAAACTTCCCACCACTAGCACTGTTGACTGAAAAGTTTCTTTCCCTTTGAAATTGTGTTGGTGACTTTTTCAAGAAACAATTCACCCTATGTGGGGAGGTTGATTTCTGGATTCTCTGTTCTGTTGATCTGTTTGTCAATATTTATGCCAATAACATTGCCTTGAATAATCGTAGCACTCTAAATAAATTGTAAAATCTGGTTGTATAAGTCTTTCAACTTTGTTGTTCCTTTCAATTTTGTATGGTTATTCTCCTTTACATTTAAATATAAATTTTGGAATCAGATTATAAATTTCTACAAATAAGCCTACTGAGGCTTTAATTGAGATTGATTTCAATGTATATGTCAATTAAGGGGTAATAAACAACAATATCAAGTTTTTAAAATTCATAAGCAATATAGTTCTTCTCCACTTAGGAATATATCATAGCTTTTCATGATCTGTAATTTTATTTTCTTCAGTTTATCTTTCATTTTGCCCAACTAATGACTTCATAGAATGAATTGGAAAGTGTTTTCATCTCTTCAATTTTCTGTGAAATCTGGTATCATGTCTCCATTAAATATTTGTTAAAATTTTTCAGTAAATCTTGACTTTATTTGTGAATTTATAAATTTCTTTTTTACTTCAATCCTGGAGTTTTCTTTGTGAGAAGGTTTTTAATTACAAATTCAATTTATTTAATAGATAAAGTTATTAAGTTTAATTTTTTGATTGAACCTTAATCATTTTCATCTTTAACAGAGTTGTTTTTATTTCCTCTAAGTTGTCATATTATTTGAACAGAGGTGGTCATAATAACCCCTCATTATCATTGTAATGTCTGTAGAATTTGATGTGATATCATCTCTTTCATCCTTAATATTGGTAATTTGTGTAATTTCTCACTTTTATCCAGATCAATCTGGATAGAGGTTTACCATTTTTATCAATGTCCATAAAATTACCAAAAAAGCTATAGGTTTAATTTATTTTTTCAACCTCATGGGTTTCTGAACTTGTCTGTATGAATTACTTTCTTCTGTTTATTCTTAATTTAATTCATGCTTCTTTTTCCTGTTTCTTAACTTGAAAGTGGGGGTAATGCTTTTGATACATATTTCTTTTCTATTATAGGCATTTTAGTGCTATAAAATTCCCTCTAAATACTCCATTATCTGCATCCCATAAAGTTCTGTGTGCTGCATTTCTAATTTCATTTCTGATGCATTACTTGATTCATGTATTACTTAGAAGGATGTTAGTTTCCAATTATTAGGGAATTTTCCATGTATTTTTCTAGTATTGATACATAATTCCAATTTGTTCAGAAAGCATAGCTCCTACATTGGATTTGAATTTTTTTAATTGTTGAGATTCATTTATAGTCTCAAAATACATTCAATCTTGGTAGTGTTCTAGTTGAACTTGAAAAGAACATATGTTCTTTTGCTGCTGAGTAAAATGTGTACAAATGCCAATTAGAGCAAGTAGTTTAAGATTAAGTCTTTTATATCCTAAATAATCTCTGCCTACTTGCTGTATCAATTACTGAGAAGGAGTACAGAAATCTTTATTTGTGGGTTTACCTATTTTTCTTTTAATTCAATTCAGTATTTGTTTCATGTGTTTTGAAGCTGTTATCAGATATACAAATATTTAAAACAGTTTTGTCTTAATGAACTAGCCACTTTAATGTATTACTTAAGTATTTTTAATTATGATAAATTAGAGGACCTCATAATTTATTTTATTTTTAGGTTGCACATTTCTAGTGTTTCTAATGTAGAAATACACTTGACTTTTGTATCCTTATTCAATGCCCTGAAACCCTACTAAACTCATGTGATTTCTACTATTTTTTAAAATTTATTTCTTAGGTAGTTTTTGTACATAGAACATCATGCCATCTGAACATAGAGAGTTTTATTTCTCCCCCACCACCCCTCCACCAATCTTTAATGGATTTTACCTCCTTTTCTGACCTACATTCAATGGCTAGAACTTGCAATGCAATGTTGAATTAAATTTTCTAGAAAAAATATCCTTATCTTATTCTTATCTAAAGGGCAATGATTTTGTCCTTCATTTTAAATACCATATCAACTGTGGGCTTTTCCTAAATTTCCTTTATTGGGTTGAGGAAGTACTTTTCAATTTCTTCTATCCTTTCCATTCTCTTTAATTTAATAAATATTTTAATGGGAGAGGATTGGACTTTATTAAATACTTTTTCTTTTGTCTACTAGGATTTTCATGTTTTTCTACTTTATTCTATCAGTATGGTGTATTACATTTGTTGATTCATAGATGTTTCATATGTTAAACAAACCTTGCATTCTCTGTTCTGAAACCCACTTGATCACAGTGTATCATATTTTTATACACTGTTGGATCTGGCCTACTTGTGTTTCATTAAGAACTTCTGTCTATAGTCATAGACACCAAGGGATACTGGTCTGTAGTTATCTTATGATATCTTTCTGGTTTTGATATCAAAGGAATATTCGTTTCATGGTACAAGTAAGGCAACAGGAGCTCTTCCCTCCTGTTATGTTTTTTGGTAAATTTTGTGAAAGATTAGTCTTAAATGAATCTTCTTTAAAAATATGGCAGTATTCACCAGGAAAGTCATCTGGGGATGAACATTGTGGGAGATCTGTAATTATTTATTCAATTCTTGTTTATTCAGATTTTCTCTTCCTTGAGTCAGTTTGTGACTTTCTAGGAATGCTTCCATTTCATCTCGGTAATTTGTTGGCAAATGATTATTCATAATATTTTCTTATAATTTTTTTTTATTTCTGAAAATCAATAGAGATGCCCTCTCTTACATTCCTGATTTTACTAAGTTAAATCTTATTTTTCCTTAGCCAGTCTACTTAAAGATTTGTCAATTTTGCTGATCTTTAAAAAGAACTAACTTTTAATTTCTTTAATTTTTTTTCTACTTCTTTCCTATTTTGTAATTTTTTTAAAATTTTTGCTCTAATCTTTATTTCTTTCCTTCTTATTTTGAGTTCTTTTTCTACTTTCTTAGGGTAGAAGTTTAGGTTATTTATTTTGGATTGTTCTTTTTTTAATACAATCATTTATAGCTAAAAACTTCCATCTGAGCACTGCTTTAGCTTCATACTATGTTTTGTTAGGGTTACATATGGCTCATCAGGAAACAAGCATAATATCACCTTGTATCCCATCTTCCTTCCTATTGCTCCATGAGGAAGAATAGGAAGGAAGATGATGGGGAATACATGTGGTGGTATTGGCAAGTGGGAGGACAGTCTTGCCATACTCCTTTCATATATATAGAAATTAAGTTGAGGCAAATCAAATATTTAGATTATATTTGATGCAGTCAGGACAATATATAGTTTTATTGCCTCTAATGTCTATTTATAGTTATCTTTACTTTACAATATGGTTGGGGGATTTTTCTTCTGGGGAGTATAGATCAATTTTTTACACATGTTCCCCTTCCCAAGCTGCATACTTCAATCCTTGGTGAAACAAAATGTATTCAAATGCCTAGTTTATTTTTTTAATTGATCTTTAGTTCTACATGTTTAAAAATAAACAGTTCAGCTATTCCAGTGGTATTTCTTTTTTTATTCCCTGAGAGTCTAATGCCCAGTGGGGTTGCCTTTGAGGTAATAGAACAAACCAAATTTTCCAAAGACTCACATGTTAACATATGGAATTATTTTGAGGATGTCTTACAACCTCCTCTCTTAGAATAAACAGTTCTAAATTATCTGACACTCTGCACAATCTTATGAACTTCAACAAATGCAAACATATTCGATTTATGGAAAGACTCTATTCCAATATTTTCTTTTTGCATTTTTTTCCTCACTGGGATTTTTCCCCCTGACAGATTCCAAATGTGAGAGACTTTCAGTTCTTTGTTTTTAAAAACATTGCTTTTTACAAGTAGTGATCTCTTTAGTCAGCAACTGACCTCTAAGACTCTAGTTAATTAATTTTTAAAATGGTTTACAGAACAAATGATTACAAGCATATTACAGCTTTCTTCACTTGGGGTTTATTTTCTTCAATTTAAAAAGTTGAGCTCTATTAGCTTACTTTTCCCTTGCCTCGACAATTCTATTTTACCCCTTTTCCTTGGATGTGGTTGTCTTTTCCTTCTCTAATAATGATGATTTATTCCAGGAGAGCCTTCATAACAAAATCTGCTTAGCATTTCCTTAAAACCCTGCTAAAGAGACTGGATTCAAGGGAATCTGCTCACTAAATTTATGGTGGCAGTCCAAATATGATGGAAATAAAAATATAAATGGCTCCATAGACTGCTTTAAGAAGAAAAAATGGTAAAAGCACTTTGCAAGGATTGTTACAAAGTCTTAAAACTTGATATTACACTTTAAATCTATGCAGACATTCCTATTCAACAAACCCTGCCCCACCCCCATAATGCTCCCATTCCATGTAAAGTACTGGGATTTCATTCTGCTTATCCTTGCATTTCTGAGGCAGAAAAGTCTTAGTAGGAATGCAGCAGAAGCTTTTGGGTTGATTTAATGAAAGAAAACGCAATGGGTGAACATCTAGATTTGCCTTTACTAAAGAAAATAATATTTGTTCAGGATTGGGAGTCTTTTGTTTTTTATCTGGAATAAGACAGATGTTTCTTTTACTGTGACTGGTCATTCTCATATATAACAGAATCCCTGTGAAATCTGATTTAAGAAAAACCTCACACCTGAAAAGCATTCTTCACTGTTGTCTAAAATCCTTCCATTAACAATTTGGTTTTCTTTCTATATGATAAAGAACATCTACACACACACACACACACACACACACACACACAAATGTAAGGATGTCCACTTTCACCATTCCTGTTCAACATCATATTGGGAGTCCTATCTGATGCAATAAATCAAGAAAGGAAATAACAAGGGAAAGGAAGAAATAAAATTATCTTTGTTCACAGATTACACAAATGTCTATGTAGAAAATTTTAGAGTAAGGTTGTAGGATACAAGGTTAATATACAAAAGTTAATTGCTTTCCTACACCAGCAACTACTAATTGGAATTTGTAACTTAAAACACAGTACCATTTATATTACCATGAAGGAAAAAAGTGCAAATGCTAATCTAATAAAATATATACAAGATCTGATAAGGAAAAATACAATATAAATGAAAGAAATCGAAGAATATATAAATAAATGAGGAGATATTCCATATTCATGAACAGGAAGACTCAATATTAAGATGTTAGTTCTTTCAAATTAATATATACAATACAATTCTAATCAAAATCCTAGCAGTTTATTTTGTAAATAACAACAAACTGATTTTAAAGGGTATATGGAAAGGAAAAAGACCCAAAATCATGAACCCAGTATTAAAGAACAAAGTTAAAGGACTGACTTACTGTAAAGCTACAATAATGAAGACACTGTGGTATTAGAAAAAGAATAGACAAAAAAATCAACAGGGAGCAGAATAGAAAACCCAGAAATAGACCCACACAGATGTAGTCAACTGATCTTTAACAGAGAAAAAAAGACAATTAAATGCTAAAAAAAATTTCTTAATAAATGGTGCAGGAGCAACTGGACATATGCATGTTAAAATAATACTACTAATAAGGACGCAGACATTACACCTTTCACATAAAATGGATAACACCTCAAGTGTAAAGTGGAAAACTATAAAACTTTTAGAAGTAACTGTAGGAGAAAATCTAGGTACCTCAGATTTGGAAATAGCTTCTTAAATATAACACTAAAAACACCATCCATGTTATAAAAAAAACTGATGTTTAACACATTAAAATTGAAAGTTTCTGCTCTGTGAAGGATCTTGTTAATAGAATGAAAAGATAAATCACAGGTTGGAAGAAAATCTTTGCAAAATACAAATCTGTCCAAGGATTGGTAACCAAAATATACAAAGCACCACTAATATCCAACAATAAGAAAACAACCAACCCAAATTTCAAAATGGAGAGAGTAGAAACCCTACCAAAAAAGATGTACCAATGTCAACTAAGTATATAAAAACATGCCAAACATCCTATGTAATTAGACAACTGTATATTAAAACAATGAGTTACCACTGTATGTTGATTAAAATAACTGAAATCCCAAATTTGATGTTTTAGTCTGCTTTTCATTGCTGTGACCAAAATACCTGAAAACAACTTAAAAGAGATTAAGTTTATTTGGAGCTTATAGTTTCAGAAGTTTCAGTCCAAAGACAGAATACATATTCCATTGCTCAGAGCCCAAGATGAGGCAGCGCATCGAGGGACAAGAGCCAAGTGGAGGAAAGCTGCTCCGCTTATGGTGAGCACAAAAAGTAGAGATAGAGGGACAGGGAAGGGGCCAAAGGGAATATTCACCCTTCCAGAGCACACTCCTATGAAAACCTACAGCCATGTTCCACCTGCCTCCATTTAAAGTAGGATAGGCTGATTAGGTTACAGCTCTCACAATCCAATCATCTCATCCCAAATAGTCCTGCATTCGCAGGAGTTTGTTTCTTGTTTTTTTTTTTTTTTTGTGGATTTTTTTTGGGGGGAATGAGGGGGTGTCACCTCATTTTCAAACTATAAACCTTGACAACACCAAATGCTGGCAAAGATGTGGAGCGACAGAAACTCTTATTCATTCCTTGTTGAAATACAAAACAGTACAGGCAGTATCTTATAAAACTAAACATACTCTTACCTTATGATCCAGCAATCTCACATGCTAGTAGTTATTCAAATGAGTTAAAAACTATATCCACATGAAAATCTTCATGTTCATGTTCATAGGAACATTATTCATAATTACCAAAAGTTGGAAGCAATAAAGATATCTTTCAGTGTATGAAAAGACAAACAAACCATTGTATTCCCTTAAAATGGAATATTACTCTGCAGTTTACAAAATGAATAATAAACCCACATGGAGTCACCCCAGATGCATATGCTAAAAGAAGCCAATTTGAAAAGACTCTCTCTCTCTCTCTCTCTCTCTCTCTCTCTCTCTCTCTCTCTCCTTCCTGATCATCATGTGAGCTTCTTCCCTCTTTCATACTCTTCTGCAATGATGTTCTGCTTTATCTCAAGTCAAGCGGTGAAGAATGGAGCCAGCTGTCTATGAACTGAGACCTCTGAAACTGTGAGCCCTCAAATAAACTCTTCTTCCTCTACAAATGTTTTGGTCAGATCTTTTAGTCACAGCAGTGAAAACGCTGACTCAAACACCCATTCTCAAATTTGTAGCCATTTCAGCATTTGTGAGTAGGGGTACAGACAGAAAGAAGTAGAATTCTTCTGATACTTATAATTTAAAAACTTGTACTACCTTGATACTTGCAAGTAGGTACTGATAGTTTGTCTCTCCTTTGGGAAACTTGCTTTAGCCTTTCTCTCTAAAACAGAGGTAATAACTGTTACTCAAATCAAAGGATAGTAGTGATGATTCAATGAGGTAATGCAAATACTTAGTGAGATTTCAATAAAATATTAGTAATTGTTCCTACTGCTGCTTGTGGTATTGGTAGTTTCTGCCATTAGAATCCTTTATAAAAAAAAAGTAGATAAAATGTAAATTGCATAATATCTGGTCTGAGTTAGAGAGCTAACTGTGCATTGTAGGAAGTAAGGGATAGACAAAGAAGTAAAAAACAATTCTGATTTCATGGCTTCTTATGCAAGCAGAGGAGGCAGCAGTGTTTTCACAGTGTATTAATTTCTTAAAATGGTTGTTACATGTTACCACAACTTGGTGACTCAGAACAAGAGAAAATGACCCCTTCAGATCTGGATACCAGGAGTCTGAGATTGGTTTCACTGTGCTGAAATCAAGGTGTCAGTGAGCAAGTTCTCCCTTCAGAGTCTCTAGGGAAATTCATCTATTGCCTCTTGCAGCTTCTCGTAGTTGCTAGTTCTTATGGCTTAGATGTGAGGTGTCCCCCAAAAGCTCACATGTGAGCAATTCAAGAAAGTTTAGAGGAGAAATAATTGGGTTATAGCCTTAACATGATCAGTGAATTAATCCCTCATAGGACTAAATGATTGATAACTGGAGGCAAGTGGTGTGTGGCTGGAGGAAGCTCATATGGGGAAGGGTTATGAAGTATATATTTGTATCTAGCCAGTGGAGTCTCTCTTTCTGCTTCCTGATCACAATGTGAGCTGCTTCCCTCTACCACACTCTTCTGCCATGATGTTCCGCCTCACCTTGAGCCCCAAGGAAAGGAGCTACCCACCTATGAGCTGAGACCCCTGAAACTGTGAACCTAAGTAAACTATTCCTCTTCTATAATTGTGCTAGTCAGTTCCATTAGTCACAGCAGTGAAAAAGCTGACTAAACAGAAATTAGTATCAAAAGTGGGGTCATTCTTTTGACTAACCTGATCATGTGGTTCAGAAGCTTTTTGAGCTTTTTGGAATTGGTGGGAGGAATTTTGAGATGCTTAGCTACGCAAGCTAGAAGTGCTTTACTTTGTTGCTCAATGGCTGATTCTGGTGGGAGCTCAGAAGACCA
Source organism: Marmota marmota marmota (assembly GCF_001458135.2). Lineage (NCBI taxonomy): Eukaryota > Metazoa > Chordata > Mammalia > Rodentia > Sciuridae > Marmota > Marmota marmota. The sequence continues at coordinate 5,807,796 of NW_025999961.1, forward strand.
GAATGTCAATAGGACTGGACCATGAGCTCAAGAGGGTTCTGATGGAAGAGGGCTTTATTAGAATTTGGACTAGAGTCCATTCCTATTACATTCTGGCTGAGAAATTGTCTGCATTTTTCCCATGTTCTGATACTTTCTGTGAGGATGATTTTAAAAGTGATAGACTTCTTAATCTAATGGAAGAAATTTCTAGGCAGCATAGTATTCAGGCAGTGGCATGGAAATTGCCGGCAACTTTTAGCCAAATTTATTATGATAATCAGCAGAAAGCAGAGCAGAAGGATTTGGAGAACATGGACTTGAAAGGCCTTAGTAAACTGGAGCTAAGGAAGTTGCAGTTGTTAAAGACATTACCACTAAAGAAATACTAAAGACTTTGCCTAGAGATAGTAAGAAAGATGACTTGAGGGCATCTCAGGAGCTGGCAAGACCACATCCATCTCAGGCTCAAGGGAGTAAAAGTGAAAATTCTCTTGAGAAGAGTACGTGGGGGATCCTTCTTGCACAAAGGGTCTAGGAAGTTTTTTCAACATGCTCAGTTACCTAGGCACTCAGAGGCTGCTGCAGCCAGGTTCCCTGGATGCTTGTCTGATGCTCAAGATGGCAGCAGACTTGGCATCAACCATATGATGCTGGTTCTTCAGGAATGCAGGATTGAGTTAGGGATTCATGGAGGCTTCCACCAAGATTTCAAAGGAAGGCCTAGGAAGCCAGGATAAGTGCAGCAAGGTCAGAGTCCCAGACTTCCCAACCTCTAAAATTGGGAGAAGTGCATTTCTATTGTTCATAAGCCACCAAGTCCATGGTATTTTTACTATTGAAAAACAAACTTATTAAGACTGTATTGCTAAATTTACTCTCCCATGCTGATAGAAGGCTAAGATATTTGAATAAGTTGTAACCAGTACTTGATGGAGCAAGACACAAATGGGTGCAGTCAAAAAGCAACTTCATCTCCTTGGTGCTGCCCTTTGTGAAGCTAGCTCAATGGGTTAGTGGCTGGTAGGTGGTAGATCCCAGGGAAGGAAAGAACTATCAGGAAGGACCCATAATTGTATGACCCATTTTGAACACTAAAAGTCCTCCAATCCCACCAGCTCAGGAGGCTGAGACAGGAGGATTGTGAGTTTGAAGCCAGCCTCAGCTACGGCAAGGTGCTAAGCAACTCAGTGAGACTCTGTCTTTAATTTTTTTTAAAAGTTCTCTGACCAGTATCAATCTAGAAATTAAATGTTCAGTTCATTAACATCATCAAAATTTCATACTTTATTTGAAGCTAAAATTTCTCTTCTCCTCTGGTTCAATGCTACCTCCTGCTGAGAATGCTACTGTGGGAAAAAGAGCATGGTCCTCCTCTATTTCCCAGCCTTGCATTTTTCTCCTCCTACCCCCTCCAAACCCTTCAGATTTATAGCATGAACCCAAAATAAACATTTTCTCCTCTATTATTTTTGTGATGACACCTTTTATTTTACTGTATATTTTGTTTATTTTTATTGGTTCTTTTTAGTTATACATGACAGTAGAATTCATTTTTATATAATTGTACAAGCATGGAATATATCTTATTCTATTTAGGACCCCATTTTATGGATATATATGATGGTGGCATTCACTATGGTGTATTCATGTTATTTTGAATTCATTTACTGTCTTTTCCTTTTCTATCCCCTCTCCCTTCCCTTCATTCCTATTTGTCTAATCTACTGTATATCTATTCTTCCCCTCTCCCTGCTTATTGTGGGTTAGCTCCCGCATATCAGGGAAAACATTCAGCCTTTGGTTTGGGAGGACTGGCTTATTTCACTTAGCATGATAGTCTCCAGGTCCACTCTATATTGTTCTTGACAGGTCTTTTGTGAACAGAGATGGGAAATTATCATAAAATAATTATCATTATTATTTGGAATTGTGCATTATAATTGCATAAGTAAGTGAAATTCATTGTGGCACATTCAGACACGGGCATATCATAATTTGGTAAATTTCATTCCCTACTACTTTCCCATGCTTTCCCCTCCTCTCTCCCTCTTTATCTTCTTTCCCTTGGAATTTTATTCCCTCTGTGCTGCCGTTTGTGAAGCTCACTGAGTTGGTGGCTGGTAGGTGGTTATTCCCCAGGGGGGTTTACCTTCCATTTTCAAGAGATCTATTTTTACTCCTTCTTGTCTCTCCCTCTCTAGTTTCTGCATATGACAGAAAACATTTGACACTTCACTTTTTGAGTCTGGCTCGTATCACTTAGCATGATGTTTTCCAGTTCCATTTACTGACAAATGGTGTAATTTCATTCTTCTTTACGGCTGAGTAAAACCTTATTGTATATATCTGCCACATACCTTTAATTCATTTACCTGTTAATGAGCACCTAAGATGGTTCCATAACTTGACTATTGTGAATTGCACTGCTATAAACATTAGTATGTAGCATGTAGTATTAACTTTCTAGCACTTGTACTAAGTGACCTATGATCTCCATCAACAGATCCAGAGCACATTATATTGAGCTCAGGGACCCCTGGGCACTGCTCTACCCTCCTCCTCATAGGGAAGGATTTTCCATGGCTTCAAAGAGCATGTCTTTCCTCTCCAACCACCAAGAACAGAGCTTGGTTCTAACAGATATAACAAAGGGGCTTCTAAATGCACTCTGTCATCTCTAGGACCCTGTTCCAGATCTAGTAAAATGTGCTATCTAGTATAATAGAAGATTTCAACAGGAAGAAACCCTAAATCAGATTTTCTTTATTCTGTTCCTTTAATGCTTATAGCAATTAGCATAAGAGGGCCCCTCATATTTCCTTTTCCCCCAATAACACTTGGGTGGGGAGGTCAAGTCTATCTACCAGCCAGATGTCTTCTAGGGCACCTTTGATGTAAAAACCCTTCAGTAACCTTAAAAACCCTGACCCTCAGGCCATAGGGCCATAACTCATTTTGTTGAAGAAATGTGCATTTTTTAGCCTTTGCTATTCTACTATAAAATATTTACTTTAACTTTAATTTAATATCATCATTGCATAGGAAGATGGAAGGAAATATTTCTGCTAGAGAAAGTATTCAAGTTTCTTATCAGTGAAAATAAGCAGATAAGTTATTTTTCTAAATATAGATCTATGCTTTGAGTAAGGAAAGAAGAATTCTGTTTGGTTCTAAGTAATATTTTAAAGCTTTATAATATAGATAATAATGTATCATTTATTATCTATATTATTAAGCTTTTATACACATATGCATGTGTGTGTGTGTGTGTGTGTGTATTCCTGAAAGACAAATAGCATGTGATGGAAGTCAATAGGTGACTTTGTGCAAAGGAATTCATTGTTTTTTAGTGGAATTTTAATTGGTAATAGATGAGATTTGAAACAAGACCAAATTTCCTTAAAATGAATCCAAAATAAGAAGTGGGAAAAAAAAACAGTAAAGAAATTTTAAAATTGAGATTTGATTTTTTTAGTTAGATAAATCTATATGTATTTACCATGTACAACATGATGTCTTTAGTATAGATACACTGTGGACAAGATCTATATAATTAACATATGCATTGCCTCACATTGTTATTTTAGTGGTAAGAACACTATATGCACTCAACATTTTTCAAGAATACAACATATTATTAATTATACACACCAGTTGTAAAATAGATCTCTTTAATTTATCCCTCCTATCTCATTGAAATTTTATATTTAAACAATATCATCCATACACCCACTTCAATCACCTCAGCCCCTGGAAATCACCATTTTCCCCTTGGATGAGGTTAGCATTTTTATATTCCACGTCATGAGGTATTTGTCTTTCTGTGCCTGGCTTATTTCACTTAACATAAAATGAGACTCAATTTTTGCATACTTTAATATTTTATATATTCATACTTTATAATAAAGAGCCATTATTTTTTATTTTATATACTTAAACTTTAGAATAAAATACCCTTATGTTATGAAGTACTGACTGCTAATCAGTATGAGTAACAATTTATAACTCTAAAGATACTTAGAAAATTTGAGAAAACTCAAATTCACTATGTGATAGTGAAATTAAAGACCTCTATAAAACAGACTTTCAATTTTGCAAACACATATTTATAATTGGTGAGAAGTATTATTACTAATAAATCTTCTAATAGTATGTTTCATTTGGGAGGTATTAGCCAAAATTACTTTTAGCTAATGTAAAAGCACAAGTTGTACAGACAGAAAGATGTAAGTTTAAATTCAAATTTATCACTTTTTTTTCTTTTGTTATATATGACAGCAGAATGCATTACAATTCATTTTATACATATAGAGCACAATTTTTGATATCTCTGGTTGTATACAAAGATATTCACACCATTTGTGTCTTCATACATGTACTTAGGATAATAATGTCCATCTCATTCCACCTCTTTTTTACTCCCTTCCCCCCTCCTATCCCCTCCCTCTCCTTTGCCCTATCTAGTGTTCTTCTAATCCTCCCATGCTCCCCCCTCTCAACCCCACTATGAATCACCCTCCTTATATCAGAGAAAACATTCGGCATTTGTTTGTTTGTTTGTTTTGGGGTTTTTGTTTTTGTTTTTGTTTTTTATTTGTTTTGGGTTTTTTTGTTTTTTTTTTTTTGGACTGGCTAACTTCACTTAGCATTATCTTCTCCAACTCCATGCATATTCTCTTTTATTTCTGAGTAATATTCCATTGTGTATATATACCACATTTTTTTGTCCATTCATCTACTGAAGGGCATCTAGTTTAGTTCCACAGTTTAGTTCCACAGTTTAGTAATTGTGCATTGTGCTGCAATAAACATTGATGTGGCTGTGTCCTTGTAATATGCTGTTTTTAAGTCCTTTGGGTATAGACCAAGAAAAGGGATAGCTGGATCAAATGGTGGTTCCATTCCCAGTTTTCCAAGGATTCTCCATACTGCTTTCACTGCACCAATTTGCAGTCCTACCAGCAATGTATAAGTGTGCCTTTTTCCCCACCTCCTCACCAACACTTATTGTTGTTTGTATTCTTAATAGCTGCCATTCTGACTGGAGTGAGATGAAATCTTAGAGTGGTTTTGATTTGCATTTCTCTAATTACTAGAGATGTTGAACATTTTTTCAGATATTTGTTGATTGATTGTATATCACCTTCTGAGAAGTGTCTGTTTAGGTCCTTGGCCCATTTATTGATTTGGTTATTTGTTTTTTTGGTGTTAAGTTTTTTGCGTTCTTTATATACCCTAGAGACTAGTGCTGTCTCTGATGTGTGAGGGATGCAGGCTCTCTATTTACCTCACAGATTGTTTCTTTGCTCAGAAGAAACATTTTAGTTTGAATCCATCCCATTTATTGATTCTTGATTTTAATTCTTATGCTATAGGAGTCTTATTAAGAAAGTAGAAGCCTAATCCAATATGATGGAGATTTGGGCCTAGTTTTTCTTCTATTAGACACAGGTTCTCTGGTTTAATTCCTAGGTCCTGATCCACTCTGAGTTGAGTTTTGTGCATGGTGAGAGATAGGGGCTTAATTTCATTTTGCTGCATATGGATTTCCAGTTTTCCCAGAACCATTTGTTGAAGAGGATATCTTTTCTCCAATATATGTTTTTGGTGACTTTTTCTAATATAAGATGACTGTAATTATGTAGGTTAGTCTCTGTGTCCTCTATTCTGTACTATTCATCTACCAATGTATTTTGGTGCCAATACTATGCTGTTTTTGTTACTATTGCTCTGTAGTATAATTTAAGGTCTTGTATAGTGATGCCACCTGCTTCACTCTTCTTGCTAAGGATATGATCATCTCAATAGACCCAGAAAAAGCATCCCACAAAATACAGCACCCCTTCATGTTTAAAACACTAAAAAAACTAGGGATAACAGGAACATATCTCAACATTGTAAAAGCTATCTATGCTAAGCCCCAGGCCAACATCATTCTAAATGGAGAAAAATTGAAAGATTCCCTACAAACTGAAACAAAACAGGGATGCCATTTTTCACCACTTCTATTTAACATACCTCTTGAAACACTGGCCAGAGCAATTAGACAAAAGAAATTAAAGGGATACAGATAGGAAAAGAAGAACTCAAATCAGCACTACATTTGCTGATGATATGATTCTATACCTAGAAGACCCAAAAAATTCCACCAGAAAACTTCTAGAACTAGTAAATGAATTCATCAAAGTAGCAGGACACAAAATCAACACCCATAAATCAAGAGCATTTCTGTGTATCAGTGACAAATCCTCCTCATTCACAATAGTCTCAAAAACTAAAATAAAATAAAATAATTGGGAATCAACTAAGCAAAAGAGGTGAAAGATCTCTACAACAAAAACTACAGGACACTAAAGAAAGAAATTAAAGAAGACCTTAGAAGATGGAAAGATCTCCCTTGTTCTTGGATAGGCAGAATTAATATTGTCAATATAACCATACTACCAAAAGCACTATACAGATTTAATGCAATTCCAATCAAAATTCCAATGACATTCTTCATAGAAATAGAAAAAGCAGTCAGGAAGTTCATCTGGAAAAATAAGTTTACCACTTTTTAAATGTAACTGAGCAATTTACTTGGTTTGTCTGACACCACTTTCCTGACTAGTAAAAGGGAGTAAGAAAATTGCTCCAGCATTTTTGAAAATTAAATGAGATAAAGTTGCACTTTTGGTAAAGACAAACTGAGAAATTTAGAACAACCTTTGCAATGAACAACAAGAAAACAGTGTTTTAAGATATTCTGCTTGAAGCCAGGTGCAGTGGTGCGTGCCTATAATCCCAGTGCCTCAGGAGGCTCAGGCAGGAGGATTTCAAGTTCAAAGCCAGCCTCAGCCAAAGCAAAGTGCTAAGCAACTCAGTGAGACCCTGTCTCTAAATAAAATACAAAATAGGGCTGTGGATGAGACTCAGTGGTCACGTGCCCCTAAATTCAATCCCTGGTTTAAAAAAAAAAATCTGGTTGAAAGCTTTGGAAAGCCAACAAGATGGTGAATAATTTCAGAGCCAAAATCTAGAAATAGAAACTCACAGACATAAGCTCATGTTAGAGCCTCTTCCCTCAAAGTATTCTCTGATTCTGGAGTAGGATTCTGAGAATTCAGGAAGCTGAGTAGAACTTATTTGAGGAGCAGGACAATGATTGGCCTATAATAATTGTACACATTAATGGGGTACAGTGTGTTATTTCCATACATGTTTATTTATAATACATAATGTGTAATGATCAGATCAAGGTAATTGGTCTATCATCTTCAACATTATTTCTTTGTGTTGAAACATTTTAAATGCTCTCTACTAGCTATATTGACATATACAAGTAAATGTTGTCAAGAAGAGGTACCCTACAGTGTTATAGAACATTAGAAGTTATTCCTCCTATCTAACTGCCCCCTGCATTCTCTCATTCCCCTCTATCCCATCCTCTCAGAGTCTGGTAACCACTATTCTATTCTCTGCTTCTATGAAATCAACATGTTTTAAGATTCTTTATATGAGTGAGATCATGTGGTACTTGTCTTTGTGCGCCTGGCTTGTTTCATTTAACATAATGATCTCCCATTCTATCCATGTTGTTGCAAATGGCAACAACAACAACATAAAAAACCAGGACTTTCATCCTTTTATGGCTAAAATAATATCCCATTGTATATATGTACCACATTTTCCTTATGCATCAGTTAATGGACATTGAAGTTGTTTCCATCTCCAAAGCTTTTAATTCCTAAATACTTCAGTTCCTCCACTGTGTCCATCTCCAATGTCACACCTTTTCCTAAGCTCTTACCTCTTACCTGTGCCACACAGAAGCTTCCCATTTTGTCTTCCCACACACACTTTCCCTGCCTTACTCTCCACACTAAAACTAAAATAATTGTTCTTAAATATACAAATTCAATCCTAAGCTCTATGTTCTTATAGCACCTTCTACTTTTCCCTCATAGCATATATTATGGTTTGTAATTACACTTATTTTATAATTACTTGTTATTTATCACTGATCATTCTACTAGAACATGTGGGGATGGGAAATTATAAAGCCTTGCTTAAATTGCAGCTAAAATCTGAAACTAAAAGTGAAAACACAATATAATTCAAAGGTAAGGAATAAAACTATCATGTGGACACATTCTTGAAATAATAACTATATTAGTTATTTTTCTTTTTTACTATGTGAGATAAGAAAATAAGAGTCAAAGGATATTATAATGCACAAAAAACAAAGAACCAACCAGGTAGAATGAAGTTTGCATTTAAGTTAAACATATACACATTCTGTACGGTTTGGATGTGATGTGTCCCCAAAAGCTCATGTGTGAGACAATGTCAGGTTTAGAGGAGAAATGACTGGGTTATGAGAGCCTTAACCCCATCAGTGGTTTAGACCCCTGATGGGATTAACTTAGAGGTACCTGAAGGTTGGTAGGATGTGGATGGAGGAGAATGGGGCATTGAGGTGTGCTTTGGGGGTATATATTTTGTTCCTGGCAAGTGGAGTCAGTCTCTCTCTCTCTCTCTCTCTCTCTCTCTCTCTCCTTTCTGATCATCATGTGAGACCCTTCCTTCTGCCACACTCTTCTGCCATGATGTTCTGCCTCACCCCAACCCCTGAGGAATGGAGCCAGCTGTCTATAAACCAGACCTCTGAAACTGTGAGCCCCCCAAATAAACTTTTCCTCCTCTACAATTGTTCTGGTTTGGTCTTTTAGTCACAGCAGCAACAAAGCTGACTAAAACATGTTCTATACTGTCATACTCTGTCATCATGAAGTTGTTTTTTTTTTTTCTTCTTTTTCTGATAATGACAAGAAGTTTCCCTAAGATATTCTCCTACTAACTGCATATTTTTCTCTTATAGAACACTAAAAAACTGTGATTATTGCAGATATCATTATGTTCACATTTTTATACATTAGATAGAATGTGTTTTGTAGAAAATTGAATTTCGATCCCTGAATGGTAATAAACACATGAGTATCTTGATAATCAACCTTTTATCTGTGGGCTTATTCTCTGATTCCATTACTATTTAAATCACATATACATGTGATGGGAATTCATTTGCTAGTTAGAAACCATTAACTCCTTTCATTTTTTGTTTCATACAAGTTTCTTTGATAAAATCACAAATAAATTGTGATTCCAGATGATTCCACCTTTAAGTAAATTTTTATTGAAGTAAGACACATGTAAAATTTCCCAAATTATACATTTTTCTCTAGATGACTCTTCACAAATTGAATACATCCCATGTAACAGGAATACAGATTAAGAAACAGGATATTATCAGCACCCACAAACCTCCTATGGTCCCCTTCCAGCAACTTTCTCTACATGGAATCACTATCCTTATTTCCAACAAAATAGTTTTTTCCTGTTGTGAACTTTATATAAATGAAATTATGCTGCATATTTACAATTAAGTGTTGCCTTTATTTGTGAGATTTGTTCATGTTGTTACATATAGTTGTGATTCATTTATTCTCACTTCTATATGGTATTCTATTTCATGATGTCAAATAAAAAACAAAGTCACACTTAGACTTAGTGGAAAAGACTATTGCAATGGGGAGAATAATCCAATCTCAGCAATCTGTACACGATTCAAAATCAGACAGAAAAGGAGAGGGAAGGAGAGGAACTAGCAGGTCCCTTATAGGGAGCAGGGAACAAGGTGGAGGTGAGTAGGTGGAAAAATCAGAAGGGTTTTCACCTGCAGTCAGCTGTTTCTCCAGGTGAGCTATAAAAGGGATCATATTCTGCACCTTAGGACATTTGCTTAGAAAGGTAAGCCAAAATTGTGGGACCAGTAGGATAGAGAGAAGCCTAACTAAAATCTGGTCAAGCCAAAGCAGAGAGCAAGAAAGGAATCGTTCTGAACATTTGGTCACAATAGTTGGTTAATAACTGTATCACAAGTTTGGGCAAACACTGCCAGTTTGCTAACGTGGTTTTACATATTACAGCAACAACATGGTAGAATTCAAGTTGCTCCCCATTGTTACCAACAATGGACATTGACCTTTTTGTCATTTTGTACATTCTGGTAAGTGTGAAATATACCTCATTGTGGGTTTAAATCTCATCTCCCTAATAACCAATGAACTTGTCTTTCTCCTGTTCCACTAAATGCATTCTACTGCTCTACATTTCTTTCAAGCACTACTTTTACTGTATCCAACAAGTTCTGGTTTGTTTGTTATCAATCAGTTCCAAATATTTTCTAAATTTTCATTGTGCTCTCATTTATGAATCAGATTCATTTTTTTCTTTTTTCTTTTTGTTCTTTTTAGTTATATATGACAATAGAGTATAATCTGACATATTTATATAAACATGGTATATGTTTTATTCTAATTAGGATCTCAGTCTTATGGTTGTACATGATGTGGAAATTCATTGTGGTATATTCATATATGTACATAGAAAGTTATATCCAATTCATCCCACTGTCTTTCCCATTCCCTACTTCCCTTCATTCCCCTTTGTCTAATCCAATGAATTTCTATTCTACCCTCCGCTACTACTCTGCCCTCACCATTGTTGTGTGTTAGCATCCACCTATCAGAGAGAACATTTGGCCTTTGGTTTTGGGGGGATTGGCTTATTTTGCTTCGCATGATAGTCTCCAGATCCATCCATTTACTGGAAAACGCCATATTTTCATTCTTCTTTATGGCTGACTGATATTCCCTTCTGCATATATATGACATTTTATTTATCTATCCATCTGTTGAAGGGCACCTATGTTGGTTCCATAGCTTAGCTATTGTGAATTCAGCTGCTATAAATATTGATGTGGCTGCATCACTTTACTATGCTGATTTTTATTCCTTTGGATATATACTGAGGAGTAGTATAACCTGGTCAAATGGTGGTTAATTTCCTAGTTTTTGGGGGGATCATATTCATTTTTAAATGCAGTCATTGAGTTTCTTCAATAATGGAATAATGGTAAATGAGGAGCCCACTTCCTTTATTTGCCATTGAGTTCTCAATATCTAACAAAGTTCTTGGAACACAGTAGACACTTAAAAAATATTTGTTGAATTAATTAATTAATTAATTAATTAAAAAATGAGAAGACTGGGGAGTCAAACAAGGGACAGATAAGGAAAAGCTTTATGTGGTATACTAAGGAATTTCGGTTTTCATCTAAGAAAGATGACAAGCCATTGAAGCGTTCAATCAGGGCAATGAAAGGATCAGATCTGCTTTCTAGCTATGTCAGTTTGACAGTAGCATAGAGTGTGGATTAAAGATAATAAATCAAAATGAGTAAGACTTGCATATCTGTCATTAAACACTTATTGAGTGCCTGCCATATGACAAGCACTATTCAAAGTGTGAGAAAGATCAGTGAGCAAGACAGATGTGAGTTCCTGCCTTACAAAGTTTACATTCTAATAGAAGACATTAAATAAAATTTATTTTTGTATATTCAGGGGCCAGCAGTTCATAACAGGAAGATATATGGTATTCTGTAAATTGTGTTTAAAATGAAAAAAAGTATTAAAGAAAATATAATTAACCCCAGCCTTAATACTTAAGCAAGTCTTTTACTAAAATAAAATGAGAAATCTAGCAACAGAGATTTTTTTTAATTACTGTTAGTTCTTCACTTCCCTTTCTTTTGCTGCAATATTTTCATAGTTTCTACTTTAGTTCTCTGACACATGACAGCCTCTTCAGTGATCATTTCTACTTGCTCAATTCTTTTCTAAAGGAAAAATATTGTTTCAATGATTTAATTTCATAGTGTAAAACCATGCCTTGTCCTGGAACAGTAAGTGCTGTGTTTACACATTCACTAATACTGAACCCATCATTAAGAGATACATATTTTTTGGAAATTGAAATTACATGTTAGTGAGAGTCTTCTAAAACCTCCACGTACCATGGCTGCTACCCATTCTGTACTTCTTCACCTGAAAGTGGCTACCTAAAGAATAACATGGTGACAATGAGTAGGGTGGTATCCATACTCTGAAACAAAAGTATTTTAGAGATAGCACAGTGGTAAGTGAATCACATGTTTATCTTCCAAGGAAAATATGGATTCCATAGTTTTTTATTTATAAAAAGAAGAGTTGTTGCTCAGGAAAACTTTTTGAGAAATGCCTAATGAAAATGTTACATTTGATGCCATTTGACAAGTGGCCAGAGAAATCTAATAACTGCAGGAAGCTTGTAGAAAACAGCAAAAATAATTGACAGTTCACTGTGGGTGGTTTTTCACCTTTGGGTTGTCCTGGTTCTTGGTGTTTCTTCCTTTGCAAATGCCTGCTCAGAGAGCATTTTATTGCTTGTTAGCCCCTCAAAGAGCTGACAGGAAGCAATGGAGATGAGACTTAGATCATTCAACACATTTTGTACTTTTTGGATCCATAGAAAATTTTTGAGGGAAAGAGTATGAAAATAACTATAAAATGGGGTTTGAAGATCCTGGGAAAATCTGTTAGCATAACCTGTCCTTATCCCATAGCAATGATAAGTACACTGATTTGACAGTCTTTATTAAGTACCTTTATTATATTCTCATGCAAATCCCACAATATTACAAAATATTTTGGGGTTTTTGATACACAGTTGCCCCTCCATATCCACAGGTTCCACATCTGCAGGATCAATCAAGGAACGAAAATGTAGTTAAATCCACACTGTTTGCATCTGTACTGAACACGTAGCTTTTTTTTTTTTTTTTTTGACTTGTTTTACTCCCTAAGCAATATAGTATAACAACTGTTTACATTGTATTGGATGTTATCTAGAGATGCCATAAAATGTACAGGAGGGTGTATGTAGGTAATATGCAAATACTACCTCATTTATATAAGAGGCTTGGGCATCTACAAATTTTGGTGTGGAGAGGATACCAAGGGATAACTATAAAAACTTTTCCTAAGTACTGAATACCGGAACTTGATTAATAATTAATCACTAACTTAGCCCATATTTGGTCCTCCCTGATGTCCTGCTCCAACACAAATTTCAAACTTGAGGATATTCACAAAGCAAAGTGACAAGTTCAAGAACCAAATGCCGTGCTGTACAATCTGCTCTTTCCAGTGTGATCATAGGTGTTTGTTTTCTGGCTTGCCTCTAAGAGCTTTAGTTATCTGGATTTTTGGCTGGCTTCCCCTCTCAACAGCAGGCAGTGTGTGACTTGTGACTTTGCTTTTCTGTAATCTCTGTAATCAACACATCCATTTTTGATGACGAAGCGAACCCACAACTCTCTTGTGTGGAGCACTTGCTTTACCTTTTAGAAGTCAAAGGAGAGATGAACAGTTGTTCTGCTGTTTACATACTCAGAACATGTGGGTAGTCCTGGGAAAGAACACATTGTGACTTTCTCTTGGAAATGTCAACACTTCACACATATCAGAACAGGATTTTCCTTCTGTGTTGAATCCAATATGCAATTATCTCTTGGAAGGGAGACACTGCTTTTCTGGATGGACGAGACACTGGAGGGAAAAGCTGACTACAGCTGCCACACTGAGACCTGACACTTGGCCCCCCTTTTGTATCAATGCAATTTGTGATCAAAATCAGTGAACGTAATGGATATATTTTGATGTCCCTTTTCTTGGAAATGGGGTAGGGAGGCAGTTTTTACAATTATGATTAGAATAAAATTTCAGTGTGATTGTTCATCTATGTGAAATGATTCAAAAATGAACTTTCTAGGCACACCAAGAAAATTTCTTTCATAAACATAATTGCAAAAATTCTTAATAAAATACTGACAAAAACATTAAAAAGTTAGTGCACCATGATCATGGGGTTCATCCCAGGATGCAAAATTGATTCAACATATAGAAATCAATTAAAATATTTCATCACAGCAATAGACTTAAAGACAGAACTACATGGTTATCTCAGTAGATGCAGAAAAAGCATTTGACAAAATACAGCATCCATTCATCTTCAAAACACTAGAAATACTAGGGATAATAGGAACATACCTCAACATTACAAAAGCTATATATATTAAACCCAAGGTCAATATCATTATAAATGGAGAAAAATTGAAAGTATTCCCTCTAAAAATTGGAACAAGACAGGAATGCCATCTTTCACCACTTCTATTGAACATGGTCCTGAAAATTCTAGTCAAAGCAATTAGACAAAATAAAGAAATTAAAGGGCTACAAATAGAAAAAGAAGAACTCAAACTATCCCTATTTGTTGAAAATATGATTCTATATTTAGAAGATCAAAAAACTCCACTAAAAAACATCTAGAACTCATAAACAAATTCAGCAAAGTATCAGGATATAAAATTAATACCCATAAATCAATTGCATTCTTATATATCGGTGATGAATCGACTAAAAGAGAAATTAAGAAAACTATCCCATTCACAATAGCCTCAAAAAACAAAACAAAACAAAACAAAAACACTTGGAAACCAACCTAACAGAAGAGGTGAAAGACCTCTGCAATGAAAACTACAGAACTCTAAAGAAAAAAATTGAAGAACTTAGAAGATGAAAGATCTCCCATGTTCTTAGATAAACAGAATTAACATTGTCAAAATGGTCATACTAGGGCTGGGGTTGTACCTCAATGGTAGAACAAATGCCTCACATGTGTGAGGCCCTGGGTTTAACCCTCAGCACCACATAAAAATAAATAAATAAAAATAAAGATTTTGTGTCCATCTACAACTAAAAAAAATTGTTTTTAAATACCAAAAGCATTATACAGATTCAATGCAATTCCTATTAAGGTTCTGATGACATTCTTCATAGAAATAGAAAAAGCAGCCATGAAATTCATTTGGAAAAATAAGAGGCCCAGAAAAGCCAAAGCAATTCTCAGAAAGAAAAGTGAAGCAGAGCCATCACAATACCAGACTTTAAATTATACTACAGAGCTACAGTAACAAAAACAGCATGGTATTGGCACTAAAACAGATGTGAAGACCCATGGTACAGAATATAAGACAAAGACAAACCCACGTAAGTACAGTTATCTCATACTAAACAAAGGCACCATAAACATACATTGAAAAAATGATAGCCTCTTCAACTGGTGCTGGGAAAAACTGCAAATCCATGTTAGCAAAATGAAGTTGAACCCCTATCTCTCACCCTGCACAAAACTCAACTTAAAGTGGATCAAGGCCTAAGCATTATACCAGAGACCCTGCACCTACTAGAAGAAAGAGCAGGCCCAACTCTTCAATATGTCAGCTTAGGAACCAAATTCCTCAACAAGACTCCCAAAGTGCAACAAATAAAATCAAGAATAAATAAATGGGATGATATCAAACTAAAAAGCTTCTTCACAGCAAAGGAAACAATCAAGAACATGAAAAGAGAATCTACAGAATGGGAGAAAATCTTTCCACCTGCATCTCAGAGCATTACTCTCCAGGTTATACAGAGAACTCAAAAAACTTAACACCAAAAAAACAAATAACCTAATCAATAAATAGGCTAAGGTACTGAAAAGACACTTCACAGAAGAAATAGGAATGGTTAACAAATATATGTAAAAATGTTAGCCATTAGAGAAATTCAAATTAAAACTCCATTGAGAGTTCCTCTCATTCCAGTCAGAATAGCAATTACCAAGAATACAAGTAACAATAAATGTTGGCGAGGATGGGGGAGAAAAGGTATACTCATACATTGTCAGTGGGCCTAAAAATTTGTGTAACCATTCTGGAAAGCACTATGGAGGTTCCTTAGAAAACTTGGAATGATTTGACCCAGTTATCAGCATACCACAGTGACACAGCCACATCAATGTTTATAGCAGCTCAATTCACAACAGCAAAGCTATGGAACCAACCTAAATGCCCCTCAACAAATGAATGGATAAAGAAAAAGTGGTGTATATACACAATGGAATATTACTCAGCCATAAAGAATAATGTAATTATGGCATTTGCCAGTAAATGGATGGATCTGGAGACTATCATGCTAAGTGAAATAAGCCAATCCCAAAAAACCCAAGGCTGAATGTTCTCTCTGATATGTGGATGCTGACTCAGAATAGGCAGGGCGGGGATGAAGGAGTGGAAGTTCACTGAATTGGACAGGGAGAATGGGGGGAAGAGGGGAGGATGGGAATGGGAAAGACAGTAGAATGAATTGGACGTAACTTTTCTGTATTCATATATGAATACATGACCAGTGTAACTCTTCATAATATACAACCACAAGAATGGGAAGTTATACTCCATGTATGTATTATATGTCAAAATACATTCTATTGTAATATATAACTAAAAAGAACAAATAAAAAAATTAAAGAAGTGAACTTTCGAGTTTAACACATAAGCCTCTAGTAACAATTTACATTTTCTTATTCCAAAACCCTTATGTTTAGATTAGCAAAGAAAACTGAGATTCCTATTGATATATCTTGTCATTTTTAAGTTTCCATAAATATGTTTAATATAGGTTTCCATAAATACTATGGACTGAATTGTGTCTGTCCCCAGCCCCAAATTCATATGTGCCCCTAATGTGCCTATATTTAGAGATTAGACCACTAAGGAGGTAATAAGGCTGGGGCCCTAATCCAATGCGACTGGTGTTCTTATAAGACGGGAGGGAGACACCAGGGACACTCCTGCACAGGAAAAAGACCATAAGAGGATACAGTGGCAATGTGTCTGGAAGCTGAGGAGAGAGGCCTCAGAAGACATGTGCCTACTAGCACCTCGATCTCAGACTTTCAACTTCCAGAACTATGAGAAATAAATTTTGTTGTTTAAACCACCCAGTCTTGTGTAAAGGCAGCTATCACTGACTAATAAAAAACATTATCTATACAATTACACAGACACATACATACATTTCCAAATTATAAAAAATACTATCATATTAAGGAAAATTTGGGGAGATATAGATAAGAAAAAGAAAGCTATAACTCATGGAATGATCAACATAATACAACTACCAGATTTCTTCTTGGAAAAATGTAAGAGAGTCAAGCCTTCAAGCTTTGGACCAAATTTATCTTTTTTATGGATTCTGTAGATTTAATTTGGCAACTCTGAACAAAAATAATTTAGTCCTTTTATAAAAATATTATCAGAGCATCAATAAGAGAACACAACTAAGTCCTCTTAAGAGTTCAAATAAAAAATCACCTCATTGGTGGGATCGTTTCTGATTCATTCACCACTGGGATAAGAACCTTGTGAAATGTTGCACATGCTTATTTCAACTGGACACATTGAAAGAAGAAATCATTGATATCCTAGTTGCAGTTGTATTATGTTTTCAAGCCTATTACATGATTTGCCATGTTTTAGGCATTTTATATATTTATATTTTACATACAGATGGAAATAATATGTTGTAATGCCATCTGCAGTTTATCCCAGGGATCAGGAATATTTAATTGGGAACAGAGTAGGAGAGAAGAAGAAAGCCATTGTTGAAGGAATGACATGAGGAAAGATACAGAGGAAAGAGAACATGGAAGAGACACAGTTTTTATTTTTACAATTAATGTGGTGAAGATACATATAGCATAGAAAATAAGCCTGGAAAGACCACAGATAGCTGATTGGAGATCACAAGTGCCATGTTGGTTTGGATTTTATTCAGCTGCAGCAGAACACCATGAATGACAGGATAGGTTTTGGCCATAAAGACCAGAGCAGAGAGAGACAAGAGCTGGGGAGCTGGGTTAAGAAGCTATAAGGAGTCCTTGAGAGAGATGGTATTGCTGCTGAGGAAAGTGGGGATAGAGAAAAGAAGATGAGTAAAAAATAATGGTGAATACATGGGTGGGTAGTTCTTGGGACCCAAATGGACATAACAGAGAATGAAAAGCATGAAGTAATGAAATTCTGAAGCTTCCAGTTTAGAAGGTTCTGAAAGTGGTAATTCTACTGTCCAGTGTAGAGGACCCAGGAGTGAGAGAGCAAATATTTTGATTTTGAACATTCTGAATTTGAAGTTTTGATGTTTATATCCATGGAAATTTCCAGACACTATATGGAAATACAGGGTGGAAGCTCAAGAGAGAACTAGAAAATGGGTTGTAGGAGTGTGAGTGTAAACTGATCAGAGAAGAGAGCCAAGACATGCCTGAGAGAAGACTCCCAATTTCGGGGCTGAACATAGAAGAAAATAAGTAATTATGGGAAATAAGAGTAGTAATAATGCACCTAGATGGAAAAAGAGAGTGATACTAAAGATGTTAAGAAAAGCTTGTAGACCTGCCATGGCTTGCTTGCTTTTGGCCTGACTGAATAAGCAGGCTCTGGTAACCAAGGAAACCGTTTTACTCCCAGAATCAACAATAGGATGGAGCCTTACTGTCTAGGATAAGATGGGGTTGTCTATTCATCCCAAGGCCCTTTCTTCCTGCTTGTTGACCTGTAAACTGGCCTCCCCCAGCTCTCTTATCTTCAACTTGTAGGGAACACACTCAGGCTAAGAGAAAAACCACTTCTCTCTTCTCCAGACACCTTCTACAGTTTCTGTTATCTCTTATCAGCTGCCACAGTCCAAGGCTGTGATTCCAGACAGCAATAGGCTTGGAGCAAACCCTGGGGTTATCCAAACAACCAATGAGCAAAGAGAAATAGCTCTCAAATGATAATACAGAAAACATTAACAACTTAAACTAGACTTCCCTGGCCACCCTAGGACTATACTGATTGATCCCACTTTATATTTTTATATTCCTGATCACTAGCCTTGAATGGGCATTCCTACCACACATGCCTAGTTTATTCCCTCTCTTATCCTCCCAAATGGCTAGTCAGTGTCTTTTCCTCTACCCTGACATCGCCTACTCCCCTGACTTTCCCATCATTACCTGAACTCTGCATTTCTTTGGTTACATTGAATTGAACTTTCAACTCTTTACCAAAATCCAGACCCTCCACCTGGGTCCCTGATACTCTCATCTCTTCAGTCACTTTGTTTCTGTTGATATTTCCACTCTAATGAGCATGTCCATCAGCACAGACACACACTCTGCCTGCCAGTAACTTTTCATAGCTTCAGCTCCACAGATGGGAATAAGCGTACTGTATCTATTTCCTAAAAGATTCCTCCATAGATTCCTCCACTCCTCCCTTCTCCTCCTCAAATCACTCTTCTTTCACATTGTTATCATTTATATATTAAATTCCCCCCAAAGCTCATGAGTGAGAAGTGCAAGAAAGCTTAGAGGTGAAATGATTGGGTTATGAGAGTCTTAATCAGTGCATTAATCCCCTGATAGTTATTAACTGGGTGGTGACTGAAGGCAAGTAGGGTGTGGCTGGAGGAGTTGGGTCATTGGAGGCTTGCCTTTGGGGTACATACTTTGTCCCTGAAGAGTGGATCTCTATTTCTGCTTCCTGGGTACCACGTTCCCAGCAGCTTTCCCCATCCACACCCTTCTGCCATGATGTTCTGCCTTGTCTCACACCCCAAGGAATGGAACCAGCTGTCTAGGAATTGAGACTGCTGAACCTGTGAGCCCCTGATAAACTATTCCTCCTTTAATTGTTCTTGCCAGGACTTTTGGTCACTCAGTACTTTATTTTAGTAGACACAGCACAAACACACACACACACACACACACACACACACAATTATGACTTTAGTCCCTGCTTAGTTAATTATTTTTTCACTGGCTTATGGACACAGTGTTCTTTCTAATCTTGGCCAGCTTTCTAGAAAATGCTACCAGAAGACGGAGAAAGATAAGTAATGTCAGTTCTCTATTAACAATAATTTGGTGCATATTAATTAAAACCAAATTTTAATTTTTTAAAATTTCACTCGTGTTAAAGCAAAAGATTGTTAAAAGAGTGAAAACTTTACACCTGAAGGATAAGTTTAAAGTGAAAGATTACACAGCCTGGAGACAAGAAAAGTGAAGAACAACCTAATAATGTACTTTTAAAGTGAGAGAATAACCATATTTATGTGGGTTTGTCTCTCATTTGTTTGCATGTCTATTTTGGTGCAAATACCATGCCATTTTTGTTACTATTGCTCTGCAGTATAGTTTAACGTCTGGTATTGTGATGCCTCCTGTTTCACTCTTCTTGCTAAGGATTACTTTGGCTATTCTGAACCTCTTATTTTTCCAAATGAATTTTATGATTGCTTTTTCTAGTTTTATAAAGAATGTCATTGGGATTTTAAAACAAATATAATTCTGAAATATTCTGTGATACAACATCAGAATTATTTTTCCTTTAGTCAAATGAAATTCTTCTGTTCCCTATGATGTAGAAAAGTGTTTCAAGAATCTGGCAGCAGAAATTAAAGAAAACTACTTTTATTTTTAAAAGTTCTGTGTGCTCTTTTCTTGCTTACCTGAGCAAGTATTTCTGTAAATTTGAATCACAGACCACAAGGAATTTTGCTTCTGTCCCTTTTTTTTTTATTCTTTTAATCTTTGTTTTTTGGTGATGCTTGAGATGTTCAAACCCAGGGCTCACATATGCAAGCATTCAAGGCAAGTACCTTGTCACTGAGCTTGACTTCCAGCCCAAGGTTTAACTATGTTTAGCATTTTAAAAATGAAGTTTGTTCTTATGTAACTGGAAAATACACAAAATGCATTAATTACTGCATAGCAGAAACAGTTAACTCACAACAGATTTGAACAATGGTCACAAATGCAAGGAGCATATTTAACCCCTACTTCATCATTCCCAGCTCTGGTTATTTGACCACAGCAACCCAAAAACAGTATTATATTTCTATAAATATGAAAGCATAGACTTTAAAGGGAACTCTGACTTAAATTGTGCTTCTGCCACATTCTTCAAAGATTTGGTCCCTTATGTTATATAATTTATGTGATTATTTTTTAGGCCATAATACTGAAAAAAAAATTTGAGTATCTGCTAAGATACCCTAACCATAACAAAGTTTGAACACACTATGCACTACAGAAAAAAATCAGTAAAATATCTGAATAATTTGGCAAAAAAAAAAAATCTGCATTCACATGAAATATCCAAGTAATTCTACCTTAGTACCTCAGGGCTTTTTATACCTAGAATGATAACATTTCTTATACCATGCCTTCTAAATAAAGCTGCCAGTGGTGGGATATATTTTATCGTTTAAAGGTAATCACCTTTAATGTTTTTAATGTTTGTAAATAATTAAAACCATTCTTAGTAAATTCTGGTAAGTAAAATAACTAAATTGCATCTCACACTTCTGAGACTGAGCAAAGTATAACTTTAATGTAAAAATATTGGTTGTCTTGCCAGGCATGGTGACTCCCAGCAACTCCCAGGAGGATACAGGAGGATTGCAAGTTCAAAGCCAGCCTCAGCAAATTAGCAAGGCCCAAAGCAACTTTAGTGAGACCCTGTCTCAAAATAAAAATTAAAAAGGGCTGGGGGTGTGACTCAGTGTTAAGCACCAATACATACATACATACATACATACATACATAAATAAATAAATAAATAAGGGTTGTCTCATCTAGCTCATAGCTATCCCTGGAGGCAATTAAGGAATGACTACTTTGCTGAAATAAGTAGGTAAGGATGCTATTTTGAAGTACAATATTATTGGTGTTTTCAAATTTTCTTATTTTAGAATAAACAAGAAAAAAGTATTGTTTCTCTATACCTCTTCTAATTTTTTGACACGAAAGTAGATCCAGGTTTGGGGGGGTTTGTTGTTGTTAAGAATTTCTCAGGTATCTCTTGTTATCTATCAGAGGCCCAGTTAAAAATCAGTATTCTGGGAACAGAAAGGAAGTATAAGACTCTCTCTGCCAAATTACCCCTCTAGTGCAATGTCCTTTGCCCTAAGTGCCCCTCAGTATGCCATTCTATTGCCAACTTTGTCACCAAGTGAAATGTCCAAGCTGCATGCACAGCTGAGGGACCTGAGCAAGGAGTCAACAGAAGTGTTCTTAGAAACAGTGTGAGATCTAAGTCTTGAACAGAGACAGTGTTATTCTGAAAGTATCAGTTTATTTCAAATTTTACAGGAATTTCCAAGACAATATCAGATTTATATTAGTACTATGTTTTATAAGACACCAAATTTTCTCTTGGTGCAGTGGATGTTGTCAGCATTAACCATTCTGTATGACCCTCCCCTTGCCTCTCCATGTTTTTGCTTCTGACAGCTCACTCCAATAACTCTCTTTGGATTTCTACAAGAGTGTTCCTGAGCCTTTGCCTGGAAGAGCAAGAAGGCCCACAGGCAACTCTTAGCCAGGGACTGACTGGCTCAAGAAAATGAGGCACAGCAAACCCTAAGAAGATAAAAACAAACCGGGAGCCAAGGAATTCTAATTTCTGTTTGTCACTCATCAACCCAGCTCTAGTCACTCTAAATTGCTTGCTATAAAATATTAATAATTATCTCCTAGAATCTATGATATAGTTAGTGTTTTGCCCACATTAATTCATGTGACTATATACTAGGCAGTTGATAACTCACATTGGGAATTCCCTGCGAACAGAATACTTACACTGAGATTCTATAAAAGATACACGAACATCTACCCCAGGGCACAGATTGTTACCAGTGTGTTTTGTTTGCTCTCTAGATGAGAGAAGTGGATCATTCCTGTGATTTCCACCCTACAACAAATCACAATGCAAATCTCTATAGAGAATTCTAAATGGCAATTGGAAATATGAGATCCAAAGTTGAAATGATAGCTAGAGGGTAGAGAGTGGTTTATTTTCTACAAGTGAGAATGTAGACAGCTCATAAGAGAGGGGTAAGGAGGGGATTTTACCCAAGGTTCTCATGGACTAATGGCAGACAATTAACCATAGATTAAAACAGAGTAGGTAGGAAAGCCTCCTACCTAGGAAAAGACAATATCACAGAAGATGGAAAGAAAGTTTCCATCAAGAAATGGAAAGAAAATTGCATCAAGAAAGCTCCCTTCTTCCAGAGCAGAAACAAGTTTTGTCTTGACTCCTTCACATTACTAGGGCTGCTCCACACAGCACCCCGTTGCTGCCCCATCTCCCAGGGGATATCTTTTTTTCTTATTTTATCTTGTACACAATGCTATATTTACATGACATTGTCTCTGACAGTAGAAAACATTATGACCACCTTTTCTGAATTAGTTTGGCAGGCAATCTTCTCTTGAAAATGTTATCACAAGCTGAGTTATAGATAAACAAGGCTTCAGGGGTCCCCTCTTCCTCCTTGGCTGGCTGTTTCTTGATATTCGAATGCCAAGTGGCAACATCTGTTGTAGCAGCAACAACCCAGAGAATGCAGAAGTTTAAAAAGAAAAAGAAAAGCAAAAATGAAGTTTGGAAAGAAGTGAGTGATTAATAGATAAAATAAAGAAATAAAAATTCTACCCAAGGGTCATATTTTTTATTATTTATTTGAGCCAATGGGCAGGAACATTTTCAAGTGCAATTCTCTCTGGCTACTTTATTCTTGTCCTGTCCTGTTGTTGCTCATAAAAATGCTCACAAGACTTAAAAAAAAAAATTACATTTGCACCCGATACCATCAGATCTAATTCTCTCCCTGAGGCCCAAGTGTATTCTTCTTTTTCATCTTTTATTTTGATCATGGAGGTGTTTTCACAGGGTTTATCCCACATAGTAAACTACATTCCGATTCTTTGAGTCAGAACAATGTCTTAACATGCACACCAACATCAGGGTTGCTGTTTTACTATCAGTTTTGCCTGGAGATGGGATATTTTTCAAGATTAGTATAAAACATCTCAAAACCACACGAAGGAGGGATAATGAGGATTAGTGATAATTGAAAGATGGTTTTCTGGGCACTGAATAATTTTCTCACCCAAAAGATGAGATCCTATCTATTTTCACTTCCCAACAAGAGGAAGTAGACCTAAGCAAAATGGTTTAACTCGGACAGTGAACACTATATGTGATATATGTTGGTAGTGGTTTCAAATGTTGAGTGTGGACTCTTCTTATAAAAAGATGTTAGAAATTGAATAAATTTGTACCAGTCTTGGAGCTTTGGGGTAAAAACAGATTGAGTAGGATCCATGTCCTTCCCAACTATGTTACTCCTGGTTATACTGAATCGTGGATTCCAAAATTTCAGTCTGTAGCTCTCCAAAATAATTCAGACTAAAGCATATATAGAAGGCCAGGCACTGCTTTTTCAAGGTACTCCAATGAGATGGTATTTTTAGTTGTCATTCAAAATTAAGTAAAACTAATCCTGAATTTCATAAAAATTAAAACTAATCCTGAATTTCATAAAAATCAAAGTAAAACAATTGAAAGATACTATCTGGAATATATGCAATTTATTTCCAATGTCTTATTAAAAGATACATTATATTGTCACATCAGTTTTATAATTAATCTTGGAGTGACTCTATTTTCACATTCAACAAATAAGTATCAAGCTAGTAATTCAGAACTCTGCTAGGTGTTGGTTAGTGTAATGAATGAAATAAAGCATCCTCTCCCATGAAGTTTATGGTCGTCTAGAAATAGGTTAAGCAAGCAAATAAACATATAAATTACAAAATTGCAAAATACTAAGAAGAAAATAAAATATCATGTTGGAAACTAACAGGGAAGACTTTGAGTAATCATAAAGAGCCTCCTATCTCATTTCTGGGTTATACAAAAGGGGCCAAAATATTATTTTACTGTAATCAATTAGGTTTATCTATATGAAACTGCTGGGCTATACTTAAGCTATAAAAATCGCTTGTCCATATAGGGAACCTAATAAAAAGAAACAATACCTTTGTAAATTAGCAAATTAAATTTGGGGAAAATTAATAAAAAATCGTTCTAAAATAAACACATTCTCTGACATGTACCTGCAAACAAACAAACAAACCTGTTGTTTCTCATCTTTCCACTCTTTACTAAAAATCTGAAAAGTATTAAAGACAGAACAAAAAGAAAAAGATTGAGGTAGGCATATTTTTATTTCTGTAATATGAGAAAATTAAGGTCCAGAGACATTAAGTAATTTTTCAGAAATTATTCAGTGGTGGAGTAAATGATTCAAATTGGACCTAATGACTGCTTACCTACTATACTTTTTACTTTTATTTGACTTTACTTAGAAATGGAATTTGTTAATTATTTTTACCTTGTCTTTGTGTTTTTATATTTTAAGAAAAAATGTCCTTGCTCAATTGTGGATGAGATTGCTATGTTTTAGTCAAATTCCAAATTTTCTTTCCTTTAAGGAAACATGGCTCAACTACATTTCATGGCCTTTCTTGAATTTAGGTATGTCCATTCACCTGAGCTCCGGCAACAGAATGTGGGTGGAAGCAATGTTCTATTTCCAGGCCAGGTTTATTAAATACTTCCACACAATCTTCCAAACACTCTTTCCTTCAGTGAATGGGAAGAATTCTAAAGTCATGGAGGAAATTGGAACCACAAGATGGAAGAAGGCTGAACTTGGAAAGATCATAAGGAAAGTAACCAGACTAGAAATATTTGTCTAAATTATTTGGAACAAGTGGTAAATTTTAATTATATGAAGCCATAAAATTTTTAGACCTTTTTGTTATAAACACTAATATCACTAGTTCTATAATATACAGACATTGTTATTTTTAAGCTGTTTTTTGATGGTTTTCTAGAGGCCTAACCTGAGTTAAAAGACGTATTACTTTTCCTTAGATGCTGTAATAAATTGCCACAATTTCAATAGCTTAAAACAATAACATTTATTATTTTATAGTTCTGCAGGTCACAAATCCAACATGAGTATGACTAAGCTAACATAGTGTCTTTTTTGGAGGTTCTAGGAGAGAAATCTGTTTGCCTCCCTCTTCTAGCTGCTAGAGATTACCCACCATCCTTGGCTTGTTTCTTCTTTCCATCTCTAAAGTTATCAACCATCAATCAGTCATTTTTTACATCTTGTCACTCTTACACAGACTCCTCTTCCTTCCTTGTCCATAGGTAAGGGCCCTGTGATTGCACTGAATTCACCTGGATAAAATCTTTATTTTAAACTCATGTTGATTAGCAATCTTAATTCCATCTACAACCTTAATTTCCCTTTTTCCATGTGTTCAAATAGATTCACAGATTCTAAGGATTAGAAGACAGACACCCTTTATAGCCCATTATTCTGCCTGCCACTGAAGGGTACCTAAAGCTTTGCTTATTAATAAAGTGGAACTTAAATTGAGGATAAGCATCTTTGCCCCAATCTCATTCATGTTCTGATATCTCTCAAGACAAAATTAGTATGCATCTAATTAATAGCAAAGTGACACATGCTATCAAATGTTTTTTAAAATAATTACATGGTCATTAACATCACATAGTCATTATTTAATTTGTACCTTGTTAGAGTCTGTAAACAAGTCTGGATGGCGCCTGGTATTTTGCCAGAGGGAGTGGTTTGTGAAGTAACACCAGGGAGCCATTAAGTGTGGAGATTCCTGATTGGTTGACTAATGTATCTAGTTTATGCTAATTAAGATAAGCTGTGTGGAATGTATAAATACCGCTCCGGTCCTACAATAAATGGCTCCCACTCCTGCTGTATCAATCTACACAAGTTCTTCGTCACCACCCCCCCAACCCCCGGCTATTTTGCTGCAGCCGGACTGTGGCAGTACCTCCTTTAGAATTCAGTATTTTTTCAAGATAGAATTTGACCACATTTGAACCACATTTTAGGACAGTCTCATCACCTGTGGTAGGAAAAAAAAAAAAAACTAGGAAAAGTAACACCAAACATCTTTGTGTCAGGTAAGGTTTGAAGAGATGATCAGCCTTTGTATTTTTTCAGAATTCTTAATTAGAAAGAGTATCTATGTGTGAATTCATACACACAATCATATACGTGAATGCATTTCACACATGAGAAAAAAAGAGGTTGAGAAAGAAAAAAAGAAGATACTTGAGCTGAAGTTATAATGAGGAAAGACTCTGCAAAAATAACATTGTGGCTTCTGTGGGATCCCATATTTATCCTCCCAGATGCTTCCAGAGCAAATATAGTCCATTTATAAATGAAAGGAGGACTTTGCTGTCAACCTAGAAGCTCCACCTGAGATCTGGGGAGGAAAAGCCCCACCCTGGCTCTTTTAGCTCTTACCTCATTGCCTGAAGCAAACACCTCCACCCCTGAAAATCATTCTTGGTGTCTGAAAATGTGGCCTTGGGTATCTAAGCTCATCTTTGCAGTAGAGAAGAGAGTATTCAAATCTACTCAACAGAAACGATTTCAACACTGTCATTTTTCAAACCTCAACAATTATATGTGAAATGACATTCAGTTAGAATCTAAGATTGTATTTCCTTGTCCTCTAGACTTAGGATGGAGTACAAAGACCCTACCTGTGCTCTGCACAAGTTACCTGGGGACTGCAGGAGAGGTGAAAAGGGAAACTCAGCAGAAGATGTTGCCCCACACTAATCTCCAGAGGGGACAAGAATACAGTAGAAAGAGAAGGTTAACAATTTGGGTGAGATGGGTTTGAATCCTGACTTCACTATACTTAGTGACTTACCATGAACAGATTCCAAAAACCCTCTGATTCTGGGTTTTTCACCTTTAAGAAGTTGATAATCATTCTCATCTTCAAAGAAACACAGCTGTGATGACTAAATGAGAATGTGTTTGTGAGAGGACCTAACGCAGGACTTGGCTCATGGTAAGGACATTTGAGGGACTTGGCTCACGGAAGGACATTTGAGGGCATTCTTACATCTTCTCTCACAGTTCTGACCCTATATGCCTTCAGATGGTTCCCCCACCCTTACCCTATTCTTCCTCTCTGTATCACAGAGGATATGTCCTGTAGGATACCTTCCTCAGGCTTTTATAGCATAAGCTTCTGGCTGGGTTTCACCCATGGGAAGCACTATGCTAGTTAGAAGGCAGGGGTTTCAAGGAGAATTCAAAGCATTTTATCCATCCCTTTACACCCCTACTTGTGCCCGTGATTCTGGCAACAGCTACATTTTCTATATGGTTCCACCTCTTGGCAAACAAGCCCACCATAATTCCAGCTTTGGTCAGGTGATTTCACCTTCTGCACATGGTTGATACCATCTCCTTCCAGGTGAAGGGTGTGGCGGCTAACCTGTGGGCAAGCTCCCAGATGCCTTTGTGGCTTCATTTGGCTTTCTGCTTCCCTATTACTTGTGTTCCTCATTCCCAGCATTAGGGTCCCTGTTAGATACTATAGATACTCAAGGTGGTTTCTATTTCTCTGCCTGAACCTGACTAATACAGTTCTTTTCCTCTTTCTTTAGAAGTAACAGTTGAGGGAGCAAGATAAAGGTTGGGAAACTCACACTGTCTTAGATTTAGTTAATCCCAGTAAAGTTCGCTATTGTTACCATCCTCTTCGTTAATTCCTATGTATTTCAATCCTAATTTTTACTTACCAATTGCCTTCTCTCAAGTGATAATTATGATCTAGTGATATATAGAAAAAGAAAGAATACCAAGAATCACTATCTATGGAGGTGGTTTGAAGGATATCATGAATATTTTACTATTAAATGGAAGATCTAGTCAGTTTAGCTGTTTGTCATCCTAAAGACCAGAGAGAAAGGATTTCCAAAGGGTAAAATAACTAATAAACCATGGACTAGAAGTATTCTCCCATACACAGGAGGTAACAAGATTGGCAGTATTAAGTACATAGTGAGAGACCATACCTGGGGCCCACTGTTCATTATACTTGAGTGTTACAATGACACCTTTGAAAAGCCCTCCCAGGCCACCATACTTTGTGGCACTATCACGACTCTCTCTCCTATAACCCTGAAGTACCGATGAGTACTGACTGGATTTCACCTTACACCTTCATTCCTTTATCATATTTCCTGCACTAGTACAAAACTTTCAAGAGTGCAAAGTCTTTGTTTCTAACAGGCAAGAATATGGCACAATATGGCACTGTACTGGGCACATAGTAGGCACTCAGGAAACATGTGCTTTTGAATGACTAGATGTGAGTACACAGTGTACCGTGTGTCTGATCTGCCCTCTCTGGACCACACACTCCCTACCTCAGTCAAGAGTAGTACCAACATCTACCTGCAAACCCCAAGTTCAACACCAGGATGCCCTTTTTCTGCACTAGCAAAAACCATTTAATCACACCTTTGTTTCAAGCAATGGGCTGTTGTCACTTTCAAGAGCCTATTTTCTTCTTTTTTTCCCCTTTGTAAAATAGCTTTATTGATATATATAATTTACATGCCATAAAATGCAATTTTTGTAACTTTTCTAAAGTGAACAGTTCAGTGGTTTTACTATATTCATGGAGTTGTACAATCATCACCATTATCTAGTTTCAGAAGATTTTCATAATCCAGAACAAAACTCCATACTTACTAGCAGTCACTGTTCCCACCACTCCCATCAGCCCACCCCAGGCCCTGGTACCCACTAATCTACTTTCTCTATAGATTTGCCTATTCTGCACATTTCATGTAAATGATATCAGACATTATGCAGCCTTTTATGACCATTTTCTTGTATGTAGCACAGTGTTTCGAGGTTAATCCATTCTGTTTCAGCATTTCTTTTTATCATCAAATAATACTTAATTGTATGGATATAGCTTTGTTCCAGCAGTTGGTAGACATTTGGGTTGTTTCCATTTGTTGGCTATTATGAATAATGTTGCTATTAACATTTGTGTACAAAGTTTGGTAAATTTTCTTTCTCCCTCCTCTCATCTTTAGTAAAGAATAATTGACACATAAAAACTGTATCTGTCATGTATAAACATGATACTTTGTTGTTTACTTATTCCAGATCATCCTGTTTGTCTTGGTTTTGTTGTTGTTTGTTTGTTTGTTTCCCAAATATCTCCCTGGATTTGTTCACCTAAGCCTTACTTGACTGTTTGGTCTGAATACCTGGCTAGGTCTGATTGAATGTTTTAAACTAACTGTGAACCCATGTACATGCCTTCCCTTCTTGCTATTGACCTAACTGCTATCAGTACCTAACTTAGACTCTCAGTTGCTGGTTTCCCTTCTTACATATATCCAAGTCCCATGTGTCCCAGTGTTCATATATTAAAATAACAGAAGGAAAGGGAAAGCACTGAGTGGAAAATAGGTGATACTAAAAATGAAGCAGTTTTTGCTCTATCGTTTTTTCTTGGGTTGGACTTTACTAAAAGCACCTTGAGTTCTGATTTGTTTGAGCTGCTGACTTAATATATAACCTTGAGGAAATCTACTTGACCACGTGATCAGGTTTGTCCCAGGTAGCTATGGCATACAGCAGAAAGCCCAGTGCTAATGTCTGAACTGCACATTCCAGGAGGAGCTTCTAATCCTGCACTGAAAAGTAGTAAGTAAAATCAGCCCTGCTAACCCTTACTTGCTGCAGGCTTTAGTGATACATGCGGGCTGTTGAAGCAACATCTTTTTCAATTTCTTACTTCACATTATTTCATGCTTGAGAACAACCTCATTAGGCTTCCTATTTTACTGAGCTAAGATACCTCTTGGCAGAAAAGAGTTGACCTACAAGTTAAGAAAGTAGATTCCAGTTCCAACTGTGCTACTCTTCAGCTACGGGACTTTGGGTATTTTGCTTCTCTTGGTCTTAATGTTCTCATTTCTAGATGAAAGGTTTGGACTTGGATGATCTCTGAAATTATTGGAAATATTACAATCCCATGCAGCCTAGAAAATAAGGAAATGCACTGGTATATGTGGGATTTTGCCAAAATGATACTCAAAATAGTATCTTTACTATGATATGATTAGAGGAACCCTGGAATCCCAGTGGTATTGTTTTTAATAATCCCTTTCAGCTTTATAGCTTTCATTTTTTCTTTACCTGTAAAATCAGGAGTTTGAGCAAGATCAACTCAAGCTGGACTTCTCTTCCAAATGTCTTTTAATTCTTATTTCTGTGACTTTAGAAAGTCTATTTGTCTGACATATACTTTGGACACATTTGCATATCTTTGAAAACAGACAACCATGGAGTAGCACTTAGAATTTTGGTGAGAGAGTTGAAAAATCCTTTATCATCTTGATAAAAGTTGTTCAGCCTAGCAGATTTCAGGAAAGAAAATGTATTATTTTATTACTTATGATTAGACATATAATTTATAGTAGAGGGATCAGAAAATGGAGTAGTATTGGCATGAATGTGTAACTTAATGTGAGTGCTAGTATCAGACCATAAACCAGATTTCATCTGTGATGAAAAGTAGTTCCAACAGGGTCCACTCCTTGCCTTTGTTTTATCTTTCACATTTTTCAAATCACACCTAATCCCTAGAGATTGATCTGGTACAGCCAACATCTCTAAGACCAATTAAAGAACCTTTTTATTTTGAACTAAATTCTCAATAACATTGAGAAAAGTTCACTTGTTAGCTTTATTGTAAAATATTAATTGAAATTGGATTAAGAGTCACTAAGGACTTGAAATCTATGATTCAAGTTTTTATTGTTTTCCAACAAGACAAATGGTACTCTGAAAAGGTGTGGGAAGGAGTTCTCTAAACACCAAAGAGAAAGCTGCATGTGAATACCTCTGCTTGTCTTAAAGAGAAAGAGCATCATGGTCATTACAAACAAGGTGGACATGAACTCACGGTGCCTGGCACACGTAGACATTTGGCAGGTGTGACTTTCCCTCCTTCCTTTCTCCCTTGTACAGCAGATTCTAGACAACCCCTAAGATGACCTGAATCCTGAAAGTTCTAAATCCCCATCACAGGGTAATTCACTCTGCCTCTGCACTTTTACTAAACCTGATAATATCTCTTCACATATCCCCAGGCTGTTCTTTTTGTTTCTGCTAGGGTTTAAGCACAAGATGTGCAGAGTCAAGATGCAGCATGCCTTAAGGATTCTGCCTGACAGGGGCCTATTTTTAAGTCTTGAGCACTGAGAACACGTTGTGTATGGAAGTAAGGCTTGTTCAGTTTTTTCTGGTTTGGGACCTTCCCAAGTCCTTCTAGGACAGCAAAGCTCCAAAGCCATGGGTGGAGATCAGAATTCTCTGTGGGACACACCTACAAAATCTGCTGTAGGGCTCCCAGGCTTTGGAGCACAAACTAGCAGATTTAACAGACTTCTAACCTCCCCCTAATCACCTACCACAGCTAATCCTATTAAGTTCTATTCTTTCAGTCATTAGTTTGTGCTTTATTAGTTTTTGTTGTTATTTTTGGTACTGGGGATTGAACCCAGGGGCTCTCTACCACTGACCTACATCCCAGCCCTATTTATTTTATTTTGAGACATGGTCTCACTAAGGTGTGGAGGTTGGTCTCAAACTTGCAATCCTCCTGCCTCAGACTCCTGGGATGATAGGTGTGCAACACCATGTCCAGCAAACTTTTTTTGTTTTTTTGTAGTGCTGAGAATTGAATCCAGGGCCTAGTGCCTACAAGGTAAACACTCTACTGATGTTACATTTCCAGTTCTTGTTTTTAAAATAATAACCATCCAAAAATGTGCTTAGTTTATTTATATGTATTAACTTGAAATGATGATATGTCATATTTTTAGTTTGTTTATTTATAACCATACTTTTATCACAAAGGATTTAGAATGCTTTAATCAAAATATATGATAAATTTAAAAGACCGAGAAACAAGGCCAAAGGAAAAGGAAGCCTGCATCCAGTCTATATGGTTCCTGTGATTGGACGTTTTGATTATGAATACCCTGGCAGCCAGGACCATAATTCACATCAGAGATTAAGCAGTATACCAGTGTCTAGAAAATAGATAAAACTCTTTTTAGTACTAAATTCTAAATAAAATGATACATGGGTTTTCATAAGAAGCAGGATGATTTAAGAAAAGATCTTCAATATACTTAGAACAAATTAAGAAGTGAATTTCAGATGGCATGTTTGATGGTGGCTTTCAATAAAACACTCTGGACACAAGATTAAAGAATAACCTGGACTCTGTTAGGTAATGTTGAGACCAATTCTGAAATGCAGCTGAGCCAAAGGAAGAATACAGAGTGCTTAGAGAAGGGTACAAATATGCGCCTTAGAAAAACTACCCAAAACTGCACTTCTTACAGCACAGCTGCTGAAAGATGATAGAAGAGTTGGTACTTTCAGTTTAAGGCCTAGGCATTTCTGGGCATCTGCCTCAGGGATGAACCTTAGAGCTTTGGAAATCAGATGAACCAGCACCAATGCATTAGGGGCTTACGTCACGCTCCAGCCTGAAGCCCACCCCACCTCTGTACAGAATTTGGCTCTATAGCTGTATGGCTTATGGGAGCATCACAATAACCTGGCTTTATTTAATTAAACTAGAATATGCTAAGGTATAAGTTTTTCTGTTGTTGTTGTTGTTTTTAATTAGTCTGAGTTTTCCATACATCCTTCCATCCAAGACCCAAGTGCACTTCAGCAGGGGGCTCTCCTGACCCCAGGTACTAAGGTAAGCCTCCCCTAGTGCTTGTCCTAGCCTGCAACTCACTAGTCTTTAGTTGTAATTAGGCATTGAATGCTTTTCTTCCCTTCCAGGCAAAAAGAGGTCAGGGAGTATATATCTTTTTTCTACCTAATTATATATCCACTATATTGGGAATAGAGCCTGATTTAATATTCATCCTCAAACCCATTTGTTAAATGATTGAATACCACAGATAATGCTATTTTTCAATGCTGCCTCATCACCACTTGGAAAATGCTCATTCCATTAATTAAGAGTAAGCTTGTGGAATATGTATGTGAAATATAGTAAGTATGACATAATTTAATCTTTAAAAACACCCCATGAGAGAAATATGATGATTATCTCTATGTACTGATGAAAAAGCACCAAGAAGGTAGGTAAATTCTCAAATTCATACTTTTGGTAAGTGATGAAGTCAGAATTCACTCTCAGGTGTCCTGGCTTCAAAGTCTAAAATCCGTACCTCCAGAAAGTGTAAGACCTATAACCAAATTACCCTTAAGTGTCTTAATAATTTCTCCCCATCACAGAATATGCATCTCACTACACTCTCACTGACTTTTATTATTCATAACTTATTTTAACCTGCCTTTCTGTGATAAGAAGCTGAGATTAAATATTAACTCATTGCTTATTTTTCCCTGTATTTCTCCGGGATATTAGAACATGTATGTTTTAATCAATGGATGAAAAGGAAAAAAAGGACCAAGAGATAGACCAATAGAAAGATTTCAGGATGAACCAACAGACCTACCTAGCTAAATTAACTAAAGTTGTCCATGGAGAGCAGTAGGGGAGATGCCAACATCCACTGTCTCTGTCATTAGGGTGATCAGTAGTTGATCCTGCCGGCCAGTCCTCTTCAGAGAAGAAAGAGGGCTCTGTTTTAATTCTATTAAGACAACAGTCATAAACCAAGATTGTCCTAGACAAGCTGGTATGAGAGTCACCTTACCTATTTTTTACCTCAGCATCAGGCCAGTTTTAGTTTTTGAGCTGTGGTGACTGCTACTGGTTACCCCAAATAGTTTTATTCAATGTATGATGTAAATTACATTCATTTTTTTAACATTCCAGGAATTCCACAACTGTTTGTACTGTCCCCTTCAATGTATCCTCTTGGGAGACTACACCTATTCCAACGATGTTGCAATTGTTCAAAATATTTTTTGTAATTCTTAGCATTACCTTCTGAACCAGCCAATGGTCTTTAAAAAAAAATCAATCTGAACATATCTTGTTAATCTTTTTATTTCACTTAACTCCTTTGCATGTAGAGACACTGTTTAGATATTTGCTGAATTCAATGTAATGGAATTAAATTTCAAATATCTAAATTGCCCTGAGAGAATGAAGATTCATCCCCACTGAGTGTATTCAGTAGAATAAAATTCAGAAAAAAAGACTAGGAAGATATATATACAACATTAACAACGCTTATCCCTGGGTTTTAGAACAACAAATATAAATTCAGAAAACAGACTAAGACAAAAACCAAATCTTTCAATATGAATTTGTATTACCTTTAAATTAAGAAATTCCAAAGAAGAATTTCTTTAAAATGTTACCTAATATTACCATCTTGAGAATATGTGTACAACTTTCAAAAGTGATTACTTTGAAAGGAACAACACACATTTAGGTGAACACATTCTGTAATGTTTGTTTAAAAAAATAATCCACTACTTTATAATCATGCTTCTATTTTAGATATTTTTGTGAATGTAAGTCATGACATGGATTCTATGAGGGACATGATTTTAAAAATACAAGAAATAAACAGATGACACTTAGGGTCAGGGCAAGTAGCCAGCTGCCCGGGGAATAGTCTCCAAAGCTGTGCTCTCCTCTAGGACTGTGAAACAGGGCAGCAACAGTGGTTCACCCAGAAGTTCTGCCTCACGATAAGCAGTATGGACCTTTGCCCAGACAGATATTTAGAGACACAGAACATGTATTATCATTCCGGTTGAACAGAATGAAATCAAAGCATAGACATTCCAACAATTTGCCTCCATTGGTAGCGTAGTGAGGGCCTGTTGAACTTTCAGACCAGAGCATTGAGAGGGCATACACAGAGGACCCACATCAATACACATATATTTCTGTCAACTGCATAACCAACTAAAACAGACACACCCTCAACACAAACTGCCCCTAAACCAAGAGCTAATTAAACACAAACAGAGTTGTTATCACTCACCGCTGGCTGGAGTGGTGTATGGTAAGGGTGTTCTGAGCCAGAATATCCGTGTCAATAATAAGGCTCTCTGTGAAGAGAACTTTCTGCAACATGTTGATGGGAGAACTGGAGAGGGAAGGGAGAGCACTGTGGCTGGTGGCTGAGAACTCAAGGCCATCCCAAGGCCGCAGTGACTTACATTGAAGGAGGCCATTTTACCAACTTCTTTCGAGCCAGGGCCATTGGAAGGGGGCCATGTTCAGAGCAGATGTTCCTGTGTGACTGCTGCTTTCTCTGTGGGTGCATAAGGGACTGGGCTGAAAAGGAGGTGGGGACCGTGGGAAGCCAAAGCTGGTTCCCCTCTCCCAGTGCAAAGGAGAAGCGTGCTGCCTGTCATAAAAAGAAAACATTGTAAAGTGCCTGTTTATGTGCTGAAGTAATTTCTAATTACTGGAGGCAGGGAACGTGGTCTGGTGTGGTTAAAGGAGGGAGCTGGGCACCAGGACAGTGGCCATTCTGTTCTTTCTGCCCTTAGCCTCCTCGTGTGACTGGCTGCCAGTCACCTCACCTCCTCCCTCCTAGAACTCCCAGCTATATGATTTGGGTAAAAATTCCCATTCATTCAGAACTTAGCATCTGGCAGGTCTCAAGCCCCTTAAAAATTCAGGCTAATTAATAACATCCTTTCGAGGCCGGAAATTACTATTATGAAAGTCTCCTTGCTTGCAAAGAGGAACACAGAATTTAATGTTCTCCCTCCAGGGGCTAGAATCCCTCCGTGTGGGTAGGAGCTAATCTTGGGCTATCACCACTCAACCCCACACCCTCCCAGACCACACCAAGGAACTCACAGGGTGCTCTGAGGATAAATGAGTGTTTATTCAACCTTTGGGACAACTCAGATTAGGTGTTAAAGAAATACAAAGCATTTCTAATACAGATGGGGGCTTTATTTTCTCAAAGCCACACTAGTATTCCTGAACCCTCAGCGCACTGGGTAGAGCTACTTCCTGGCCATCTTCTCTCTACTGAAGACTGTCATAAGTACAGGCTGTTGGAACTAGGTTGAATTAAGTTTCTTCATTTTACTTGTTAATTTTTCTCTGGGAAAAAAATTACAACATGCTCCTTGAAAAATAAATTTCAAATACTTAAAAAGTACACAATGAAGAGTTGACAGAGCAAAAAGAAAAAAATTCTTCCTTAAAATTTGTTCTATCTCACCCCAGCTGCCCCCAGTCAAATTTACCAGTGCCAAACACTGTCCAGTTTCTTCTTGTCCTTTCTGGCAATCACAAAAATAAAGATTAACATCTGGGCAGCCAGAAAATATAGTCTAACTCCCAACTTCATTATTTCCCAGATATATAACTTGGCCCACATTTTTTAACCTAACTTTCAGTTTACCATCTGTAAAATGGAAATACTTAAAATACCTAGCTCACAGAGATATTTTGAAGATTAAATAAGGTACCCACTTTGTTCAGTTAAAGATGAGTCATGAGTTTTAGAAATATATACACTCCTTTATTTTACAAAGTAAAATCATTTGTAAAATTACTTTACAAAATAGAATCATCCCAAGGATAAGTTTACCAAGTACCTACTTTCATCCAACCTTCTGCTGTAGCCAAAAGAGTTTCTCTCCAGGTTAGTTTGTAAAAATGGGGGGATATTCAGAATATCAGCAACCAACCTGATCCCATTCCTGAGATTCAGAAAGAATGTTTTGAACAATGAGATGTCAGGCAAAAATGCTGAGTACCACCTGAATATTAGCAATGCCTGGGGAG
The DNA here is from genome assembly GCF_001458135.2 of Marmota marmota marmota. NCBI lineage: Eukaryota > Metazoa > Chordata > Mammalia > Rodentia > Sciuridae > Marmota > Marmota marmota. The sequence continues at coordinate 5,845,101 of NW_025999961.1, forward strand.
CAACCTTATTATTCAGTTTCATTTAGAATGTGTCATCATGTTAAATAGTGTTTCCAAAAATTGTGCTTATGTACTTTTGTCAATGATTTCTTGGTTAATTGCTTTATGTCCAGGAACATGCTCTATCCTTTGGCATTGGTTAAGCATTACTTTGGTCCAGCACATGAGTGAATTTTTTGAAAATGTTTCCAGAGTACTTTGAAGGGATGAGTACTGTGCAGTTTCTGGATGCATCCTTTAATATGGCCATAAATTTTTTTTTAACTATGTTGTTCAAATTTCCAAGGCTTCACTGAGTTTTGTTCTTTTTCTATCAATTACAGAGAACAGTATATTAGAAATTTCCCATTATGGTTGCTGATTTTTTTTTTATTTTTTTCTTGTTTATTTTGTCAGTTTTGGTGGAGGCCAGACTCAGTGATTTCCAATTATATTTTTATCTAGTCAAGATCCTCTACCAGGGTGGCACACACCTATAATCCCAGCAGCTCAGGAGGCTGAGGCAGGAAGATCATGAGTTCAAAGCCAGCCTCAGCAACAGTGAAGCTCTAAGCAACCCAGTGAGACCCTGTCCCTAAATAAAATACAAAAAAGGGCTGGGGGTGTGGCTCCGTGGTTTCTGAGTGCAGTCCTGGTACCCCCACCCCTCCAAAAAAAAAGGTTCACTACCATTTCCTTATTTATTTGGTGGTTTGGTTTTTGCCTACATTGTGGTACATAAACTAATGACAGCACTAATGGGTTTTTGGATGCTGCATGGTAGAAATTTTTTTTAGTCTGATAAATTATACAGATCATTTAATTCATTGCATATTTAAATTCTTATTTAATTTTTAATATAAAATGTACTTTAAAAATAGCAAACCAGGTCATCTAATCCAAGATTTCATGATTAATTGCTTGAAATGGAACTAAAATTAGTTGCTTAAGTTCTTTTTTTAAGTACTTAGTGAACTGGGTTATGAATTACACTAGAATAGGGCAAATATCTTGAAGGTAGCCAACAAAAGACTGAGTTTTAAAAGAACTTAAGCTAGGTAATAAATTAAAGAAAAACCTATTACACAACAAGAAGCATGTCTTTAAATTATTGGAGTCTGCTATGCACCCTCTAGGCAGACAGTAAATACAGCGATGCCTCTTTATAAAGCCATAGTGGGGTTTGGGACTAATGCCAACATTATAGGATAATAATGGTTTTAAAGGTATTTAGTTATTTATACCCTACATTTTTGCAGAAACTACATTAAGTGTTATCTAGGTATACTTAATTATTACCTTTATATATTTACATGTTTTTTTTTAAGTCTTGCTTTATGTATTTAATGTATAGTTCCTCTGAAACTACCACATTTAAACTGTTGATTTCAGGTTGAACCTGCGTCCTTCTCTGTTTATGGCGTTGGGGTTATTTCACCAGTGGTTAAAATAAGTTTTGATATGGGATCATTTGTGGATGTTACCCTTCTTAACATCACTAACACAAGTAATGGGGAGTTTCCAGTAGTTAGATAAGTTTAAATGAAAAGGGTTTGGCTTCAATTCCCTAATAGTAGCAAAGCTGATATCTGTAAAGTCTCCAGAGGGTGCAAAGCACTTTCACAGACACTGTTGAATTTCAATTTATACTACCTTATGAATAGATCAGATGATTTTAGGCAATGTGGGATGGTACCCTGGGGGGATTATAATTTAGATTTTTGAAGTTACAGAGTTATCTTTTAGGACATTTGAAAGCAGCTGGTATATTTCAGGAGAAAATGGATTTTATCATTAGGGAGGGCCTCCCCTTTGTTCTAGGAGGGAACACTGTCAAGAGATAAAACTCAGCACATTCAAGCAGTGTTTGGAAATCCTGTTAGATTGAAATGTTATGAATTTGGTTTCATAATGTAAAATGAATCTATTAGCAAGACTGGGACTCCAAAACATTAAACAACTTTTTATGTTTGTTCTAAGTTTCCTTATATTGAAAACTATTGTTTTTACTTGATATAGTGTCACTGTTATTTCCTAAATACTAGCTCATAGGAAAGAAGCAAATGACCAATGGTCAGGAAAAACAAACAAGGTTGACCTATTTTTCACATCACCCTGAAAAGACTGTGAAATGCACTAGGCCTTGTACAGATCTCACTGGCTAAACCAGTTATTTCTCAAATATAGTGTCAATAAGAGCTTCACATCCCAGGCATCAGGCTTTGGTACATATATGGTAAACTATTATTATGGCCATGTCCCTGCCATTTGGGCCAGGCTGTATATATGAGGTGAGGGTTGGCATTTCCTTGAAGAAACTGGATCTCTTACAATAATTATTCATCCTGGCAAAGAAAACAAAACTTGTGATGATAATTCTAAAATATGCCCATTGTTAGGAGCTGGGCTGGTTCTGCATCTCATGAAAGCTTGACAGGAGCTATGCACATCGGTTTGAGTCTAATTATAAGCAAATATGATTAACCACAAAGCTAATGAAGCTCAATCTTTAAAGGTCTCACTTGGAGGCCTAGCAATGCATATGCATGGTCATTTTTTTATAATTTGCAAAAGCAATATATTTTGTGTTCTTTTTCTTACAGAAGGCCCCCAAATTTTATAAACCTCATTCTTCTATAGAATCTGGATCTGACCTGTTTCTCAATTAATCTGCATAATACTTTTGTGATCTCTGAGCATTCAATATAGTTCTGTTAAATTTTGCAGCCTTGTCTTGGCTTCTATTTGGAAGAATTAAAGGAGACTGAGCCTATATTGGGCATGACAAGTGTGTGGTCATGGCTCAGTGTCCTGGAGAAGCTAGTAATGAGGTTGACCAGCAGAAAGTGGAACAATGGTCTGGGCTGACCGTTGGGAGCAGGTGACTGGTCTTAAAAAGGAAGGCGTGGGCCAACACAGGAAAGGGCCCCAGCAAAATATACTTGGCACCATTTCTACACAAGTTAGAGGCAGTTAGAGGCGAAGGATCCTTGAACAAAGATCCTTTAAAACACTGTATGTGTGAGAATCTATTGGAGTTGTTTTCATTTTAGAGATTAGAGGGACTAAAGACCAAGAGATGAGGCAGACAACTTGAGCCAGACTGTGAAACTAATTAACAGAATTTACAGGAATAAAGCCCAAGTCTCCAGGATTTCACAGTCAGTTCCCATCATTCTGAAAGTGGTACCTTAAGGGCCAGAGGTCCCCATGGGGAAACTGAGCAAAAGGGAAAAAAGCAACATTAAGCTCAATTTAGTTGGGGTCATAGTGAAATATTACCTGTTTACATGAAGTGCTTGATAACATCCCCAAATTCTTGAGTTTTCAAACTAGACTTCTTAGTTAAGGCTCTGTTACTCTGAACCACTCACTATCTGATTCCATTCCTAAGAAATCCAAAAGAGGGCAAAGCCACTCCATGCTGATAGAAATCAGAAAGTGATCAAGGATGGGTGCAGGAGAATTAATGGAAAAGGAGACCCAAGGGAACTTTTCTTGTTTTGTATCTTATTGAAATCAAATCAAATAATTAGGAACTGCACATTTCATTGCATATTAGATAAACCTCAATTAAAAAATAAAGCAAATAAGACTAGCCAGAACACCCACAACAATAAAAATTAAATACAAATTACTGTGCAGAGGCTTGAATAAAGACTCTCGGGACTCCGGGAGGTAAGACTAGATTCTTCCTGCAAGGGAAAATGTTTCCCACATTACTATGTGTCCTGTATCTGTCATCCTTGTATCTCTCACTGTCACTGAGGAACAATGCCAGAGGCAGACACAGAATGATTATCAGGCAAAACAATATTATTACTAGAAAAACTGGGCAATGTTTCCAGCAAAATCCTCTCCCAGTCATAGGTCATATTGCCTTTCCCTCAAACCTCTGATACTCCCCACTCATTGCTGTAGATTTTTTTTTTTTTTAACAATCTCTATGACCCTGTGTGTGTGTCAGTTCTTCAGTACTCTGGCTCAACAGGACTAATTCCAAGAAAAGAAAGTACAGACTTTCATTTTTTTTTAAGTTTTACACTCATTGCCTTATTGATATTTTTTATTTAAATGTACATATTTGTTCTGATTATAAAAGAAATAGACCTGGCATAAATAAATATCATCTCCAGAGAAAGAATGAATCAAGTTAAAGTGTCAGTTGTCCCCAGTGTTGATCTATATTTTAATATAACCTCAATAAAAATCCCAGCAGTCTCTTACAGAGAAATTGACAAAAAAGATTCTAAAATTCATATTAAAAATAAAGGATCTAAAAAAGCTAAATTATTCTGAAAAAGAAAAACAAAGTTGGGAGGCTTACACTGCCTAATTTGAAAACTTATAATAAAGCTACAATGATTAAGACGGTGTAGCATTGGTGTCAAGATAGAAAAATAGATTCAGGAAATAGATTGGAGGGCTTAGGTAGAGACCCATACATATTTTGTCAATTAATTTGTTTAAAAGGTGAAAATATAATTTGGGGTCAAAATGATCAACAAATAGTTCTGTAACAAGTATATATCCACATGGAAGAAATAAAAACAAGTTTGATAACATTCTTTTCACCACAAAAAAAAAAATCAACTCAAAAGGAGTCACAAATATAAAGTAAAACCTTAAATTATAAAACTTCTGAGAGAAAATATTTGATCAGGCAAAGAATTCTTAAAGCATTTAATCAAATATATATATATATATATACATATATATATAATCTACAAAATAAAAAATATGAAATGAACCCTATTAAAATTTAAAACTTTTACTCTTTGAAATAATTAAGAAAATGAAAAGGTAAATCACAAACTGGACAAAAAGGCTTGCAAAACAAATCTTGCAAAGGGCTCTATATTCCAACTGTATAAAGAATTCCCACAACCCAATAATAAGTCCAATTCACTTTTTTATTATTTTTATACATGACAGTAGAACATATTTTGACATATCATACATACATACATACATACATGGAGTATATCTTCCCATTCTTGGGGTTGTACATGGTGTGCAGTTACACTGGTAATGTAGTCATACATGAACAGAGGAAAGTTATGTCCTATTCATTCTACTGTCTTTCCCATTCCCATCCCCCCCATTTCCCCCATTACGCCCTGTCCAATCTGGGGAACCTCACCTTCTCTCATCCTCACCCCCTGCCTATTGCCAGTCAGCATCTACATATCAAAGAGAACATTAAATGCCTTTGGTTTGGGGGGATTTGTTTATTTTATTTAGCATTATAGTCTCTAATTTCATTCATTTACCAGCAAATGCCATGATTTTATTCTTCTTTATGGTGGAGTAATATTCCATTGTGTATATATACCACATTTTCTTTATCCATTCATCTGTTGAAGGGCATCTACATTGGTTCCATAGCTTAGCTATTGGGAATTGAGCTGCTATAAACATTGATGTGGCTGTGCCACTGTAGTATTCTGATTTTAAGTCCTTTGGGTATATACCAAGGAGTGGTTATTCCATCCCAAGTTTTCTAAGGAATCTCCAAACTGCTTTCTAGAATGGTTGCACCAATGTGCATTCCTACCAGCAATATATGAGTATACCTTTTCCCCCACATCCTTGCCAAAATTTATTGCTACCTGTATTCTTGATAATTGCCATTCTCATTAGAGTGAGATAAAATCTCAGTGTCATTTTAATTTGCATTTCTCTGCTAGAGATGTTAAACATTTTTTCATATATTTGTTGATCATATTTCTTCTTCTGTGAAGTGTCTATTCAGTTTCTTTGCACATTTACTGATTTGGTTTTTTGGTGTTGTTTTATTCATTCATTCATTCATTCATTCATTCATTCATTCATTCATTCATTCTAACTTGTTGTGGTATTGAGCTTTTTTACTTCTTTGTGTATCCTGAAGATTAGTGCCCTATCTGAGGTACAGGTGGCAAAGATTTTCTCTCATTCTGTAGACCCTCTCTTTTCATGTTTTTGATTGTTTCCTTTCTGTGAAGAAGCTTTTTAATTTGATACCATCCCATTTATTGATTCTTGATTTTACTTCTTGTGTTTTAGGAGTCTTGTTGAGGAAATTGGTTCCTAAACTGACATGTTGGAGTGTTGAGCCTACATTTTCTTCTAGTAGGCACAGGGTCTCTGGTCTAATTCCTAGGTCCTTGATCCACTTTGAGTTGAGTTCTGTGCAGGGTGAGAGATAGGGGTTCAGTTTCATTCTGCACATATGGATTTCCAGTTTTCCCAGTACCATTTGTTGAAGAGGCTATCTTTTCTCCAATGTAACTGTATTTATGTGGTTTGTCTCTGTGTCTTCTATTCTGTACTGTTGGTCTTTTTGTTTGTTTTGGTGCCAATACCATGCTGTTTTTGTTACTAGTTTTGTAGTACAGTTTAAGGTGTGATTTTAAGATGGCTCCTGCTTCACTTTTCTTGCTGAGAATTGCTTTAGCTATTCTGGGTCTTTTATTGTTCCAGTGAATTTTGTGGCTGCTTTTTCTATTTCTATGAAGAATGTCATAGAAACCTTAATAGAAATTCCATTAAATCTGTACAATGCTTTTGGTAGTTTGGCCATTTTGACAGTGTTAATTCTGTGTATCCAAGAACATGATAGATCTTTTCATCTTCTAAGGTCTTCTTTAATTTTTTTTTCTTAGAGTTCCATAGTTTTCATTGCAGAGATCTTCTACCTCTTTTGTTAGATTTATTATCAAGTATTTTTTTTTGAGGCTATTGTGAATGGGATAGTTTTCTTAATTTCTCTTTCAGTTGACTCATCACTGATATATAGGAATATAATTGATTTATGGGTGCTAATTTTATATCCTGCTACTTTGCTGAATTTATTTATGAGTTCTAGATGTTTTCTAGTGAAGTTTTTTTTTTGGTCTTCTAAATATAGAATCATATTATCAACAATAGGGATATTTTGAGTTTTTCTTTTCCTATCTGCATCATTTTATTTTATTTTATTTTATTTTTAGTTGTAGTTGGACACAATACCTTTATTTATTTATTTATTTATTTATTTTTTATTGGTTGTTCAAAACCTTACAAAGCTCTTGACATATCATATTTCATACATTAGCTTCAAGTGAGTTATGAACTCCCATTTTTACCCCAAATACAGATTGCAGAATCACATCGGTTACACATCCACATTTTTACATAATGCCATATTAATAACTGTTGTATTCTGCTACCTTTCCTATCCTCTACTATCCCCCCTCCCTTCCCCTCCCATCTTCTCTCTCTACCCCATCTACTGTAATTCATTTCTCTCCTTGTTTATTTTCCCATTCCCCTCACAACCTCTTATATGTAATTTTGTATAACAATGAGGGTCTCCCGCCATTTCCATGCAATTCCCCTTTTCTCTCCCTTTCCATCCCACCTCATTCATGTCTCTGTTTGATGTTAATCTTTTCTTCCTGCTCTTCCTCCCTGCTCTATTCTTAGTTGCTCTCATTATATCAAAGAAGACATTTGGTATTTGTTTTTTTCCCATAATCTCTATCTTCTTATTGAAGTAATCCTTTGCTTTCTATATTTGCTTATGTAGCTCTTGATTTTGTCATTTTTT
>NW_025999961.1:5853134-5882962 GCF_001458135.2 Marmota marmota marmota
AGAAATGAAAAGACAGAAGAAAAGAAGAAAAAAACGAAAAGAAAAAAATAGAAATTAAAAGAATTAAAATAATAATAATAATAATAATGAAAATTAAAATTAAAAATAAAATAAAATGAATTAAAAAAAGTTAAAAAAAAAAAAATAACAGCACAACAACAAACAAAAAAAAAATTTAAATAAATGCAGTCTTAGAGTTCGATTAACTACTCTTCCAGTAGGTGGAGCTGTGCCCACCGGGCCAAGCTTCTCCTCTCAGTAGGCAGGAGCCAATCACTGTGCAGCAGCCCTTCCTCCCGGACTGGGCAGGTCTCCAATCTTGAGTGCCTAGGGCCTTCTCTTGTGTCTAGTCACTTCCCCACTTTTCCTCGAGCCAGGCCCCGCTCACTGGTGACGCTCACCACAATACTGGCTACACGCCAGGTCTGCTGCTCCTGTGATCCCTGTTTTCATGAACGCCTGGGCATACTCTCCCTGTTTGCCATTCCCTCGGGCCCTAAGTTTGTAGAGCTTGGGGCTGAGAACCCCCAGCGAATTTGCCTGCCCTCTGGTAGCCACGCCCCCAGAAGCTGGTGCAAGAGACCTCAGTTGTCAACACTGGTGGGAGCGGTAGCTGGGAGTTCCGCGCCGCGGGTCCTGCGCCACTCCTGATTCCCCCTTGTGGGCAGGGCTGTTCGCAGAGCCGGGCGGGCGGGGCCGTTCGCCGTGTGGGCGGGGCCTTTCCCAGAGCCGGGCGGGCGGGAGCTGTTCACCCGAGGGGGGGGTGTCGTCATTTGCAGCGCCAAACCGGCGGGGGTGGGGGGTGGGGGGGTGTCGTTTTCAGTGCCGAACCGCCAGGGGGCGGTTCACAGAGCCGGGCCGGCGGGGGCCCAGGCAGGCAGCGGCTGTTTGTACGTTCGCTGCAACGTGTGGGCAGCAGCCATTCGGCCGCGGCCGGCGGGACTGTGCCCCTGCTCCGTGTTGCCGAGATTCACTCGTCTGGGACAAATTGACACCTCCAATAAACTTACTAATTCCCGGCAGGTCTCCTTTCAGCGGAATTTTGCTAGAAGTTTCTCAGCAGGTAGCATGTAGGTGTATTAATGGGTCTCTCTGATCCCGTTACTGCGGAGGCATTGAAAGTGCTGCCTCCTCGCCGGCCGCCATGTTGGGTCCCTATTTATTTATTTTTATGTGGTGCTGAGGATCAAACCCAGGGCCCTGCATGTGTGAAGCAAATGCTCTACCGCTGAGCCACAACCCCAGCCCCAAAATACATTTTTAGTTGTTGACAGACCTTTATTTTGTCTACTTATTTATATGCAGTGCTGAGAATTGAACCCAGTGCCTCACACATGCTAGGCAAGCGCTCTACCACTGAGCCACACCCGCAGCCCTCTGCATCATTTTAATTTCTTTCTCCTAATTGCTCTGGCTAGAGTTTCCAATACTATGTTGCATATAAGCAGTAAAAGAGGGCATCTCTATCTTGTTTCAGTTTTTAGAGTGAATGCTTTCAATTTTTCTCCATTTAAAATGATGTTGAGCTTGGATTTAGCATATGTAGTTTTTATAATTGTTGAGGTATGCTCCCCAATCCCTAGTTTTTCTAATGTTTTGAACCTGAATGGATGCTGTATTTTGTCAAGTGCTTGTTTGGCATCTATTGAGATAAACATGTGATTCTTGCATTTAAGTCTACTGATGTGATGAATTACGTTTATTGATTTCCATATATTGAAACATCCTTGCATCCCTGGATGAACCCCACTTGATAATGGTATGCTATCTTTTTAATATGTCCAATAATAAGTCAATTCAATAAGAAATTTGAAAAAGATTTGAACAGTCACATCAAAAGAAGATAGAAAATTAGCCAGTTAAATATGTTTACCATGTTGTCACTAGGAATCCAAATTAAAACCACAATGAAATACCATAAGATTCTACTAGAATGGCTACAATTAGAAATACTGACAGTAGCAATGTTGAAGAGAACATAAAGCCACTCCAACTCTCATAAATTTCTGGTGGGAATGCAAAATGGTATATCCACTTTGGAAAATAGCTTAGCAATCCCGTGTCAAAATATTTTACCAAGAGAAATAAAAATACATGTCTACACATGACCTGCATGTGAAATAGTCATAGAAGCATTATTCATAACAGCCCCAACATGAAAAATACCCAAATATCCACTCTACCAGTGCATAAATAAACAAATTTGATATTGTTGTTTACTGGCAATAAAAAGAAGTAAACTATCAATGCATATGACAATGTAGATGAATTTAAAAAAAAAAACAAGTAGGGAAGAAGCCAAATATAGAGTCATGATTGTATAATTCCATTTATATGAACATCTAGAGTAGATGAACCCACTGTGGCAAAAAACAAATCATTGATTCCTGAGGATGGGTTTTAAGGGGATTAACTCTAAGAGGCAGAGAGAACTTTTTATGGTGATGAAAATGTTCTGTTTCTTGATTGTGGTGGTGGTTTATACTGACTGCCCATCATTGCTGACATTCATCTCAAACTGTTTACTTAAAATGGGTGAATTTTATCACTTGTAAATTATACCTTAATAAACATGAAGAGAGTGGTAAGAAAGGCTACTTTCCAAAGTATGTATGGTGTTTACCTATTTAGCATAGGAGTAAAGGGAACAAGAAGAGTAGCTTTATCTTTTCAAAACTATTTGAAATTTATTTCAGCAAATATGTTACTTTTGTTATTTTTTAATAAAAACTAATACAATGCTTATATAAAGAATAATATTTAGGGGCTGGTATGTGGCTCAGCTGGTGGAGTACTTGCCTAGCATGCACAAAGCCCTGGGTTCAATTCCCAGCACCACCAAAAATAATAATGATATTTAAAATTCTCAGCCCAAGTAAAAATTTCAGAAAAGATCACATCAGTATTGTTTGTTTGTTTGTTTTATGTGAGAGGGAGAAAAGGAGGAAGGGGTGGGGAGGAGAAGGAAGGTAGGGTTAAAGAAAGAGAGGAATCTCCCAGAACGCTGCCATCTTCCTCCCATAATCAGTAATGCTCTAAACAGGGTTACAAATGTGGTTGTTTTATGTAGTATTTATTATTTCTGGAATCTTCAGTACAGCACTCTTCAATACTTTAACCTAAAAATTTCAGCTCAACCCAATAGTATTTCTTGAATGCCTAGTATGTACCCAACTTTGTAACAGGTTTATGAAGGACTCAGAAGAGGGAGTTCAAGTAACAAATAAAAATATTTGGAACTCATTTATTCAATTTTTATATTTTAAGTTTTGACATGTAATTATAAAGAAAGCATTGAAGCCAGCATACCTGTAATCCCAACAACTTGAGAGGCTTAGGCAGGAGGATTGCAAGTTCAAGATGAGCCTAAGCAATTTAGTGAGGTCCTAAATAACTTAGCTAGACCTGTTTTAAAATTAAAAATAAAGGGCTGGGGATGTAGCTCAGTGGTAAAACACCCCTGTGTTCAATCTTTGCTACAAGAGAAAAAGAAAGATAGAGAACACTGAATTTCAGTTCTTATTATAATTCCTCCAGGAAAAAAAAAAAAGTCAAATTATTCTAAAAACTTTCAGCCAAATAGAAGTTAATCTTTAACCGATCTGAAGATTTTTTAAAACTGAACAAAAATATACCCTATAAATCACCTGTCCAGCAAGCACAGGGCCCATGATGCTGATTGACGCTAACAATGGTTCACCAGTTTGTCAAAGGCTGAGTCATTGGGCCAATGACTCATTACCCAAAACCTTTTTGATACCTTAGTAATTCTTAGCTTTGATTCTACCAGACTTAATTGTCCATACTTAATCTTATAAAGTCCTTAGAAAAAAATGTCTTCAAATTCAGTAAATCTCAGAATATGAGTGTAAAAAACAGAAGAAGTACTCCTCCAATTGATAGATGAGAAATCTCGCAAATTGCTCCAACACCCTTCCATCACAACCCATGGTCTCTGAGTTATCTTCAGACACCCTTGGGATCCATGGAGGGCTGAAATAGATTAATAAAAATGGGTATACTTCATCATAAATAGTCATCCAAGCTACTAAAATTAAAACTAATTTTAAAATTAAAACTAATTTTTTTCCTTCTCTCTTTTTTTTCAGGACCACAGTACCCTGATCCCAGTGGATGATCTGGAAATGACATATCCAGTTTGTAGAAACAAGAGACTTTCAGAACTAAATAACTAGGGAGAAATCTCTCTGGAAGCCAAGGTAGTCTACAGGAAAAGGGTTTTTGCCTCTGCCTATTGATTGATCTGAATCCCTGGCTAGAGTAGTCTACAGAATCTAGTCACGTAAAATAGAACTTTGCATCGCAGAGCATGACATAGTTCCCATGTCACAAGGCAGGTGAGGACTGTGATGCATATCTTCTTTCCTTTTTCATAGAAGAATAAACTCGCTTGTATCATCACTTGATTTCAGGAGTATGGTTCTGAAAGCTTAGCCAAACCACAGGCAGCATGAAGACAAACTTCACCAGAAATCCTTTCCTGTATGTCCAAGAGAACATACAGCCATGCCTCCAGGCATAAAGCTCACTGGTTCTCCAAAGGGTGACCTGATTCTGGTCTCCCTCATCTCCCAGTTTACAGTGGGCCCCTCACCATTCTCTGGACCTCTTCCTAAACAAGAGGCTAGTAAGTGAAACTGAGGCAGCATTAACATGTATGTGTAGGAAAGGTGACAAGGAGTGAAGAGAAATAGAAAGATAAAGAAATCATGGTCAGAGATTAAAAAGGGAAGGGCAAAGAATCAAGCAAGATAACCTGTTCACTCTTGGACGTGTAGCGACTTCTTTTATGTGTGGTGCCTCATTCTCCCTGCATCCAGGTGGTGGCACTGGTGCTCTTTCTGCCTTACCTTGTGGGTGGTGTTCAGTTTGTCTCCCTAAAACAGGAGGAACTCTAGGAGTAAAGGAAGAGATGAGAACACTTGGCTGCCCAGTATTGAATCCGTTGAAGCAAAGCTCCCTGAAGGACCATTCCTTTGCAACACATTGCCCTAACAAGGATGTAGCCAGGGGAGCGAAAAGAAAAGGAATTGGGCAATAATGGAACAACAGATGCTATGGGTGGGACATTCCAGGATTGGGCAGGGACAGCTACTCCAGTTTTTTAAGGCAATCTTAAAGGTGTTTGGATTCCATAATTTATATCCTAAATTAATCAAATAGTAGCCATAAAGACATAGGTCAGTTTCTATCTCCTCAACAATTTGTATTCCCCTATTCTACATTATGATATTATAGATGAAAAGAAACAAGCCCAGGGAGGTCTGCTAACTTAGACAAGATCACCTAGCAAAAAGGTAATAAAGTTCTCCAGAGTCTTTTACTAAGTGACACCTGATGACAATAACACAGCTGCATGACTGTGCTAGACTCTCACAAGATTTTCTGGTTAAGCTAAGGAATTCTCTGGCAATATTAGAGGAACTTTTAGACACATGTTTAGTGAATAAGCATTTTTCTGTGTGTTTCCAAACTCAAGACTCAGACATAGAAATGGATCTAAGTTGCACAAAGACTATCTTAGGCTTTCAACAGATCCTGGAAGAATGACCTTTTTACATTAAACAATTTTTAATGATCTTTGTACATTTAACAAATATGTCTGTAACATGATTTACAATTAAGATAAATAGCATTTTGAATCCTCTTGTGCTTAGATTCCTAAGGATTACAAATTAACATTGTAGGGAAACATACAAAAACATTGTTGTTGGGGACACTTCATTTCCTAGTTCTCCCCTGGTCTCTATCAGAGGTGATCTGGAGTAAGCCACTGTATCTTCTTGCACCGCAACTTCTGCCTCTGTAAAACCAATGAATTCTGTTGGGTTAGTCTTTAAATTCCGTTTATCTCCATTCAGGCATCATGATTCTGCTAAAAGTCTCTTTGTGAGCAAACATTTTTGTACCTGAAATTTCTTCTGGCTAGATTTGCTTCCTTGAGCTATTTACTTAGACTGAAGTCTATATGAAAAAATATCCAGGTGGGTTAGAATTACCTGCTGCCTTTGACTTCTTTCTCTGACATTTTTATACAGTGTGTCAAGGCCACTGTAATACACTACTGCAGTATATAAACTAAACTTTAACCAGCAGTGTCCATGGGCCTGATGTATTTAACTGTGTATCTTATTTAAATATCACTTCTCATGGTTATCTAAAACTCTATTGTCAACTTACAAGTTTTTACAGATAAGAGAAAACATGGACTAAAATTATCTAGGAACAAATGTTCATTCCAGGAATCAAAATCATATGAGACCTTACCACCCAATTGACCACTGAAGTGATCACAGCCTCATTCTGACAATGGAGACATGCATACCCAAAGTTAGGAGTTCTGCCCTGGGCAACGGAACATATCTTGTTCATAATGACACATAGATTGCACTTTTGCTGCATGGCTCTGTGCTCTCAGAAATCATGAGGTTACTCATTAGTGCTGATTAATGTTCATTTTAATTCTTGACTTAATGTGAAATTAGGTAGGCAAAAGTTATGGTTCTATTCTGACCTCTGAAAGTCAACACTTAGTCAAAAGATCCAAATATGGTTGTCTGTTTATCTAAAAGTTGGACCAATTACGTGAGCACATATTAAGGCCTATCTATTAAGAGTTTTGTTGCATCTTCTATTTTATAGACATTGCAATAAAAAGATTTTTCTTTCAAATGTTTCACATATTTATTACCAACCAACCAAAACTAGTACTGTAGCACCTTTATAACTAAAGAAAGCCCACATTCCCAGTTAAATATTCTCAACTGTCCAGATAGTGATGACATTTTCACCTTGATGTAACAAGATGATCACAGCCTTGATACAGCATAAATATGTGTGCCATTTCATGTAATTCCTTATAAACCCAGCTTGGTTCTCCTCCAATGTCTCCTCTTGAAATTGTTCTGGATTTTATTACCAGTTTTCTTTCGAATTCACTGGGGAATGGGATGATTTTGCTATTGTTTCTTGGCCAGGAATCACTTGATACTGAAAGTCTTCTGAGAAGCCGTGGTAAGGTACTGAATCAAGCACACACATCATAATGGCTGAAAAAAAAGGTGAAGAGCTAAAAAGACAATTTTAAAAGATTCTTAAAAATTTGCTGAAAAAGTAAAGCTGAAGAGGTATGTAAAGTCATTATATTACTTAAAAGATGAGTTCATTCCAGGTTTCTCAGAATGCATACACTAAATTCTCCAAACTGGAATTGCCTTTTGGCCCCACTTTTCCCTATTTTGTAAAACAAAATATTTTCCTTTAAGATAAAAAGTTATGGAAGAAATGTATTATGGTTTGGGTATGTGGTATCCCCAAAAGCTTACGTGTGAGACAATGCAGGAATATTCAGAGGTGAAATGATTATATTATAAGAGTTGTAACTTCATCAGTGGATTGATCCACTGGCATGGATTAACTCTGTGGTAAATGTAGGCAGGTAGGGTTAGTTGGATGAGGTGGGTCACTGGGGATGAGCCTTTGGAGTGTATGTTTTGTCTCTGGTGAGCATTGCTCTGTCCCCCACCCCATTGCCATGTCCTGAGCTGTTTGCCTCTGCCATGCCCTTCTGCCATGAGGTTCTGTCCCACCTTGGACCCAAACCTCTGGTCAGCTGACAATGGACTGAGTCTCTGAAACCATGAGCCAAAATAACCTTTTTCTCCTCTACATTGTTGTTGTCTTTTGGTTGGAGCAGTGAAAAAGCTGACTGTAATGAAATTTTACATTTTCATTCTCTGCAACCCTGAAGTGTTAATGGCTACAACAGGGACGCAAGATCATCACTTTAAGCACACATAGGCTTCTTTTAAAGGATGAAAATAATTTTTTATTTCCTCATTTTTATTGGTGCATTATAGTTGTACATACTGATGGGACTTGTTACACATTTGTACATGCAAACAGTACAACAATATAGTTTGGCCAATATCATTCCCCAGCATTTCCTCACTCCCCGTGTCCCTTCCACCTTTTGGACCCTTTCCACTACTGCTCTCCCTTGGATTTTTAGGAGACCCATCCTCACTTTCATGTTCCTTCATCCTCTCTAGCTTCCACGAATAAGAGAAACATGCTACAACCCTCCATCTTCTAAGTTTGACTCATTTCACTTAACATCATAGTCTCTAGTTCCATCCATTTTCCTACATAGGCTTTTAAAATCCTAAATTGAAGCCAGAAGTTGTTAGTTTTGTGGGAATTTAGACAAGTAAGCAAGGTGCATTTAAACCTTTACTGCCCCCACCGTTCTTGAAAACCTTGCTCTTCTCAGGCTTAGCTTTGGTTCACATGATAAAATAAATGGTGTGGACGGCCCTCACTTTGTACTGCAGCACCAGAATTCCATTCTCTCTCTTGGCACCTGATTTATCATTCAAATTCTAAGCACAGGAGGATTCAAAATGCTATTTATCTTAATTGCAAATCATGATACAGACAAATTCACATATATCTTCTGACTCCTCAACCCAGTGCTTTCCAAATGTTTTTATGTAGCAATCCCCTTTGCTCCCAAGACCTCTTCTATGGCCACCAAATAAGTAAAGCAGATAAACTGTCTGAGAAACAGAGTACCCAGAGCCCCACTTGATCTATCCCCTCCACTCTTCCCCATCACCCCATAGCTGCCCATGACAGGGCCTCAAATAGAGCTAAGTTTTGAAGTTACTCTCCTCCTGAAAAGTACTTCTTTCCTTCCTCTGTTCTCCTATTTATTCACTGTTTCTAACATTCATTTATTCACTCATTCAGCAAATATTTATTGAGTACCAACTATGTGTACCTTTTGCTTAATTATATATAACCTGATTGTGACACCTATCTAATTATGTCAAAATTCTCAGGTTAAATGTCCACCTTCCTGTAGATCATGGATTCTTCCCAATCTTATGCAGAGCTTTCTATTTTATTTTATTTATTCATTTATTTTGTAATGCTAGGGATTAAACTCAGGGCCTTGCATGTGGTAGGCAAATGCTAGACCCAGCCCCAGAACTTAGAACTTAGAACATAATATGTTCAGTTTTCCCATTTATTCACTTGTTCTGCTCAAATGCCACTTATTAGATCCTCATTACTATTCTCCCTCAAATCATGTTTTCTTCACCCTTTCTCCCTTTCTCTTTCATCTGATTTGTATTTTTCTAAAACACTTATTACCAGCCAGCATATTATATATAGGCCATTGTTCATCCACTACTATGTCCCAGCATCTAAACAGTGATGGGCACATAAGTTGGCACTCATTAAATATGTGTTGAATAGATAGATTAATAAATAAAATGATAACTATGGCTACGTATTGTTAGCTATTAAAACAGAGATTCAAGCTGGGCATGGTGGCGCACACCTGGAATCCCAATGACTCGGGAGGCTGAGGCAGGAGGATCGCAAGTTCAAAGCCAGCTTCAGTTAAAGTAAGGAGCTAAGCAATTCAGTGAGACCCTGTCTCTAAATAAAATACAAAATAGGGCTGGGCATGTGGCTCAGGGGTCGACTGCACCTGAGTTCAATCCCCGGTACCAAAAAAAGATTCATATGAGAATGAATGTGTGGGTTATGTCCCTTACTGGAATGACACCTTCTTAAAAGCAAATGCTCTTATGTTTCTCTTTATTCTTTTTGCTTATCACCCTCTGTGCCCAGCACAGTATTTTGTTCATGACAGATGTTCTAAACATTTATTTAACTGGCTGCTCAAGGGGAAAGAAGAGCAAATGATGCCGTTTCAGTTTGCTAGAGTGGCTGTAACAAAGTACCGCAGCCTGGGTAATATAAACAACCGAAGTTAATTTTCTTGGGGTTCTAGAGGCAGCAGGTCCATTGTCAGGGTGTCTGCAGGATTAGTTTCTGCTGAGGTCCCTCTCCTTGACTTGCAGATGGCCATCCCCTCCCTACATCTTCACAAGATCTTCCCTCTGTAGCTGTCTGTCCAAATTTCCTCTTCGTGTGAGGATACCAGTCATGTTTTATAGTCCCCTACTTACTTTATTTTTTAAAATTTTAAATAATAATAATAATAATTATTATTATTATTATTTGACACAGGATCTCACTATGTTGCTTAGGTCCTCTGTAAGTTACTGAGACTGGCAATCCTCCTGCTTCAGCCTCCTGAGTCACTGGGATTACAGTGGTGTACCCCCACACCCAGCCTTAATTACCTCTTTAAAGGCCCCATCTCCAAATACACCCTGAAGTATCAGGACTACCTCAAAATATAAATTTTTAGAGGACATAGATTACCCCATAACAGATGCTATCTGCACTGGACGTACCTAAAAGGACCTGCAGCCCACCTTTGTGACACATGGAGAGAAATGGGAAGACAACTGAAAAAATTGGGAAACAGAAAAATATTAAGATCATTCTCCATTTTTGCAGCAGCTGTAACTAAGGAGTTACTACCATTATATATCTGTTTAGTTTACTTGAAGGGTCCATTGCCAATAGCAGTTAAAAAGCTATGAAGACACTTACAAATTGCTTTATTTAGACCAGATTGTTTTTGAATTAACAACCATATCTCTGTGTGACTAATTCCTATTAAGCCTATATTTACAAAGGATTCTGGATCTTCCTTTTTCCATTCCATCCTGTAGGTATTTGTTCTCTTTATGATTCGAGTTCAATTACACACAACCAAATTCTGATCAATTGTCTAATTTACCTTGAGCATAGTGAATTTAAACACTGTCCCCAACAATTACCTAGCTGGCAAGATCTGGAAAAAGAATTTGGAGCCAGAAACTACTAGGAGAAAGATTTCCTTTAATGATGTCTCTGTACCTTCTAGTGGCTTTCAAATATTCTACTAATGGAAGAGAGATTATCATAATGACATCCCATGGAATTTTAAATATTCAAAATGGCCTTGTCTAAACAGAATTTTAGACAATATCCTTTTTTCTAACACCTTCTCTGTCTTTCCATTGCTTAGAATTTGTAGCTCCCTGCCCTGTATTCCAAACTTTCATCATAAATCTGCCTCCTTCTCTCTACCATACAAAGCCTGTTTTAAAAACAAAACAAAACAAAAAAACCAACTCTGTTCCAGAAGGCTCCTGCCAAAAGCTCGTCTAGCAAGTTAGGCTCATTCTTAACCCAGGGCTTTCTTCAATCAGTTTCTATACCTGATGTTTTCTTCCCTGCTCATCTACCCAAGCTCTGTTTGCTCTCCTTCCATAGCCCACCTAGATTCTTCCTCTTGCATGAAGATTTCCCACCAACAGTGAGCTCTCCTTCCCCAAGGGCACCATAGTGCTTACCACACGGTGCCATCCACAGACCAGCAACAATGGCATCATCTGGAAGCTGGTTAGAAATGCAGAATCTCAGGTTCCACTTCAAACTACCAGTAGCAACTGCATTGGCGGCAAGATCCATAGGGGAATTGTATTCACATTAAAGTTTGGGAGACCCCATTATTATTCTAATCTGAGCGTCTTTCCCTTCTTCTATGCAGCCTTAGTGACATCTCTTACTTCATTGCATTGAACTGTTCATTTGTGAAAGCAAGTTTTTGAGTCCATTAACAAATGTAACTTGAACATCTGTGTTCAAGAAGTTAAAATCTGACACAAAATTTCTCTTGCTGGAAAACATCTAAGAGGACACTTCATATGCATTTAAACTGCCCCTCCAGAAAGAAGAGGCAGAAAAGCCATTTCCCCTCTCTGGGCCATTGGCAGAGTCAAATGGGCTAGACAAGGAAGGCCCACAGCAGGACCCTGAAAGTTTGGGGGTATGAGCACCTAGGGGCTCAATTCCCCAGCAAAACATTGACCAACAGCACATTCAACAGCTGAGTTCTGCACCTCAAAGGGTTGTCCTCCATCCTCCAGATTTGGATTATCTGAAGTTATAGGAGTCATGACCTTGAGATAAAGGAACAGAGATTCACAAAGGAAGACTGATATTCCTTAAGGTCTCAGAGGAAGTGTGAAAAGCTTGATCATTTTACAAAAGCCAAAGACACTCTTGAGGGAGCTGAGCAGAGGGGAGGGATGATAGTGGAGCAGAATGACCTAGGCAGCAATACTCAAGGTTACCTGCCCCGGGTCCCTGTGTGTGTGTGTGTGTGTGTGTGTGTGTGTACACTTATTTCAATTTTCAATATCGAATGTGGAAATAATTTCCAACAGGAAAGCTGTAAGAATGTCACCTATTGTTAATGTGTTCTCCCCATCTACCTTACCTGTTGCTTTCTCTTCTTTCCTTTTTCCCTTCATCCCTCTGTCTTTTGTCCTATATTCTGTCTGTGTGTTGTATTTAATTATTTTTAACCATTTGAAAGTAAGTTGCACACATCATATTCCTTCACCCCTCTATATGTCAGTGTATATTTCTGGGAATAGGGACATTCCCTTAAATAACCATAGCTATAGCTTGAAACCTCCTAATTTCCACAGCTTTCTCATGGTGACAACATCCATCTTGGCACCATTTCACCATTAAGATGGCCACTTCCCAGTTGATTAATATCTTCAGAGCTATTCTCCTGCTCTCACCCATAAGCATTTTTTCAGTGTGATTTACTGTTGTGAGTAAAACCTTCAATATCACACCAAGTTTTTCCTATAAGCTTTTGGCTCTGCTCCGCTGTTTCATTATCCCCTCTACCAGACTATTCCTAATAACTGGGCTGTGGTAATGCAGAGAATGGGGAGTGGTCACTAAAAGTTCCTACTTCCTGGGGTCAGCCGAAGCATTTGGTCTGAAGTTCATCTCATTATCCTCAGAGAAAAATCAAATAATATATTTGAGAGGAAAAAAATGAAATCACTTTTATTATGGGCTGTGTCAGGCTTTTGGCTGCAGTTTCAGATTACTGTCCCTTAACAACTGCAAGAGATGAAGAACAGAACCAGAAATGGAAAAAGTCACACGCTGAAATATGCAAGCAACTGGATTGATTTTATAAATTAAAGTATTAAGTCTCAGCCTTTCAATTTATGAAAATAGCATTTCTCACTTTATATGTCCTTTTGAAAAATATAGTTGACTTGAGCCATAACATACACTTCCAAAAGAGATAATGTCTACTACTCAGAAGGATCGAATTGTGCAAACAACTCTGTGCTTAGTAGAGAATCTCTTTAAAATTTGGACATAATGGAATTTCATGAAATCTTTTCAGTCCTGTTGAGTTTGTGCTTATTTATAAGATTCCATGTCTTCAGGACCATAAATGATTTTTATTCTTTTTTCACATGTGTATCCCTGGGATTCACAAAACAGTTTCAAATAAATTTATTAAATTGGTCCCAAGTTGGTTTTAATTATTTTAACATGTTAACACTGATTGCTAATGATAGTTGTATGCATGGATAAAGACCTAGAAGCAGGGAATAATTTGTTCAAGTACCCAGTCAGTGTGTAGTCTCTAAATATACACAGAAATAGTGGATTTTGAATAAATAGGAATTCTATCACCATTCCCCATTAGGCCACTTATAAAATGACTTTTATTAAATTAAATTAGCCTTTAGTTTTTAATGTTTCACCAAGGCTTAATCCTTGAACTTCTTTGTCTACATCTCTTTTTGCTTTTTCTAGTAATTGTATTTAATCTCACAACTTTAAATGCAATCTATATGGGGATGACTCCTAAATTTGTGTTCATTCTCTCTCATGAACTCCTAAGCCATGTATACTATTGTCTGTTTGACAGCTGGTGTTGAACATATCCTCCCACTGTACACAACCATAAACTAGATCAAATATATAGAATAATAGTTTGCAGTTCAAAATAAAAATCAACATCAGGCTACAAATTTGAGGGAAGGGAATTACATAGATAAGTCCCCCCCACCCCCAGCACACACACACACACACACACATACACACACACACACAACTTTTCCATGAAGGAATTTTTCAAAGAGCTTCCATTTTCTGAGCAGAAGAAACTAAGATTAGAGCTCATAAATCCTAAAGGATAATGGCTAGGATTGGGGGGAGGAGATTAGGGACCTAAGTGTCAGAGACAAGGGACCCACAGAGGATCCCCAAAGGGTTGCATGAAAATTCTTCATAGCTGAGTGTTAAGCTATATGGGTACAGGAAAAGATTCCAGGAAGCCTATTAATGAACTGCTTCTGGGATGCTGAGAGTTGAATAAATACTTCAGGAATGGAAGGCAGTCATCTGGCTCAGCCAAAAAGGAGAGGCTTTGGTGAATACTGTGTTAAGACCCATAAAATATCATGAGCTAGAAATAGAAATCATGCTATAGGAGTAGAAAAATAGTCAAACACTAGACTAAACACTGAAAATGACTTGCCAGAACAAAGCTTGAATCTAGTCTTTGGCAGTGTCAAGGTGATACACTAGTAATTTTGAATGAGGAAGAGAAAAAATGTCCAAAATATCTATTATGTCTAGCATACTAACAAAAATTCCTAGATAGGTAAAGAAGCATGAAAGGGCATTTCATTGTATGCTGCAGGTTTATTAATTTTATTTGTTTTTTCAAAGAACCAACTTTCTGTTTTGTCAATTTTTAAAAATTCTTTTGTTTCAATTTCATTAATTTCAGTTCTGATTTTAATCATTTGCAGTCTTCTACTGTTTTGGTGTTGATTTGTTTTCTTTTTCTAGGGCTTTGAGATCTAATGTTCTTTTTATTGTTTTAATAAATGAGCTCAATGCAATGAACTTTCCTTTTAGTACTGCCTTCATAGTGTCCCAAAGATTTTGATATGTTGTGTTGGAATTCTCATTTACTTCTAAGTATTTTTTAAATTTCATCCTTTATTTCTTCTGCTATCCATTTGTCATTCAATAGTATAGCATTTAGTCTCTGGGTGTTACAGTAACTTCTATTTCTTATTTTGTTGTTGATTTCTAATTTTATTCCATTATGATATGATAGAATGCAGGGTATTATCTCCATTTTTTTTGTATTTGCTAAGAGTTGCTTTGTGGCATAAGATATGGTCCAATTTAGAGAAGGATCCATGTGCTGCCAAGACAAAAGTGTATTCACTTATTGATGGATGAAATATCCTATATATGTCTATTAAATCTAAATTATTGATTATATTATATAATTCTCTAGTTTATTTAGTTTTTGTTTGGAAGATCTGTCCAGTAGTGAGGGAGATACATTAAAAATCACCCAGTATTATTGTGTTGTGGACTATTGATTCTTGAAATTGAGAAGGTTTTGTTTGGTGTACATAGATGCTCCATTTGCTATAAATATTTATAATTGTTATGTCTTGATTATACATAATTCCCTTGAGCAGTATAAAATGTCCTTCTTGTCCCTTCTGATTAACTTTTACTTAAAGTCCATTTTATCTGATATGAGGATGGGAATCCCTGCTTGTTCACAACAGATACTACTGAAATTCAGAAGATAATTAGAAACTATTTTGAAAATGTATTCCAAAAAAATAGGAAATCTGGAAGACATCAACAAATTTCTAGAAACATATGAACTATATAAACTGAATCAAGAGGACATATACAATTTAAACAGATCAATTTCAAGCAATGAAATAGAAAACACCATCAATAGCCTACCAATTGGACTAAGGTTTTAGCTCCATGGTAGAGCACTTACCTAGCATGTGTGAGGCACTGGGTTCAATTCTCAGCATCACATATAAATAAATTAATAAATAAAATAAAGATCCATTGACAATTTAAAAAATATTTTTTAAAAGTCTGCCAATCAAGAAAAGTCCAGGACCAGACGAATTCTCAGCCAAGTTCTAAAAGATCTTTAAAGGAGAATTAACATCCATAATCCTCAAAGTATTTCATAAAACAGAAAACTCATTCTGAGGCTGATATCATCCTGATAACAAAACAAGACAAAGACACATCAAGGAAAGAAAACTTCAGACCAATATCCATGATGAACAAACGTGCAAAAATTCTCAATAAAATTCTGACAAATTGAATAAAAATATTAAAAAAGTGCATTATGATCAAGTGGAGTTCATCCCAGGGATGCAAGGTTGGTTCATCATACATAAATCAATAAATTTAATTTGTCACATCAGTAGACCTAAAAACAGTTATCATCTCAATAGATGCACAAAAAGCATTTGTCAAAATACAGCACCACTTCATGTTCAAAATACTAGAAAAACTAGGAATAGTAGAAACATACCTCAATTTTGCAAAAGCTATTTATGCTAAGCCCAAGGCCAACATCATTCTAAATGGAGAAAAATTGAAAGCATTCTCTCTAAAAACTGGAATAAGACAAGGATGCCCTCATTCACCACTTCTATTCAACATAGTCCTTGAAACTCTAGCCAGAGCATTTAGACAGGAGAAAGAAATTAAAGGATATGAATAGGAAAAGAACTTAAACTATCACTATTTGCTGATGACATGATTTTTTATTTACAAGATCCAAAAACTTTCACCAGAAAACTTCTAGAATTAATAAATGAATTCAGCAAAGTAGCAGGATATAAAATCAACACCCATAAATCAAATGCATTTCTATACATCAGTGATGAATCTATGAAAGAGAAATTAGGAAAACTACCCCATTCACAAAACCTCAAAAAAATAAAATAAAATACTTGGGAAACAATCTAAATAAACACATGAAAGATCTATACAATGAAAACTACAGAAGGCTAAAGAAAGAGATTGAAGAAAACATAGAAGATGGAAAGTCCTTCCACACTCCTGGATAGGCAGAATTAATATTGTCAAAAAGGTCATACTACCAAAAGTGTTATACAGATTTAATGCAATTCCTATTAAAATCCCAATTATATACTTCATAGAACTAGAAAAAGCAATCGTGAAATTCATTTGGAAAAATAAGAGACCTAGAATAGACAAAGCAATCCTTAGTAAGAAGAGTGAAGCAGGAGGCGTCCCAATACCAAACTTTAAACTATAATAAGAGCCATAGTTTTAAAATAAAAAACAGCATGGATTTGGCACCAAAACAGACACATAAACAATGGTACAGAATAGAAGACATAGAGACAAACCCACATAAATAGAGTTATCTCATATTAGACAAAGGCACCAAAAATATTCACTGGATAAAAGATAACATCTTCAACAAATGGTGCTGGGAAAACTAGAAATCCACATGTAACAAAATGAAATTAAACCCCTATCTCTCACCTGCATAAAATTCAACTCAAAGTAGATCAAAGACTTAGGCACTAGAATAGAGACCTGGTGCCTAATAGAAGGAAAAAGTAGACCTAAATCTTCACCATGTTGGCCTAGGATCTGTCTTCCTTAATAAGACTCCTGAAGCACAAGAAGTAAAATTAAGAATCAATAAATGGGGAAAAAAAGCTTCTTCTCAGCAAAGGAAACAATCAACAACATGAAGGGAGGGCCTATAGAATGAGAGAAAAGTCTTTACCATATGCACCTCAGATAGAGCATTAATCTCTAGGATATATAAAGAACTCAAAAAACTTAACACCAGAAAAACAACCCAATCAATAAACGGTTTAAGGAACTGAACAGACACTTCATAGAAGAAGAAATACAATCCATCAACAAACATAAGAAAGAATATTCAACATCTCTAGCAATTAGAGAAATGCAAATCAAAACTACTCCAAGATTTCATCTCACTCCAGTCAGAATGGCAATTTTCAAGAATACAAGCAATAGTGGGATTGGGAGGTAGAGCATGGGAGGAATAGATGAATTCTAGATAGGGAAGAGGGGTGGGAGGGAAAAGGAGGGGGCAGAGGATTAGCAAGGATGGTGGAATGTGATGGACAAAGTACATGTGTGAAGACTTGAATTGGGTGTCAACATACTTTATATACAGAGATACAAAAATTGTGGTATATATGTATATTAAGAATTGTAATACAAAAAAAATAGTATTACCTTAGATTAGGTAGAGGGAAGTGAAAGGAGGGGAAGGCAGGGGATGTGGGGATAAGAAAGATAGTAGAATGAAACAGACATTATTACTTTATGTATGTATGTGACTGTATAACCAATGTGATTCTACAATATGTATACTCAGAAAAATGAGAAATTTTATCCTATCTATGTATGATATACCAAAGTATATAAATGCATTCTACTGTCATGTATAACTAATTAAAACCAAAAAAATTAAATATTATGGAAGATCAAAATACTGAAAATATAATTCTGGAAAAATAAAAAAAAGAAGAAGAACTCTGACCACTTACAGGTTTCCTGTGAAGTGAGATTTTTCCCGTTTTTTCACCATGTATGTTTTCCATGTAGAATCTGTTGTGTAATTCCAATTTTTGTTGCTATTCTCTTACAAATAATAAAAACGTAATTTCAAAAAAATACAAGCAACAATAAGTGTTGTAAGGATGTGGGGAGAAAGGTACACTCATACATTGTTGGTGGGAATGCAAATTGGTGCAACCATTCTGGAAAGCCATATGGAAATTCCTCAGAAAACTTGCAATAGAACCACCATTTGATCAAGTTATCCCACTCCTTGGTATATACCCAAAGGTCTTAAAATCAGCATAATACAGCTGATACATAATGCAGCCACATTAATGTTTATAGCAGCTCAACTCACAGTAGCTAAACTATGAAACTAACAGAGGTGTCCTTCAACAGATGAGTAGAAAAAGAAAATGTGGGATATATACACAATAGAATATTACTCAGTCATAAAAAAGAGTGAAATTATGGCTTTTGCCCATAAATGGATGGAGCTGGAGAATATCATTCTAAGTAAAATAAGCCAGTCCCCAAAAACCAAAGGCCAAATGTTTTCTATTTCTTTAATATTTATTTTTTTTTAGTTGTAGTTGGATACAATACCTTTACTTTATTTATTTATATGTGGTGCTGAAGACTGAACCCAGGACCTCACATGTGCTAGGCGAGCACTTTACCACTGAGCCACAACCCAGCCCCTGGCCAAATGTTTTCTGATATGCAGATGCTAATTCACAATAGGGCAGGAGTGCTAGGGAAGAATAGAGGTACTATGGATTAGATAGAGGGGAGTGAAGGGAGGGCAGAGATATGGGGGTAGGAAGGACAGTAGAATTAACCAACAGTATTACCCTATGTACATATATGACTACATTACAGGAATGATTCTACACCATGTACAACCAGAAGAATGAGAAATCATACTTCACATATATATACGATGTGTCAAAATGCATTCTACTGTCATGTATAAATAATTAGAACAAAATTTTTAAAAAAGAATCCAAAAAAAGCATAGAAAAAAACATATTATCCTCAGAGGACCAAATATCTACATTATGACTGATCCTCATGTGAAACATTGCAAGCCAGGAGATAATATAATGACATCTTTTAAAAGTTGAAAATTCTGTCAATCTAGAATCCTATACCCAATGACAATATTCTTCAAATTTGAAGTAGATGTTCCGACACAAACAGAAACTGAATAAATTCAAAAGCAGCATACTCACTACAAGAAGCACTAAAGGAATTCTTCAGGCTGCAGGACAATTTTTCCCTCCTCTGTTTCACTCCCTTGTCCTTCCCTGGAATCACAAATAAACTACCCACACGTTAGCCTTAGTCTCTGACTCTGCTTTCAGAGGAACCCAGACAAACGCACCACCTTCAAAAACATGACTGCATTCTTATTACAGGTCAAATAGTGTTTGATTCGTAGGCCTTGATCCAATAATGGGCTATTTATGGAAAATATAACATAAATAAAAATTATATACATGAAACCTAGTTTTCCTACCAAACAATCTAATGCTAGCTCCCTTGATTTCAAAGTCAGATGCCCATATTCCTATAGAAAATATTTTAAATAAACATTGTATAACTGACCAAAACAGGAAACAAAACATAAAACTTTGTTTAATATAAAAGTTAGATGATCAAACTGTTAAAAAAAAAAATCTTATTTTTCTGACTGCTGCCTTAATTTTATTCAATATATCAGAAGAACATTTTATGTGAGTAACTTCTGACAGACATCCATGAGAAAATGCCAAACTATTTTAAAGGCAGTTGAAAACATAATTCAGGAATGTTAGGTTTCCAGCTCTTGGGCTTTTTCTAGTCTTTTCTAATTTTTAAAGTTTTCATGTGGCAGGATAGGCTTGAGAATCAGTGGTTAGATTTTTTTTTTTTTTTTTTTTTTTTTTTTTNAAAAACAGCATGGTACTGGTACCAAACAGGCGGGTGGACCAATGGTACAGAATAGATGACACAGAAACCAATCCACGAAAACTACAACTATCTTATGTTTGATAAAGGGGCTAAAAGCATGCAATGGAGGAAGGATAGCATCTTCAACAAATGGTGCTGGGAAAACTGGAAATCCATATGCAACAAAATGAAACTGAATCCCTTTCTCTCGCCATGCACAAAAGTGAATTCAAAATGGATCAAGGAGCTTGATATCAAATCAGAGACACGCCGTCTGATAGAAGAAAAAGTTGGCTACGATCTACAGTCGGTGGGCTCGGGCTCCAAATTCCTCAATAGGACACCCATAGCACAAAAGTTAATAACTAGAATCAACAAATGGGACTTACTCAAACTAAAAAGTTTTCATGTGGCAGGATATGGCTTGAGAATCAGTGGTTATGTAAATTTTTTTTTTTTTTTTTTTGCTACATGCACTATTTTCAAAAATTTTCTCAAAATCACCTCTGTTTGCCTGCAATAACTTTAATTAAGTGGTAACAGGTTATACCTGGCAAAACATCATCTAACTTGGATCACGGTAATAAGCTGAAGATAGTGTCGTGAAATCTCAGTGTGGTGGCCTGCTGCTACAAGCAAACACCAAAACCACTTAGAGTGGCAATCTATATATTTTTAACAATAGGCAGACATCTCACAAAGTATTCTGTTGTCCATCAAGAGGTTCTATAGGGAAGTGTTTATGGTAGAACTATTAAAGAAATAGTCAAAAGGCAAGTCCTTCTGATGGTGAATTTCCAACCTGCATGGGCCTACTTCAACTGGAATGAAGGGGAAAGTCCCTTTCTCAAGGGAAGACACCAGGCTCTAATTTCTGCCTCCTCTATTTCAAGCTCTGCCATCTTGTACAATTTGCTTCACCTTTCTAAGCCTCGTGGATTTTTTTTTTAACCTGAAGAGTGGTAGTAGTAATAATAATAATACCAACTTCACATGCTATGAGGATTAAATAATAATTTATGAAAAGAAATTAGTACAAGTAAATGTCAATTGCTGCTTCTGCAGTAGCAGCAGGGGCAGCCTTGCCTTTTCTTCCAATAGATCACTTAAACTTGCCTATCTTCTCTGAAACATCTAGCTCCTTTTTTCCTGTCTTAATGTTTGCATCCCAATATCTTGAGCAATATTTCTCTACCCCTTTAGCTCCATTTCTATGAGCAAAAAATGTCCTACAGTGCACCCTACATCCTGATGTTCTACTATCAACATCATTGAAAATCTTCATAGCTAATGAAGCACTTCATTTGAATTTTCGTTTAGCTTTACTTTTGGTAGCTCATATTATAAAGTTTATTTATATTTCTGTTCTTGCAGGCCTCTGTGCTCCAGCAATCACGTTCCACATTACATCTCCCCTCCCCAAAAGTGCATTTCCTTTCTGTTTTCAAGAAGTTCAGAAGGGAAAACAAGCAAGCCAGTAACCTCAACATAATTTGGAAAATTTTTCAAGTTCATGAATATAAGAATAAAGGAGGGTATAACAGATTCAAGCTGGGATGGAGGTCAGATGCCCTTCCAGGTAATTCTTCTGCCTTCTAACTCTCCAAACTCCTTTTCAAAGCATCTTTTAGTGGTCAGTCCTTAAACTCACTAGAAAATAGTCCTGGGCTCATCATTATCACCCTCTATCCAGATTCTCCATCATTATCTTCTTCCTTATTAAAATCCCATTAGCTCAAAACTAAAATTTCAGTAACTATCATAAGAAAAAAGAGCAGATCATATTCGCTCACATTAGAAAGAATAACTGATTGCTGCCTCAACGTACTAGCTCATTCAATTTTCAGCTCCTTACATTGGCATGCCCTTCCCCTTAGCTTGGTAATAAAAGTATGAAGAGAGAGAGTATCAAGAACTTCTAGTGTTCTCCTAAAGGGTCTACATTACAGTCTTGAGCTAGTTCTCCCTAAGGGCTACATTCCCAAAGGTGGAATTTCAGTGTGACTGGCCCATGTGTATGTGAAGGAAAGTGGGGAGGTTTGCCTAGATGTGAACAATTGCCCCTTACATAGCTCTTTGGAAAGTATGAATTTTTTGCATATTAAGTGGTCTTAGTGTACACCCTATCTATGAAGAGAAAATTTCAAACCTGATACATGTATTGCTGAGGCACATAAATGGCCCTTTGCAAATATATAAGTATCCTTTTTACTGTAGATAGCTTATGTAATGGAGAGACATAATTTAAAATGAAATGTAAGAGTATGGAATGATTATAAAGTTTCAAGGTAGATTCTTACACTGTTGGCATCTTTGAGAAATAAAGCTTAATCCAAGATGATTTGAGAAGATGAATCAGAGGTTAAAGAACACTACACAAATACTTCTGCTGTCTAAAGCTAAATTGCTTTTGGGCATTCCTCCATCTGTAAAGAGGTAGGAGACAAGATTAATGTTTGTTTGACATTCTAGCCATTAGGTATAAAGTTTAGTCTTCAGTGAGGAAAGAGAATCATTTGTAGTTTCAAAAATGGGGGACAAAAAGCCTTCAGCTAAGGAAGGAAAAGTTTAGACTAGATATTAGGAAAAAGAATGTTCTCATGAACAAGAGCCACAGAGTATTAGAGTAGATGCCCAGAAGAGGTCAAAGGAGCTTCTGTGCATAAAAAAGAATGGTTGCATTAAGACGCTATGGGAGTCTAAGGAATGGCTTGGGAAATGCAAGTAGAGGCAACGCCTTTTTCTGATTCTCTGACCTAACAGGTCAGAAGGCTGGACCACTCAATAAGAAGCCATGTTCAAGGCCATGAGGGAGAAGAGCAATTCCTGGAAGAACGACACGCTATTGATGAAAACTGTAGAGATTAAACAATCTCCTCCTTCATATTGACATCTAAAAAGCCTTTCAGAAATATACTAAGATAAGCATATCAGGTCAAAGTGGAAAGAGTCAAAGGTGATCATGAAAACCCAGAACTTCAGAGAACTTCAAACAGATTAGCATATGCATTTTTAATTCCCTGAAGCTTGGGAGCAGAACAATAGCTTCTGGTGTGGAAAATCACTTCATGGAATGGCCGAGGCCAGACATTTATGTATGTATGCAATAGGGCAGCTTTTCAAGAGATAAGGAAATCTTTAAGACAGACATCAGATGTTCCTGTTTATAATTCTAAATGTGACACACTATGTTCTTGTCACCAGACAATCACACATTCCACTAAAGCCAGCAGAACTTATTCCAAATTACACTCCTGAAAATCTTCCCCCACATAAACTATGTAAAACTGGGATCCCCTCCACAGGCTAAAAGAAAAATCTAGCTTACATTTTTGAGCTTTAAAATTTGAACCTAAGAGCATCCTATGTGTTAGAGTTCTAAAATTCAATTAACCACTTGTTAACGCACCCTCACTATTTAATTTGACATCTTTTACTGAATTAATCTATTATTTTTATGGTTACCATTTTTTTTACAAGAACACAAAAAGTGGTGATACATTATGGGCCGTCTTCTGAGATATAAGTCACCCCATCAGTGGGCAGAGTTGACTGGCTAGACCCATGACACTTCTATACCTCACCTTTATATATATTTCTTTCCCATTCTCAAAGAGGATGAACATCCCTAAGAGCAAAAAACTTTTGAAAATTTGAAGAAATCTCTTTTTTTTTATTGGTTGTTCAAAACATTACAAAGCTCTTGTCATATCATATTTCATACATTAGATTCAAGTTGGTTATGAACTCCCAATTTTACCCCAAATACAGATTGCAGAATCACATCAGTTACACATCCTAAAATAATAATATTTATTATTTCTTATAGTAGTAGAACAGGATTTCTGCTCAGTTAAGCTGTATAGACTCAGGGTCTCTCAAGTGGCTGTCACTATCCAAAGGCTTGAGTTGGGCTTGAAGCTGCACTTCTAACAGAGCTTACTCACTTTTCTGGCAAATTGGTGGTGACCTTTAACTGGGGTTGCAGTTGCTCTCCCTGAGGACCTCTCTATAGGACTCTTTAGTGTCCTCAGTCATGACAGCTAGCTTCCTCCAGAGAAATTGACCCAAGACAGCAAGGATGAAACTACAATGCCTTTTATGATCTGGCTCTCAGAGTCACACCCCTTCACTTCTGCCATATTCCAAAGGTCGCACTGGGTCAGCCCTGATTCAGTGTGAGAAGACAACTTAAAACTGCATGAACAATAAGAGACTAAGATCACTAGGGCCCATCTCAGTAGCTGGTCACTGTATTCAAGTGTAGGCAGTATACTGATAAAATATTTATAGATGCATAAGCTACTCATTGAATCCAAAGGTTGCCTTAGCTATCTGGGATATATTATCTTTTATGGTTTGTGTCTATTTCACATCCAGGCTAGGTAGCTCTTTCTTTTTCTTGGTTTTGGAGACACCATGTCTTTTCTTCCTTGGTTTCAAATATGATATGTCAAGTTCATGTTTAAAATACATATTTTTATAGACACTAGAGCATTATTGGGTGATTCTAGCCTCCATATGATTCTACTCAACCCCTTTTGAATTTGTTCATTGAACAAACATTTGTTAAGTATTTACTGTGTTTATGAATACAGTGTTGAACAGGTCATGCAAAATTCCTAGTCTCATGGAGCATATTCTAGTGAAGGAAAACAAGCAATAAAAAGAGACAAATAAATATGGAAATATCCAATAATGATAAATACTAGAATTAAAATTAAGTAAAATAACCAGATAAATAGGGAATGGCTAGGAAGGGTGGTTTATTTAGATTGTGTGGTCACAGAGTCCTGCATGACCAGAATACAAACATGTGAGGGGCAATCATTCTAGGACCGGGGTGGGGGACAGTCAATGCAAGGTCTTTGAAGGAAGTATATGTTAAAAACAGAAAAACATCTGAATGGGAAAGGATAACAAAAGGATGATAAAGGCCATCTCTGTGGGAAGGAGCCAGATCTATAGACCAAGTAAATTAGCTCGGATCTTATCCCAAGGGTGACTGTAAGATATTCCAAGGTCCTTTACCTTATAATAAGTATTGATTTCCTTTCCTTCATTTCTTTCATATTCTCTTCTTTTCTACAGTGCAGTGTCTATGTTTTGGATTTTTTTTCTCCTTCCAGACATACAGGAGAATTATTTCTCTCTACCCTTGCAAGTAGGGTCAGGTGACTAGTACTGGCCAATGGATTGTGTTACTTCAGGCTGAAAGCCATTAATTGCCAGCGCAAGACCAATAACTCTCACTTCTTCACACCCAAATTATACTCAAATGAAAAATGATGAAGTCTTCATCAGACGGGTCCTTCGGTGACTATAAAATGAATATAATTGAAAAAAAATTCTGTATGTCCTTAAACCACTGAGATTTTGAGGTTGTTAGTTAACAGAACACACCCACCTTCTTCTGATTAACACGCCTCCGAAATGTTCTCCATTGAAAAGTAAGTTCTAAACTGAGTTGTTGCCTGTCAACCCAAATCACTTTTAACCCCTTACTGATTGTTCCCACACTATAAATTAAACCATTATTCTTTCTGATCTTCAGATTCTCTGAACAGTTCTCTTTACTCTCCATTTCTGCTCCCACCTTTAGTGAATAGAAGACACAAAGTGTTGTCACCATTTGTTAATAAATCAAGAAACTAACAATTTATGAAGTTCATGTGTTCTTGCGCAGAAAAGGGAGTGGAGTTCGTTATTTAAGTTTGGGGAGGAGGGTAGATATCTTGCTCCCAAGCTGCTGCCATCCAGATGTTGGGAAGAATTTCAAAAAGGGGAGTAGGGCATAGAAACACCAACTCCATTTCTACACTCGAAACAATACATAGCACCCAAGGGGGTAAATGGAATTGCTTACCTTATATATTTTCCTTCTCAAAGTCATATGGAAGGACACACATTTAACTTTCCCTAACTCCCACAAGGTTCATTGTATTTGTTTGAAAACCCCCATCAGTAAAGAAAATCTTCTCCATCTCTATTACATGGCAGCTTGATGCTTCTGCCAGGGGTATATTGTAAATGGGAATTCCAAGCAACACAAATAAGCCTAGAAACACTTAATTTCTTTCAAATGTCCTTCTTGGCTCACACCACTTCATCCAGGCACAGCATTCTTTAAGCCATTTCCAATTCCTCTGATCAAACAGGCTGGACTAATATTACCTGGGGGTTTTGGCTCCATCCAAGAGATTTGCTTTACCAAACCATCTGTTAAAGCTCCTGGATTCCTTCTATTCAGTGAGGCTCACACGTCATATGGTATACATTTTCACCCTCTGAACCATGTCCTAGATATCTTATTGGAGCAACTTACCTCAATCACACATAATCTTTTCATATTTTGAAAACTTAAGGAGTCTCATATTGTAGCAGAACTCTTCAAAAGGTTCTGCATCTATAAAACAGACATAAAACAAGAGTACGCTCTCCTTCTAGTTTTGGTTTCAGGTTCTAGGGCTTTGGGGTATTGAAGGGATGGTGAATTGCAAGAAATATATCAGCTATTAAAATTTTGAAGTAAAGACAACCAAGAATCACCCAAGAATCACAAGTATCAAGTGCAATGAGTGGTTTTTTTGTTTGTTTGTTTGTTTTATGTACTGATTTAGCAATGTGCTTATACCGAAGGGTCTCTTCCTCTACCTTCATCAGAACAAACTTCATTAATCGTTTCTGTTTCTGATAGCAATAATAATGGGGCAAATACAAAAGGCCTGATCTTTCCTGGGTTCAATGGTCAAAAATATGAATGTTAACTCTTCCTTAATCATGTAAAAAGCAATATTTGTTTGGCACACACTTTATATACAATGTAGGTATTTTGCAATTTGCCTTTTGCTTCTAAAATTGGACTTGATGAGAAAATGAATAGGTGAAATAGTAAATAACCATAACAAGATAAATCTCTCAAAACCACCCTTTCCTTCTTAAGAAAATAATTAAATATCACAGGCGTTTTCATTGGTCATTCATTCTGTGTACCTATACATCCCATGTACCAGAAGTATTTATCATAGAAAATTTTCCATTTTATCCTCAGAGCTCTGTAAGACAGTTTTTTCCCCCACGTAGCAGATGAGAAAAACTAAAGTTCAGAATCACAGAACAAGTTCATGCTGAGCTCAGATAGACGGTAAATTCAGAGTTAGAACTTGAACCCAAATTCTGAGCTCCTTCCCTTCTATCTGCTGCTTTGCAAAGCCTGAGAGATAGAGAGAAGGCCACAGTTAATTCCTGAAAAGTATCTTCTTTGAATATCAGAGGTCACAAAATGCAAAATAAAGACTACTTTCCTAGTCATTCATCTATGTGAGGTATTAGCAGTATAACTATTATTTAGCCCAGTGAAGTTTTGATTGTCAACTCATGTCAATAGTAACATACAATGTTTCTCACTAATGTTTTAGTTATATTTTTGTAAAATATAAATGTATTAGGAAAATGCCAACTATTATTCTATTCTACAATAGCATTATCTCATCAAATGTGATAAACTTGAAAGCTAATTTGTTAATAGAAAATCAATTTAGAGCAGATATTTATTGAATATTATGCTCACTTACATTAAATGTTTATTTTAGCTAAAACATATCAACAAATGTTTGTACACAAATCTTTTCATATGTGTGTACAAACTCTGTTAAAGTACAAGCCCCTTTACACTAACAACTAACCATCTGAAAAGGAAATTAAGAAAACAATTCCATCTACAGTAGCATCAAAAAAGAATATATTTCTTAGAAAATAAATTTATCCAGGATGATATGAAACTAAAAAACACTGCTCGAAGAAATTAAAGAAGATCAAATCAATGAAAGGATATCCCATGTTCATGTCTTGGAAGACTTCATATTGTTAGACTGGCAATACTCTCCAAAGCAACCTACAAATTTAATACAATTCCTGTAAAATATCCCAATGACCTTTTTGCTGAAATGAAAAACATTCACTTAGCATTCATCTTTGAAACCCCAGCCAGAGCAATTCAACAAAAGAAAGAAATTAAAGGGATACAAATAGGTAAATAAGAACTCAAACTATCATTATTTGCTGATGACATGATTCTATAACTAAAAGATCAAAAAAAAATCCCACCAGAAAACTTCTAGAATAAATGAATTCAGCAAAGTACCAGGATATAAAAGCAACACCCATAAATCAAACACATTCCTATACATCAGTGATGAACCAACTTAAAGAGAAATTAGGAAAACTACTCCATTCACAACAGCCTCAAAAAAAAAAAACTGGGAATAAATCTAACAAAAGAGGTGAAAGACCTCTACAATGAAAACTACAGAACACTAAAGGAAGAAATTGAAGAAAACCTCAGAAGATGGAAAGGCAGAATTAATATTGTCAAAAATGGCCATACTAGCAAAAGCATTATATAGATTTAATGCAATTCTTATTAAAATCCCAATGACATCCTTCATAGAAATAGAAAAAGCAATCATGAAATTTATTTGGAAAAATAAGAGACCCAGAATAGCTAAAGCAATCCTTAGCAAGAAAAGTGAAGCAAGAGGCATCTAATACCAGACCTTAAACTATATACAATAGTAAAAAAACAAAACAAACAAAAAAACATGGTATTGGCACCAAAATAGATATGTAGACCAATGGTACAGAACAGGTTTGTCTCTGTGTGAGACAAACCCACATAAATACGATTATCTCATATTAGACAAGGGTGCTGAAAACATTCACTGGAGAAAAGATAGGCTATTCAACAAATGGTGCTGGGAAACTGGAAATCCATATGTAGCAAAATGAAACTAAACCTCTATCTCACACCCTGCACAAAAATCAACTCAAAGAGGATAAAAGACTTAGGCACCAGAGCAGAGACCCTGTGCCTAACAGAAGAAAAAGTAGGCCCAAATCTGCACCACATCAGCCTAGGATCTGACGTCCTTAGCAAGACAGCTAAAGTGCAAGAAGAAAAATCAAGAATCAATAAATGGGATGCATCCACACTAAAAAGCTTCTTCTCAGCAAAGGAAACAATTAATAACGTGAGGAGAAAGCCTACAGATTGGGAGAAAATCTTTACCACATGCACCCCCGATAAAGCATTAATCTATAAGATATATAAAGAACTCTAAAAACTTAACGCCCCAAATCAAAAATAGCAAAGTCACTGGCATAAATGCAATAGCGAGGCACTGGCATAAAGACAGATATATAAATTAATGGGATAGAATTTAGAGTCCAGAGAGAAACCCAAACATCTATGGTCATTTGATTTTCAACATGCCAAAACTACACTCAATGGGGAAAGAACCAATGGTGCTGAGCAATTGGATATACCCACAACAAAAGAATGAAGTTTTTGTACCCACACCTCAAACTAGACAACCATTGTTATGGAATAAAATTTTGTGTCCCCCAAAAAATTGTATGTTGAAGCTCTAACTCTAACCCCATGTAAATGTATTTAGAGAAGGATCTTTTGGGGAGGTAATTAGATGATGTCATGAAGGTAGGGCCATCACGGTGGGACTAGTACCTTATAAGAGAAAATACCAGGGCTGGGGATGTGGCTCAACTGATAGCGCGCTCGCCTCGCGTTCGTGCGGCCCGGGTTCGATCCTCAGCACCACATACCAACAAAGATGTTGTGTCTGCCGAGAACTAAAAAAAAAAAAAATGAGAGAAAATACCAGCAAATTCTCATCTCTCATCTC
>NW_025999961.1:5882987-5888760 GCF_001458135.2 Marmota marmota marmota
ACCACATACCAACAAGATGATTGTCTAGCGATTCAATCTCATCTCTCTCTCTCTCTCTCTCTCTCTCTCTCTCTCTCTCTCTCTCTCTCTCTCTCTCTCCTGTGAGGACCCAGCAAGGCAGCCACATGTAATCCAGGAAAAGTGCACTAACAAGAAACTGCTGGCACCTTGATCTTGCATTTCCTAGCTTTCAGAATTGTAAAAAAATTTCTGTTGTTAAAGTCACCACTCAATGGTGTTTTGTTATGGCAACCTGAGAAGTTTAATACCAATATTAACTCAAAAGGATCAAGGACCAAAATGTAAAAAGTAGAACTATAAAATTCTGCAAAGAAAACAGTGATAAATCTTCATGACCTTGAATTTGGCAATTGTTTCTTAGATATGACAATAAAACTATAAGCAAAGAAAGAAAACATAGACAAACTGGACTTCTTCAAAATGAAAAGCTTATGTTATATCAAAGAATACTGTCAAGAAAATAAAAAACAGTCCAAAGAATGGACAAAAATATTTTCAAATCATATATTTTATAAGGGTATAGCAGCCATGTTATATAAAGTCTGAATTCCCTAGTTAGAATACTTCCCCACTTTCCTCAATGTACCTTCCTTCTAACAGATCATCTCCAATTTCTAGTTTCTACTTCTTTAAAGTAAAAATATGAGTGCAGGCTTTTCCATATTTTTATAGTCTTTTTCAATCTTTGGCAAATTTTCTTGCCCATACTGATTTAGTAAAATTTGTCTTATAAGTTCATCATCCTTTAGTTTTTCCGAAGTATTCCATTTGGTATTTCTCTTTTCACTTTCCTAATTCACCAATTTAGAGAATACTTATCTGGTGTCATTTCAATGGCACTTACAAATGAACTAAGTAGGCTGCTTGGCAGGCATCAGAGAAGAGCTGCTCCCATGCTGGAGTGCAGCCTGCCAGCTTGAGCATTCATGGCATCATGGGGACAGGCAGAGGATAATGCAGTGAGACAGACGCATGGATTGGTTCACAGAGCTTCCTGGGAGGAGTGGGTGTATAAACATATTTTAATTGCTGATGAATATTTTAAGAAATTTTCTAACCCTTGACGAATTAAACTGACTTCCAAATCACTGAGGTGGCAGCATGAACTGATGTGATTTGGCAAACTGTCAGAGATGACACTGAACATCTAGGATAATAGAAGAGTTCATGGATCTCTACAGACTTGTTGCTAGTTTGGAAAATGCTGAAAAGTCAACAAGGATCCGGTTTGGGCAGTTCAGTGACAAATTTGCCCTGAGAGAGGGGGCAGGTTCTATGGTCCTGGCGAAGAAGCCATATTTTATAGCATGAGAGAAGCAGCAGAAGTTAGTTTGATAAGTAAAACTGAGATTTTGAGAGGAACACTTAGTATTATGGATTTCAGAGTCTGTTTACTGGAATATTTGAAAAGAGAAAGTTCCTGTGGTTCAAGAGGGGACAATCTAAGAAATCTTTTAGTGGCTTCAGCAGGTTCAACTTCACAAATTCTGCATTTAGGAACCATAGTCCTCTCTGGATTGA
The DNA here is from genome assembly GCF_001458135.2 of Marmota marmota marmota. Lineage (NCBI taxonomy): Eukaryota > Metazoa > Chordata > Mammalia > Rodentia > Sciuridae > Marmota > Marmota marmota. The sequence continues at coordinate 5,884,530 of NW_025999961.1, forward strand.
AAGGATTTTAAAAATTTATATTTTGGCCTAAAATATCCAGATTTACTAGATCTATCTTTCCTCGAATGGAGCTGTAAGACTCTTCTCCCTTATTGGGAAGAAAAACACTCTCAGACTCTTGTGAAGGGAATAACAGTATGAAAGGGTCTGGGGTAAGGTTACCACTTGGCATGCAACAGCCTCTTCTAAGAGTTTTGCATCTATGTAAATATTACTATTTAAGCTTGATAAAGCTTAAATTGCTGCTGGTGCAGTATACTTAATTTAATATTTTATTATACTTAATTTAATATTTTATTATAAATATTTACTTTCTCCCACTTCTAGGAAGATATATAGTAAAACAAAAATGTGTAGGGTATTTTCCCCCTTCAGTCATTTATTGGAAAGATAGAAAAGCTCAACTCCAAAATACATTAAATCTAGATTGACACGGGTTTCATTAGCATGGCCTTAGAAGCCATCCTTTCTCTTTTTAGGGTAAGGAAACTGAACATTGAGTTGTTGAGGATCACACAGTAGAACAGCAGAACTAGAGCACAGTTTCTTGCCTCTCCACCACCATATACTTTACTGCTCCCAGAGTTTTTATTTTGTGCCCAAATTCTTAAAATCATCAAATTCTATTAATGCTAAAGTCCATGGATGAGCTTTATGGGGTTCCATGAACCTCCAGAAATTATCAACAAAATGTAATATATGCATCTTTCTGCCAAAAAATATATTTCTCAAAATGATTCCATAACTCCCCAAAGGCTAAACATACTAGATAAGTATATTGTGGGGGGAAAGGATCTAGTATTTCCAGAGCTCATTTTTTTTTTCTTCTCCTACCACTTTTTTTCATGTAAATTTTTATTTGAGTTATTTTCTTCTGTAGGAGCCTCCACAAACCAAGGTGGGAATTGGGGTATACGTGGGGCCAATTTAACATACAATTTTTAGTGATTTTTGGAGCAATATTTCCACACTCATATAAAATATAGCATAGATCTCAGAGGAAGGTAGAGCATGGTATCACTATCTTGATCCCATTACATGGAAATGTCCTACTTCCAGGAAACAATTTGTTGGTATTCTTCTAAAACTTAAGTAAATATCAGAACTGAAAATTACTTTTTAAAATTATTCTACTCCAACATCTTATTTTACAGAAGAGAAATTGAGTCTTGGATTCACATACCATTTCTGTGAAATCGGGGACTAGTGGATCACTAAGCACCTTTGTCTTAGAACTATTTAAGGAAAGGTATGGGCAATGCCAGTACAACCCTTAGCACGATGCCTAGTAGGTAGCGAGTGCTCAGCATACAGTAGCTCCTTATCACTGAAAAAGAGCAATGCCTGTTCTGGGTTGCATCGCTGATTATTGGTAAATTCACCTTTCCAACAATGCCTGGGGTACCAAAATTCTCCAATCCAAGCCCAGTAAGTTTTTCCTATTGTAATAAACCTGATCTGGCCTAAACTTGTTAAGAGCCTGATAAACTTGTTAAGAGCCTGATAAACTTGTTAAGAGCCTGATAAGTTTTCTAATATTTGAAAGAACTCATGGAGCTGAAGGGCACAGGCCTGTTCACAGACTTCCTCTTAGTCCTTAGACTCAAAGCCATACTAACCTACTGGGCCCACAAGCTAACAGCTTGTGGGCCCCTCTTCCTTTCCTGCCAGAGGAAGAAAAACAGCACACAGAAGGCAGCCCAGTGGAGGCTGGCTGGCCCACCAGCTCTTGCCATGGGCCATCACCAGAGATAACCTGATCAGTAGTCTGGGTCTTAGTCTGGGTCTGGTGAGAACTAGTCCTCATAATCCATAATCCCGAGCCTAATCCACTTATAATAAAAAAGAAAAAAAAAAAGTAGGCCCTGTGTTTCCCTTTGACCCTTGTCCTTCACTATCTCTATGGACCCTCTCTAACTGTGCTGAATCATCACTTTCTATCTTTTTATCTTTGCTTTCCCAGCGCTTCCCCAGGCAGATGCCCAAACTCAAAACATTTACCAATTTGCAGCCTGGATTTCAGTGGAATACTCTTTCATGTTAAGCTTTGAAGCCTATAGTAAAGATTGCATTAGGGACAGTTACCTGCCAGCTATTAACCATTGCCTCTGGTCTGACCTGAATTCACAGAGGGCACAGTCACCCAACAACTTAATCAATGAACCCCTTTGGCTTTAGGGTGGCAGGGGCCAAGAGCTTCATCAAAGAAGCCAATGTGCTTTCAGCAACTCAGAAGATTCCAGTTGTTTTCAGCAGGCCTGAGAGGTTAAAATAAACAAATAAGAAAATGCCAGGTTGCCCTCTCATTTCTTCTCAAACCTTGTGCCAGCCAGGGCCAGTGCCGGACAGGCTGCCCCAAAGAGACTGAGGTGGTGCCCATGAGGCCAAGCCATGCAACCAGAGCCTTCACTGCACTAAGTGCCTGCTTCTCTCTCCTCACTCTGTTCTCCGTTTCCAAAAAATGCATGAAATAGCCATTGCTGTAGAATTACCAAACTAATAAAAGGCCCTCCAACCTCTCTCTCCTGGCGCAGAATTCATCCAGAGGGTGTAGCCCGCAGCCTTTGGGTACATTAACACTTTTAGCAGTGTTTGAAAACAAAACCTTATGCAGAGAAGCCCAGAAAATGTTTGCATTTTCAACTCCTTCATTGTGATTTTTCTTGTGCTGAAGCAGAGAGGACGGGAACATGAGTGAGACCTCCATGGGGCCTTTCAAAAAAGCTCATAAACATGTTGAGCTGCCAGACAGCTCACAGAAGAGTGGACGCTAACTGAGCAATTGTTCAACCTGAGAATTCTGCTCATAGAGCAACTTCAGTCAGGTAGTTTAGGGCCCTCTTTCAGATCTTCTGATTGCATTGAAATTGAAAGAATGTTTTAAGTGCTTAATATTTTAAACTAACCAATTTTAAACGTCAGCATTCAGTCTTTATACTCTGAACATAAGAGCATTGTGTATCTTTCTTGCCTAAAATGAGAAGAAAAGTTGTATAAACGATTTGTGTCTGTTTGGTTTGTGCATCAATGATGGATTTGCTGTGTGTGCAGTGAACTTATTACGTGAGTATGCACAACACACAGCCACGAGGGTGAGTGTGCTTAAAGTAGGACATTGCTGGAACTGAGGGGAAATGTTGCAACTCAGCCTCTGCTAACACCGCTTTCAAAAATCAACAGTGAGTTCCTAATCTCCTAATCAGTGGCTTCTTCCTCAATCCCCTTGATGTTCTGGTGGCATTTAATGCTGTTGATCATCTGCCCCGCTTTTCTTCAAACTAACTCTGTTTTGCAAAAGCATTAAAAAGCCTTCACCATCCTGGTTCTTTCTGATCTTTTTGACCACTGGTTGTCTGGTCCTCATCAACTTTTGCCTCCAAACAACCAAATTGCCCAATCTGTCTTTGGCTATCTTTTCTTCTTCCTCCAGTCCCTTTGGGGACACTTTCCTTCTTCCCAGACTTCAAGGGCTGCCACTATGTGAAAGATTACCAAGTAGACGCCTCCGGCCCTGCCTCTGCTTTAATATCTTATATTTTTCTCAGCTCAACCCAGATATCATAATGAAATTTCAAACTCAGCATATGCACAACAGAATTTAAAATATTCACCCATTCTCCCCCAAATCCCAGCTTCCAGATCTGCTCCTGCTCTTGCATTCCTTATGTACGATCAGATTGCCAGCATCTGTCTAACCACCAATTAAAACCCCAGAATCATCCTGATTCCTTTCCCCTTCTTACCCTATCATGGGGTGGGGGGGCAGGCAGCTGGTGAATTTATCTGATGCTCTAAATGTCCTGTGGAATTTTTCCTTCTCCCTTCCCTCTGCTTCTATACTAGTCAAGCTTCTCTTATTCTCACCAAGAATTTTATGAGGATCTCCAAGAATGTCGTGGCTCCCTTCCCCGTCTTTTCACTCCTTCCTGTGCATTACACTCAGATTAATCATCTATACAATTTTCATTATATTACTCCTCACCACAAAAATCAATGGCCCCACAGCCTTTACAATAAAGTTGAAACTCTGTAGCCTAAAATTAAAATACTACTCCAGGATCTGGCCACAGTCCATCCTGTGTTCAGCCAAGTGGAACTCTCCAAAATTCCCTATAAATATTTTTCATTAACATTTCTGTGTTTCTTCTCGCTGTTCCTGCTACCTAGAATTCCCCCACCCAAGTGTTTGTGTTCAAATTTACAGACTTTTTTAAATTGGGGGGGGGGGGGG
>NW_025999961.1:5891428-5895380 GCF_001458135.2 Marmota marmota marmota
GGGGGTAAGAATAGAAATTCAGTGGAGTAGACAAAGGAAAATGAAGGGGAGGGAAAGGGGCTGGGAAAGGAAAGACAGCATAATGAATTGGACATAACTTTTCTATGTTCATACGTGAATACATGACCAGTGTAACTCCACATCATGTACAACCAGAAGAATGGGATCCTAATTAGAATAAGTTATACTCCATGTATGTATGTCAAAATATACTCTATCATCACATATATCTAAAAAATAAATATAAAAAAATAAAATGAGGCTCCAGAAAAAGGGGCCAGTGTATTTATTCTCACAAATGATGATTGACAGGACTGGTTTCAAACCCAGGTCTTAAGACTCCAGGTTTTATTCTTTGTCTCAATGGTGAGTTCTTTCTTTACCAGTTTGTGCTGCTAGCTTCTGCAATTCAATCCAACTTAATTTAGTGTTAAGTACTGAAAATATTATAGGAACTCACTACTCTTTGTCTTGGAGTTATTAAATATTCTCATTCTAATTATTGAGAATTCTTACTCTTTGGCTGACATTTTGCCCATTGACAGAAAACTGCCTCTAGGGAGAAAGAAATTCTCTCCTTCACATAGTACTCTGAACTAATGAATATCCACTTTGTTGGAGCACTATGCTGAATGCTAGGTTTACAGAGGTAAATAAAAGACAATATTTCCTTATCCTGATGGGGCTTAAAGTATATCACCCCTTAAATGCATATTATTCCTTTTTTTTTTCAATAAATTAAAAATTCCTGGAACAGGAGCTGAGTCTTCATTCTCTTTGGTTCAACAGACTGAATTTAGTGGGTAATTAATATTTTAATATTGATAACAAATGTTCTCAGTAGTCCCAGGTAGAAGCTCTCTTGTCCTTGCTTTCTCTGCTACATCTTAAAAGCCTCTCTCTGACTTCTAGCAGCTGCTTTTTATAGAATCTGACTTTATAACCAAAGACAAAAGTAAGTCAGACCAGCTTCATGCTTGTGTTATCTGGACAGTCACACAGGAACCTGTAGTCAGAAGAGCACAATGCTTCATTTAATGCTCTGTATTACCATCTTGACTCTTCATAATTTTTGAAGAAGCCCCACCATTTATATAGTCATTCTGAGAACCGTGTTGAGGATGGCAGCTGACACAACTTTTATGTAAATACCATGAGTTTGTCAATAGGCTCCTCTTCAAATGGCCTTAATGCTATGCAAATGTAGAAAAACAGTAGGGACATAGTTTGAAAGATACTTCCATAAGTGAAGTTATTTGATTCATGGTGTCTAGCAGAGTGGAATGTTCTAAGACACATTAGAAATAATGATGGTGCCAAGATGATGTCAAGTTTGTTTACCTGGACTACAGGCTTCCTTAGGTTCAGTGTGTGCTGGTTCACGTAGTGAAAAGTGTGAACCAGCAGCATCAGCATCACCTGGGAATTTGTTAGAAATGCAAATCCTTGATCCTCACCTGACTTACTGAGTCTGAAATCATGATGGTGGTTCAGTTTTCTGTGCTGTAAAAAGCCCTGAGATTATTCTAGTGTGTGATGAAAATTGGCAACCATTAGGTTATGACATTGTAAGCCCCTTGAGAGGCGAGTCCATAGCTCCTTATTACTCCTATCACTCTCCATCTTCTACTGTTTCCCAGCCAGGATTATTTAATAGAAATGCACAGAAAGATGCCCTGGGAGGTATGTGGGCTTGGAGACCTTTTCTTTAGTAGATTGGTAGGAATAGAGGGGAAAAGAGCAGAACTGAGATTTTTCTTGGGTGATGGGTTTGTTCATCTTGCTCCTTTGAAGTCAGAGCCAATAATGTAGAAGCCAATATGTAAAGCTTGACGTCTGAGTGAAACAGACAAACAGAATTGCTGCCTTGGACAGATGTATTTTGGAGGATTACCACAGAATCCCATTGCTGAAAGTGACCTTGCATAATAAGGTTTCACCCCCACGTTTTACAAATGAGAAAATGGAGGCCCAACAGATGAACTGATCCACCAGAGGTCACCCAATTTTTCCCAGCATTCAAGAAAGAGAAAGTCTTATTGAGGAAAAAGTCAGAATCATCTTGCCAATAGTTACTGGGGAGTTAGTTACTTGGGTAAGAGGGAAGCAGTAACCCTATCCAGAAGCTCTGGGACTTGCTTTACCATTGAGCAATTCATTCATTTCCTCCCTGTCTTCCACTGGTTACTTTGATTTCAGAACATACACATATTTTTAAAAAGACAGCCTTCGTGGTCTCCTCCACTTCCAATGTATCTTTTTTCTTTGTGGATGGACATCACACCGCAGGAAGATGAGGCGATAGGCAACCTGTGCAGTTAGTGATCAATTTACTCCTTGGGAAGAAGATGAGTCCTGCTTGTAGGTGGCTATGCCCAGCTCCATGCTGCCTATCTCCACACCTGGTTCTCGTTTATGACATGGAAAGCATTTCATGCTTATAAGCATCATCTGTTCTCAATTTCTAAACCACAAGTTTGGTTTGGTTTGTTTTTTAATAAGTGGTTACAACAGAATCCACCTTTTCAATGTGATGATGTCTCTTAAACCCAGCTATTGGAATCTTGCAGATTTAGATTAATAAGGCTGGTATAGAAGATTAATGCCACGAGGCTTATAAATCCCAAAATTTCTAACATTTTCATGCCTAGAGGCAACACACGTTTATTTTCAACACACATATTTGAAGAAAATAATGGTCATATTTAAAGAAAATTGTATAACAGCCTTTATCTTTGCATAGTAATCCCTATCTCCATCTTTTGTTCCCAATTTTGAATTTGAAAAATTCCTAGATTTTGTGCAAAACTAGTTTGAGGGGATTAAGTCAACAGAACCCTTCACTATTGCTCAATTTCAATTTCTCGGTATGTTGCAACTGGTATCGCTTGGTTGTTTGACAGCCAATAGTTCTGTATATGGTATTTTGTCTCTGAACTTGGCTAAGAAAGCAGGAGTTAAGACATCCATCTTGGAGTGGGAAGATGGCGGCGAGGGGAGTGCATTACCCCCGTGTGCTGCTTCACTGTGTGGGAGTATGACAAGTCAGGACGGCTAAAGGATATCTTGTTAGGAATTTCCAGCAATAGTGGGGTGCTCCGGAACCTGGAGGAAGGATTTCCATCGCACGAGGATCGGCTACGGGGACTCAAACGCGAGAGGTTTGTCGCACGGAGGGTAACTGCTTATTCAGCAAATCGCCCCGCGGCTAGAGTCTGCAGTGTGCGCTGGGATAGAGACGCAGGGTTACAGCGCTGCAGTTTCTGCCAGCCGCGCAAGCACCGTACTCAGGGCTGAATTCTGGGTTCCAGACGGGGGAAGGAAACGGTCCTTCTCGGTTCTACACACCGGTCAGTCCACAGAGGAGGCCAGCAGCCACCATCTTGGTAAACTGACGTCACGTCCCCTGTTTTCGACTGACCGCAACTCATTCAGCCATAGATCAGGTAATTCCAGGCTACAATTCGCCTGTGGCTTGCAAACAGATTGCTAGGGTTCTGCGCCTGGGTGCTTCTAAGAACCTGAGCCTATCGGAGCGAACGCCGAGCGCGGGGCGCCCGAGTTCCGGCTCCCGGAACCGCCCCGCGGCAGGCTGCTTCGATGAACCCCTGTTCCTATCGAGAGGCCATACGAACAAGCACTAAAGCAGCCCGAACTCCGGCTCCCGGAACTGAGCCCGCGGGGACTGCTCTGGAGCTTACAGGAGTTCGGAGAGGCCGAGCTTACCACGAGTTCGGAGAGGCCGAGTTCCGGCTCCCGGAACTTCCCTGGGCCGGGGCTGGGAGCCCGCGGAAACTGCTTCTCGGTAGGGGTCCTGCCGAGGGCCGGACAGGACTCACCCGTTGCTTTGGTTGCCCGGCAAAGGGAACGAAAGGCTGACATTCGCATACGATATCAACATGGCAGAGATCTGATGTCAGCAGAAAGCGGCGGAGGAGAGAACTCCATCAAT
>NW_025999961.1:5903002-5923506 GCF_001458135.2 Marmota marmota marmota
AAGAGTGAATGATATAAATTGTAGATTTGTATTTACCACATAAAATAAAAAAATAAAAAAAAAAAAGACATCCATCTTCTTTTAAGATGAAAGAGTCAATAATCTGTTAGTTCCAAGTTAAATATAATTGCAAAGTCACAAGTTTTTAAAAAGATATGTAACTGATAGTTAAATTTTAACAGAATTTTCTGGGTTCCTTTATAATGCCTTTATAAATGCCCATTGCCTGGTATTAAACACACATAACCATTCATGAATTGGGCAGGGATATTTTAGTCCTGGTTCTGGGCAGGGATACTTTAATTTTAGCATGTTAAGTTCTTTGATGTTGGGAAGGTGTCACAGGTTTGGGCCAGTATGGCACAATTTGCAGCCATTTCAACTCTCTTCCTTTAAATTAAAGAGCAACCTGAATTGGTGGAAATGTTTACTTTTTCTTCTAAAATAAGAGTAGTAAATCTTTCCAAGTTCACCTACCTTCAGGAGAAACAACACTCTTGTGAAGGACCAATAACAGTCTAAACTTTCTTCCTGTGTGATTCCAAAAATCCAGTCCTCTTCACCAGTTTTCCTAAGAAGGCTTGGGACATGCATATGTTTCACAGTTCTGTCCTACCATAGCCCTTACTCTACCTTATGGCTTGATTTAATTGTCAGGGTCATCAGAGTCTGATGGGGCCAGAGTCTTTTTCTACTTCTTAATTCTTGTTCCTCCATATACCTAGGATAGTGCACATGATAGATGCTAACTAATCTCTTGGGTGATGGACTGAGTCGGTGAGTGAGTGAATAAATGAATGAGTGAGTGGCTACACTGGAAACACCTGTCATAATATATTTTTAAAGTTCAAAATTTAGATTTTTATATGAGAATTAAAGAAGAGTAGTGAAATCACAAAAATGCTAAACTAAACTTCTAAATTATTCCTAGGAGGCATTTCTAAATTACTATTATTTCTTAGCAATCACATATTAATTAAATTTATTAATTGGATTACACTCTACATTCCAGTAATTTTTACATTTTGGGCATTTTCCTTCAGTTCCTATAAATTGTTATATGATATGTTGCTCATAGTTGATCTTCTAATATATTTTCTCAGAACTCCAATCACAAAAAATCAAATAACACAATCAAAACATGGGCAAAGGACTTGAATAGACATTTCTCCAAAGAAGATACATAGATGACCAATAAACATATAAAAGATTGAAATGATGCTTAATATCATTAATAATCAGAGAATCACAAACCAAACTGCAATAAGGTATCACTTCACATCCATTCAGATGATTGTTATCAAAAAATCAGAAAAGCACAAGTGTTGTTGAGTATGTTGAATAAATTAGAACCCCTATATCATCCTGGTAGGATTGTAAAATGATGCAATCACTACAGAAATCAGTATGGAAGTTCCTTAAAAAGACTAAAAATAGAACCACCACATGCAGCCCCACTTCTGGGTATAAACTGAAGGAATCAATAGCCAAGGTAAAAGTAACCCACATGATAATCATGGGAATGGATAAGCAAATTGTGGTATATATTAACCTTAAAAAAGAATAAGAAAATCTCAACACATACCGTAACATGGATGAACCTTAAGAACATTGTGCAAAGGGAAATAAGCCAGACACAAAAAGACAAATATTGTACTATTCCACTTCTGGAAGGAATCTAAATCACTCTAATTCACAGAAACAAAAGCAGAATGGTGGGGCTGGGGATGTGGCTCAAGCGGTAGCGCGCTCGCCTGGGTTCGATCCTCAGCACCACATACAAACAAAGATGTTGTGTCTGCCGAAAACTGAAAAATAAATATTAAAAAATTCTCTCTCTCTCTCTCACTCTTTAAAAAAAAAAGTAGAATGGTGGTTACCAGGAACTGGATAAATAGGGAAAAATTTCTAATTAGTGGGTATAGAATTTCAGATTTGCAAGATTAAAAAGTTGTAGAGATCTTTCACAACATGTAAATATAGTTAACAATATTGAACTGTGTACTTTAAAATGGTTAAGATGGTAAATTTTGTTGTTAATTTTACTATGATTAATTTAAAAAATTGAAAATGAAAAAAACTTTTTAGAGTGTTACCAATCAGATAGCTAGAAAATTATATCTTTTTGCTTAAATTCTCAGGTCACTTGAGTACACACACACACACATACACACACACACACATATACACACATACATATACATTCTCAGGTAACTAGTAAAATGAGAAAATGTATATATTATATATATGTGCATGTATATATATGACACTTTTATCTCCTCTCTGTAATTTTTTATCCATAGCCTGTGCCCATTTTTCTTTGGTTGTGTATTTTTCTTTATTTATATATGGAAATTTTAAATATAATCTGGAAATGAATTCTATATGTTAAATGTGTTGTAGTTATTTTCTCCTAATATTTATCTTGCTTTTTGACTTTAACCTGTGAATTTTTTTTGTAATTTTTATATATCTAATATATACAGTAATTTTTTTCATTTTGATTGAGTCACATGTATTATTTTCCTTATAACTAGTTCATACTGGGTCTTAAGAAAGTCTTTTCTATGCCTAGGTAAAGGCATGTTCTCCTTATATTTTCTCCTTATAGCTTTAAGTAGGTTTTTGCATACTGGTGTCTACCAGATCTGGAATTCATTTTTGTTTTGTGAATGTCATAGTTAAGGATCTACCTGAATATTGCTGGTATACATTGCTTTTTATAAGTTTAACTTGTTTTCAAGCTCATGACATTACTTCATTAGTTCTAAAAGTTTATTCATGAATTCGCTTAGGTTTTCTAAATGAATAGCCATATTAAATGCCTTACAAGGCTGCAGTCAAGGGGTCAGCCAGGCTGTGTTCTCATCTGGAGGCTTAACTAGGGGTGAGAATCTGCTTCTAAAATCACTCAGGTTATTGGCAGAAAAGATAAGGGCCCAGCTTCTTTTTGGCTGTCAGAAAGAGTCCTCCTTCTGCTCTTAGAGGTTGTTGCCTCAGTTCTTACAGGCTGCACAAATGGACCTTTCCAATGGTCACTCATGTCATCAAGCCAGCAGCAAAAGTCTCTAGGGAGAGTCCACTGGTAAGGCAGCATCATATGTAAAGTACATAATTACAAGAGACACATCAATTTACTTTTACCATATTCTATAAAAGAAGAAAACCACAGGGTCTGCCTGTGCTGCAAGGAAAGGGATTACACAAAGGCATGAACACCAAGAGTCAGGGAGGCTGGGGAACCACCTCAGACTCTACTCCACAGCCTCTATGGGACATCAGATTTTTAGAGTAGGTTTAGATTCCCTGTTTGAGCTAATCATTAAAAAATATTTTGTAAATATGTGTATTTAATAACATATATGGTTATTTCAAAATTCTATATGTGCATATCGGATCAAGCTTATTAAAATCCTTTATATCTTACTAATCTTATTTGTTTGATCTATGAGTTTCTGAGAGATTCTATAATGGTGCCTAAGTATTGATAATTTATGAAGTTATTTATTGTAGTCTTTTTCCTCTTGATTAAAAATTTTGAAGTTATATGTGGTTAGTTATACAGTTGAAGATGATTGTATCTTCATGTTGGGTTATTCCTTTTATATGGAATCAATCTCTTTCTCTCTCTCTCTCTCTCTCTCTCTCTCTCTCTCTCTCTCTTGCTCTTTCTTAAATATTTTTTTAGTTGAAGATAGACACAATATCTTTATTTATTTATTTAATGTGGTGCTGAGGATTGAACCCAGGGCCTCACACGTACAAGGCAAGCACTCTACCACTGAGCCATAACCCCAGCCCTTCCTCTCTCTGTCTTAATAACTTAGTCCACATATTCTTTTTTGCTTGGTGTTACTATTACTACTACACTTTAAAAAAAAAAACAACCCTTTGTGTTACAATAAGATATGGGTATATTTATTTTATAATTCAATTTTATTTGTTTCTTATCAAATATATATTTACATTTAATTTAACAGCCAAATAGTTCTATAAGACTCATGAAATTTTTCAGTACCCCAAATTTTTCTTCCACATACACATGATTTTATAGTCCTAAGAGACTTTTGAGTACATATCATTCAGTGGCATGTTCATAATACTAATCCTTGATTTGGTTTTTCAGTCTTAAAGAAAAAATACACACACACACACACACACACACACACACACACACACATATATATATATATATATATATATGTATAAATGTTGGGTTATTCCTTTTATCTGGAGTCAATCTCTCTCTCCCTCTCTCTAATATTTTTTAGTTGTAGATGGACACAATATGTATTTATTTATTTATTTTATGTGGTGCTGAGGATTGAACCCAGCCTCAAACATACAAGGCAAGCACTCTATCACTGAACTACAGCCATGTGTGTGTACATATATATCTCCCTGGTGTCTCTCTCTCTCTCTCTCTCTCTCTCTCTCTCTCTCTCTCTCACACACACACACACACACACTCTCTCTCCTCTCTCTCTCTCTCTCTCTCTCTCTCTCTCTCTATCTCACACACACACACACACACACACACACACACACACACCTATCTACCACTTGGGTACACCTTTACTTCCTCTTCTCCCCATACAGCTAAGTCATAATATTTGTTAAATAAGCATTTAATTTTACATTATCCTATGTAAATGCTACCCAAATCAGAAATGTGTACTGTGCTATAATTTCCATTCCTTATTTGTACTGCTTTTAGCTTTCCTGGAGTTAATACTTCTCTTGTTTTCACTTGTTCACTTTACCATCTTCTTACTATTTACAGATGCTTTCCCAATTTGGTAAATTTCCTTTGAATAACTTTCTATCCCTTTATTTAATTGTTCTTTATGAAAAAATTCTCTTGTAGAGCCTGTCACATACTCTAGTCTATAATTGTTAACTATTAGATCTGTTGCAAGACTATCCACATAAGATGACTTCTTTGTGACACACCAATACAGTCCTTGGGATCACCTTCACTTTTCTCTCAAGTAGGATCCCTGTTCCCTGAATCACTTTCTTTCTCTTTCTTAAATGCTCCCACAGTTTGGGTGAATACACACTCTTGTAGCTTCCTACAAAAGGTGTACAGTCAGCAAATTTTGGAATCCTTGAGTGTCTAAAAAGATTGAAAGAGTATTGCACAAGGCAGTGTTGGTAAGTGGGCTAAGTTCAGGTCAGAAGCTTTCTTCTCTGGTACTGTATTCGCTCTCTTTCTCATCTTGAGAAAACCACATCCTCGCACTGGGGGCAGCGGGTACCCAACCATAGTATCTGAGCATATAGGTAAATAATAAAAATAATCGGATGAAACAGATCTGTTTAATATAATGGAAGAGTGATGATTGTAGCAAACTCAACAGGCCAGTCCCTGTCTAAAATGGACGCTTTATGACATGAGAGAATGTGGTCTACTAAGGCTAGAAACTTAAGATGCTTTTACGAGAAGCTGGGAATCTGAAATTTTATCTCATAAATTTCAAATGCTAGTAACCAGTTCTAATTTAAAATTTTTTAAAAAATGAGATAAAATATCTGTAAATGAGCCATCCATTTGCAAACTTTTATACAATGTTTCCCCCCTAAAACAACCGTGGAGCAGCCAGGGGGCAGCATGAGGCATAAAGTGTCATTGGAGGAAGAAATGGATGCAATCAAAGGCAGCTTGAGTCCAGTTCACAGTCTTTGCTCAGCATGCAGATGCAGGGAGCACAAAGGTCCAGCTATCACGTTGCAGAAGGAGGGCCAGCAGAGTATGGAGGAGGCTGGGGGAAGGCTCCACTGCTGGTGTGCATTCCATCTTCTCCAGGCATCCCCAGGGAGGGCACATTCCTCATAGTCAAGGGGCAGAGCTGTTGATTTAAAAGATTCTTAGAATAGTCTGTTCAACACCCTATGGGGGTTTCCCTGCCTTGGAAACAATGTATCTGGGCCATGTCTTGGGCTATGAGATTTCCTTAAAAGTGAGTGGGAAATTGTCATGACTTTCTGCCTCTCCTTAGTTTCCTGGGGCTTGCAGTTCCCTTCATCCCTCATTCATTGATTTCTTCTTCCTTTTGCAAGGAATAATGCTAGTCACACCACTAAAGTCACAAGCCAAGTCTTCATTCTTAACTATATATTTTAGCTTTTGTAGAAAGTTAGAAGATGGAATCCTGTCACACAGGGAATCTGCAATTCTTTTTCAATGAAGTTTGAAAGAATTGTGAAGTTATTTATGATTAACTCTTGAAAATATCAATAGCTGAACAATAAGTCCATTCTTCCTTAAATGCAAATGACTTGCTGAGCTTAACTAGGGAATTTAGAATAATAAGTTCCCGACTGATGGGGAGATGATGAGGACTCAGAAGAGAAGTTTCTACAAGTGCAGGTGTAAGGGGCAGCTGAGTCAGAGATGTGACTAGGCACTGAGTTATCTCAGTGAGGGGCCAGTGACTGATGCCACTCTGCTATTTCTGATGGACTCTCCCCTGGTATACCCACTGGAACCCCTGTGGTAAAAGAGAATTGAGATGAAACAGCCATGCTGGGATAGCAGGACGATGGATTGGCCAAACTAGATGCAAAGCAAAGCAGTTGCTCCTAGGGAAGATGTGAAAATATCTTACAGTTCACTCTAGCCTCCCAATCAAACAGCCCCTGGGGAGGTGACAGATGGACACAGTGCTTTACTGAGCAATGCTCCCATTGTTCTCCCAAAGGACAAGGGTCCTCAGAGAAGGTGCCCTGGGGCTGCAACCCTAATTTCTTTTTAACATGCACAATGTAATAGTGTGTGAAGATAACAACCCCAGAGTTATTATGCCATTTTCTCAGTGGGGAAAAAAGGATTGGGGATCTGCTAAACACAGCACCATAGAATACACTCCATTATGCATTGATTCCCTCTTCTGCAGGCCTCTAGCGGAGGAATAGTCCACTAGGGGCATGCTGTCTGCATCCACTAGTTTTTCTCCCGTGTCTCTCCAAGACATTCTACCTTTCTGCTTTCTGTGCATACCAGATGACAGCCAGCCAATCCTGATTCCTGTCCCTAATACCTCCATCTCCACACTCCCACCAGGGTCACCCACCACAGCACCGGCTGCAGGATTTCTCTTACTTAGAGTCCCCTCCTCTCTTTTTCAGCTACATTCACTCGTTTACTCCTCACACCAATCTCATAAAACCAGAGTTGTCATATTTTACAGATGAGATTAAGACTGGGAAGTTCAGGGAATAATTTGCCCAAGGTGCCAGAGCCCAAAAGCAAATCCAAGTCTCCTTGGACTCCAAAGTACTGCACTTTCCATCAACTTTCACTGAATCATGCACATCCCTGAAACTCCTTCCCTTCTTTTATGCATCTCTAGTTCCTGTCAAACCCACTCTCCTTTTAACAGAGTCATACTGTCTCTTACCTCCTCTTCTCTCTCTCTCTCTCTCTCTCTCTCTTTCTCTCTCTCACCAGAGATTGAACGCAGGGCCACTCAACCACTGAGCCACATCCCGAGCCCTATTTTGTATTTTATGTTAGAGACAGGGTCTCAATGAGTTGCTTAGTGCCTTGCTGTTGCTGATGCTGGCTTTGAACTTGAGATCCTTCTGCCTCAGCCTCCCAAGCCACTGGGATTACAAGTGTGCATTACCATACATGGCTCTAACCTCCTTCTCTTGACTTCCTCTTGCTCGCGTACCTGGTAAAACTTTCTCTCCTGTTTTTTCTATTTATTCTCACATTGCTTGTTCACTTGTTCTGTTTGATAGTTCTATCTGTTAAAAAAAAAAGTAGTAACAATCAGGTACCTATCAGAGGAAATAAAATTTGTGCTTTTTTATAAGTGAAAAGAGACAAAATAAGCAATAGCATTATTCAAAGTTTGGGACACCCAGAATTTCTATAAGAATGTGCATCTACTTTCTCCTCTTTCTCCAAAGAAATATTATTTTCCTGAGTCATCAGCAGTAAAAATAATTTCAAAGTTTTTCATTGAATTGTATTATTTTTGTTTGTGTTCATTTTTATTCCAAAATTGGACATTTCAGGAGTACTATAGGTTAAAGAGAACTTTTCAGGCTGACTTGGGAACCCAACCAGCAAACATGAGATGGTAACTCAGGAAAATGAATTTTCTAAAACCCCATTTGCAGTTGCAAAGTTTGTGGAAATTTATAATATGGAAATGTGGAGGTATGATGTCTGCAGTTGGTCTGTGAAATCTTGTTTAGTTGGACAGCAGCCTCCCCTTTTCCATGGTCTTATATACCAAAGGGTCATCACTGATTTTTTTTTTCCATGAAGATAATCATCTAAATGTGCTTATCTTTGTGACCCTTTTGACTGTCTAGCTATCTGATCAACATCTGCACAATCCATGCTCCTTCCCTTTGCATCCTGTTCTACCTCATTGTCCCAGTCTCCCGTGGGTGACTAACTTGCCCACACAGCATGAGGAGACATGTGGGACATGGTGACATTTGAGAGATGAGACGAGAACCAGGACTTAATTCTGACACCCTGACTCTTATTCCCTAGTCTAGGATCAGGAAGACCTGCCTAGAAACTACATTTTGTCATAAATAGATTGTTACTAGATGTCCTTTGTTCAGGAACTCAACATCACAATTTGAGTACCTTCTGTGTTCAAGGTCCAGTACTTGCTCAAAAATGGAGTCTTAGACTAGGGTTTAGGAGAACTAAGCCCAGTTCTGTCCATTTGAGTGGCCTCAGGCCACAACACAATTGTAAAATCAAAATCCTCCCTAGGAATAAGACACGGTTGCCTTCCTCCAGTGAAACCTGCCACTGTGGACTCCTATTTGTCTCAGCCTCTGAACCCATAGGACAGTTTGCATTTTATACTGTGTGATGAAGTATCACACATAAAACAGACAGCAAGTCAGGGTGGGTAATAGCCAAATTCTAAAACTTGTTGTGCATCTCAAAATGCTGCAGAAAGTCAGAAACAGGTGTCCCTGTGGGCTAACATACTTGGTAACAACTTGAGGATGGGAGACGCAAGGTGACCAAGAACATGGCCGGGTCCTAGTCTGCTTGGGCTGCCATGACAAAATGCCATAGAGTCAGAGGCTCACATGGCAGAAATTGTTTCCTCACAGTTCTGGAGGCCAGAAGTCCCAGTTAGAGGTGCTGGCCAATTTGGCTCCTGGTAAAGATGTTTTCCTGGATAGCAAAGAGCCACCTTTTCGCTCTGTGTTCTCTTGGGCTTTCCTCGGTGCTTTCAGTAAGAAAGAGAGAAAGTGAGAAAATGAGGCCTGGTGTCCCCTCTTATAAGGACACTAATCCTGGCAGCTCATGGACCCACTGTATAACCTTACTTAACCTTGATGGCTTCCTTAGAAGCAGCAGCTCTAATACGGCTGTATGGGGGCTTACAGCTTTAACATGTGAATTCAGGAGGAAACAAACACTCACAACAGTGGGACATGACCAAAGAGTGTGAGAGAAAGTGCTCCAGACCAAATACAGCATGAGAGAAATGAAGATGTCAGAAAAGTGTGTCTGTATACGTGTGTGTGGGTGTGCGTGTACGTGTGTTATACACAGAACGCACATCAAAGGGGCTTTAGTTATTTCTAAATAGATAGGAAAGCCAAGCACATGGATACATCATGAACAAAACAGACAAGCTCCTGTCTTCACTGAGTTAATGTTCTAGCAGGTGGAAACCTGCATTAACACAATAGTCGATTATTTAGTACATTATACTGGATGTCTAAAAATAATGAGCCGTGTGGAATAAAAATAGTGCAAGAGGAGTCAAGAGGTTTCATTAGGTCATTAGAGGCCTCCCTGAGAAGGAGGGAATTGAGCAGAGACCTGAGGGTAGAAAAATAGGGCAAGTTGAGGAAAGGATCCCAGGCAGGGGAAGGTAGAGCAGGGGTATAAAAGAAAGAAGATCCTTGACATTCAAGAAAGATTCTCTTTGTGTTCAGAGAAGAGTGAGTAAGGACAGGAGTATAGGAAGGGTCAGAGTGAAACCTGAAGGCCACTCTGAAAAGGGCTTCGGTGGTGACTCTGTCTGAACTAGGAACCACTGAAGGGTTTGAACAGAGGAGTGACCTACTTGACTTCTTAAAGTCTCTTTCCAGCTAATATGGGAGGGCCAGAGGCTGGGATGCCAGTGGGTGTTCATTACAGTGAACCAGACGAGACATCATGGATCACGTGGCAGCAGTGGTCCAATTCTGGATGCAGGTTGCTGGTAGAATCTAGAGGATTTTCCGACAGACTGGGAAAGAACAAGAGAGAACAGCCCCAAATAGCATCTTCTCATATAATGCCAAGTCTTCTCATTGTAGTTAGAGCACTTCTACCTCCTCTGTCCCCACCTGCTCTTACTTTTGAGGTGAAAAATGCAGGATGCAAAGAATTTCCCTGAGTTATCCAAGATTCCTACACAGTTAAGTGATTCAGAGTCAAAATTGTTTACCGTTGCAGTACGTAGTCTGACTTGATTTTGCATCAGTTTAGCGCTATCTAAATTGTCAAATATAGACTTTTCTTGATCTCCCTTTGAAAATTTGGAACCTACCTTCCCTATTTCCCTATCTTAGTTTCTTTTTCTCCCAAGCAATTGTCAACATCAAACATGATATTTCTGTCACCATATATCTTGTTTATTGTCTACCCACCCCCACTAGAATATAAGTGGTGATTTTTCTCAGTCTGTTCACTACTGTAGCCCTACTGCCTGGAAGAGTGCCCTGTATGTGGTAGGTGTTCAGTAAATGCCTATTAACTTAATGCATGCATTTGTGAAAGAAAAAGGAAAGAGGGAGAGAAGGAGGAGGAAGTAGGAAGAATTCAAATTCTCCAGGTTTCAGTTCTTATATATCTATACACACACACACACACACACACACACACCCCAAATAAAGAATAAATATTAAAAGTAATAAAATAAATGAAATGGAAGATCTGTTGGCTGTTAAAACTGGGTAAGTTATATAAGACAGAGTTTTATTTCTTACAGTTCTGGAGGCTTTGGGCCCCAGGTCAAAGGACCCCCACTTGGAAAAAAAACCTTCATGCTGCCTTATCTCAGGAAAGGGAGAGAGAGAAAAGAAGAGAGTCAAACTAATCTTTTCACCAGGAATTTACTCCTAAAATAACTCTGTTCCATGATAACAGCATTAATCCATTCATTCAGGCAGAGCCGTAGTGGCTTATTTACCTCTTAAAGCACTGTCACCTTGGGGATTAAGTTTGCCACACATGAACTCTGAAGGTCACATTCACACCACAGC
Source organism: Marmota marmota marmota (assembly GCF_001458135.2). Classification (NCBI taxonomy): domain Eukaryota; kingdom Metazoa; phylum Chordata; class Mammalia; order Rodentia; family Sciuridae; genus Marmota; species Marmota marmota. The sequence goes on from NW_025999961.1 coordinate 5,914,256, forward strand.
ATCTCTTTGACTAAGCTGTCCTCAGATCACCTGGCTTGAGTGTGCCATGGGTTTCCTGGTGGGATCCAGCTACACATCCACCTACAAGGGGAGCAGCATCACCTGACCCCACCTCTGCTGACTCAGAGGCCAGGCCTCTTCCCATGTTTGATGACTGAGGTTCTCAGATAAGAGCTAGACACCCAGAGGAAACAGGGAAACCTGACTGCCTGCCTCCTTGGCTTTCCGTGTGTTTTGTTTTGTTTTTCCATGCTGGGAATTGAACCTGGGAGCACTCTACCATAGAACCACATCCCCTTCTCTTTTGTTTTTAAATTTGAGGCAGGGTCTTACTAAGTTGCCCAGGCTGGCCTCAAACGTGTTATCCTCCTGCCTCAGCCTCTTGAGTCGCTGGGATTACAGATATGTGCCACCACACCTGGCACCTGGTGCTTCCTTCTTTTATTTATTTATTTATTTATTCCTGATATGGGCTATTGAGCCCAGAGGCATTGAACCACTGAGCCTCATCCCCAGGCCTTTTTGTATGTTATTTAGAGACAAGGTCTCACTGAGTTGCTCAGGGCCTCACCAAATTGCTGAGGCTGGTTTTGAACTCATGATTCTCCTGTCTCAGCCTCCTAAGCCTCTGGGATTACAGGCAGGCGCTATGGCACTCATCTCAGTTTTTAACATCAAATGCCTCTCTCCCTTGACCTCATGTATTCAGCCTGCCCACCAACGGTTATCGAGACACACTCCATGCCAGGCTCTTGGCTGGGTGCTAAAAATACAAAGGAGAATAAGGCATATTCCCCCTCGTCACTACACAGGTCCGATGAAGTTCAACATCCCACAGCAGGGTTCAGGAAGCTTTTGCTGAGATGGAGACAAGCATGCAGTAGGTTTATGAGGGATGTCTGGGTATCAACCCCCATGGGAAAGCACAGAGGAAGCCACAAGGAGAGGCTGAGCTGGAACATAGTCTCCATGGATACCTCAGCAGACCCCAGTGAGAGCCTGGAGGCTCAGGCGAGGTTTCAGACTTGAACCGCCACCAGCTTAAGGACAGAAAACTCCCCACCTTTGCACTGATGTGTCACTGGGTGGTGATCACCCCAAAAAGGGGACGTAACTTGGCTCAGACAGCTCTTTTCCACAAAAACAATCCCTGAAGAGAGCGGATAGCTGAGGGCTCCCAGCATCGGCAGGAATACACTCTTCATCCCTGAGCAGGATCAGCATCCCTCACAGGAGGGAAGGAGAAGAAGCATAATTATACAACACTATCATCAGGTCAGCCATGGAGATAAGCACAGGATACATGGGTGTTCAGCAGGCCACCCAATGCAGTCTCAGGGTCTTGAAAACACTTTCTGGACAAGGTGACTCTTGACTTGAATCCTAAAGGCTAAAGAAAACTTTATCCAGACAAAGGAAGCATGGCGCACAAGAATATTACAAGGACTCTGAACAGAAGCAGAAACTGAATACAACCTGGAGTATCTAGAAACAGAAGGGTGGCATAAAATGTGAAGCTGGAAAGGCAATAAATTAAGTGATACAATGTCAGGGAGACGGGACTTAGGACTGTAGGCAAAGAGACGCCACCGTGGATGGAGAGGAAGCCCTCTGCAGAGCAGGACTGTCCTTCCAAGGGTTTTCAGTGGCCAGGGAGGCCCTGGTGAAGGGGGTTTAAGTTCACAACAGCATCCTGTTTGCACTAGGAGCATGTGCAGCTGTCTGACTTTTGCTTAGCTCCTTTTGCTCTATTTGAGGGACATCTTTATTGAGTAGGAATCTGCCAGTGGGAGGACCGCTCTTTACTAAATACCTATCCCCTAGGGGGATCGCGTGTCAGCCCTTGGGGACAGGCTTCTAGAAGCTGGGAGGCATCCTGCTCTGTTCCATTTCATGGGTGTAAATCAGTCCCACCACAGATGCCCCCAATGGAAAGTTTTCTGCTTCTTACTCTTCTGCTCTTACAGTGCACTAGCCCCACCACACTAGGTTGCTCTCTATGATGCACAAACTGGAGTAAGACAGTTTTAGCTGCCTCTGAGGAATGAGAAGGCTGCTGGGATCCTGCAGTAGCGACTGTTCAACAGGTAGACCAGGCAAAAAAGGACCCTGTACTGTAACAAAATTAATCGCAGCAACAAACAGACGGCTAAATATGTCCATTCCTGGCATGAATTTCATTCCCTGATTAATGTCCCCATCCTGTCAGCTTCACCTGTGCAAAAGCGTTATTCTAGACAACCACATTGTCTCACGAGTCTGTTTCAATGACTGATGAAAAATACTAAGGCACTTAGCTGTGACCTTTGACTCTGGTTAACAGGCTGGAGTAGAGTTGAATTGCACAGAATCCATTCTCCAATGCATGATTTTCCCCAAGTTGACAAAGGTTCCAAGCTCAGTTTAGACAATTAAAGTGTCAAATTCATGTATGAAAATGAAGAAGTTGCACACGGGGACCCTTCCATCTCCCTGAGGCCTGCTCTAGGGCTCTCCTCACCTGCCACAGGAAAGTAAAGATACTCCATGCAGAACATTTTGCTCTCTTCCAGGGAGTAAAGTAAGAACACCAACGGGAAGGAAAGCAGCTTTAACCAGGGAGGAGCCCCACAAGAGTCAGAGTTGAGAAAAACTCTGACTCATTTTGTCCAAGCTGTTGCTATAGATTGAAGATATATAGCTATGGAATGTTTGGGGCTCATTTCCCAGGGGCATATATGTTCCAAATTCTTAGCTCATCTATCAAGAACTATAAGTTGTTTAATGTTGCTTAAAACACTTTGGGTGTTGCCTATGTGCCCTGCCCTTCGGAGAGCATTTTTTCCTTCAATATTTTCATCTGGCTTGTTTGAGGAAGAGGACTTAGAAGAACATTGCTTTGCTCAGGGTGTCATGACACCCTGGCTGCCCCTCCTCATTCTATACCTTACAACATGCAGAAACAAATCTTTTTACTCATCTTTTCATTCACTAAGCCTTTAAGGATTCTATTTATTCCTAATACTGAGCTTAGAGGGCTTAGACAAATGGGAGATATCTGCAAGTCAACACAAAATCATAATCCAAGGTGATTACTGTTACGAGATTTGGAACAAAATGCTTTTGGAATGCTTTCGACAGTCTTGTCCTCAACTAAATCATGGGCTCATCTCCACAGTTTTGCAGTCTTTGACTTTTCGCTCTGCCTGAATGGAAACACCTCTCCTTTAGCTCTGCCCTTTCTAGAAGAGAGCGTCATTCTCCATTCTTTCTGATGGAAGAGCCCTGAAAGCCTAAGAGTGGTGTACTAATGCTGCTGGTCCTTCTTCTATGATGGTTACACCACAGACTCCTTCTCAGAAAAGTGATTGGGAGATTTCTCCAAGGCATCATGCCTGTTGAGGCAGTACCTGCAAGGCACATGCACGTTTGTGCCCCAGAATTCATTTAGGAGCAAGAGGCTTTCTGCTTTGAGAACCTTGTGCAGTATACTGAAGATGTGAACCCAGTCATTGGCCTGCTAAACAGAAGGTTCTCAAAAAACAGGAAGCAGTGGCAGCTAAATGTTCTTTCAGAAAACCTGTCTGAAAGCATAAACACGGGACTTCCACTTCCTTATCAATCTGTCTCCAGCGCCTCTGATGGATAAAAGAGGTGGTCTTGCGTTGTTGATTTGGATAGGCAGCAAGGCATTATTTGGAATATCTGGAGGAAAGAAAAGTAATGCCAATTCACAGAACAATTATGGAGCAACTGCCAAGAGAGCTGGCACTTCTCTATAAACAGCGGGCTCCAACTGACCCTGAGATTAATGGACTGGAAGGAGGAAAGGCCTCATCAGCCTCACCTTGACGTCACACTACTGTTGCTTGCTCTTCCCTTTGTCAAACAAAGGCCCTCAGAGCCCTTGGTGAGAACTTTCCCCATTCTGGTCACCAAAAGCCCTAAAGCGTGTAGAAGTCCATGCCTCTCTAAAAGGAGCCCAGCTCTGCTGAACCAGGAAGAGGGAGAGCAAACAGATGCTTATCTCCATGAGCAGGGGGACAAACTGCTCTCTGCTCTGAACCTGAGTCTGCAGCCATGCCAGGCACGATGAGGATGCCGTCTGGCAGGAGGCCACGGAGGGGCCCTCCGTGGAGGCCCAGTACCCTGAAAGGGCTCATTCACTCCACGTGGGTGAGCAATTTCCTCCCAAGTGACCACTCACCAAGGGCAGCCCCAATTACAGACAAGATTGATGGGTCTGCCTGGTGTGCTGAATCTACCTTAGGAGTGTGTGTGTGTGTGTGTGTGTGTGTTTCCTTTAAAAAAATCCACACACAAGAGACTCTTGATGCAAATAATGGGAAGATTTCTTTAAATGGAACTTAAAAGAAAGCCAAGAGGAAAGCTACAAGCAATTATTGCAGAAAATGACTCAGGAAGTACTGGCTTCCACACCTCCCTCCTACACACACACACACACACACACACACAAACTCTCCAAAAGGGCAGTGATTCTCAGGGTTGAGAGTTGAAGATGTTTAATTACCAGTGTGGGAAAAGCTGGAGGCTCTGCTGGTGGGACCTCCACAGCTCTGAGAACATTCTCTCCCTTCCTGGCTGGATTCCTGCAGCCTGGGACTAAAGTGAAGTGAGGGAAAAAAAAATGTAACTACATTTTTAGTAAAAATAAAAGATTATAATTAAAAAATAATAAAGTGAAATGTATGCATTTGCCTTTGTTCTATTTCATCTAAAAACTTCTCAGTAAAGCTGAATTGGGACCCCCAAAGACTCTGAATTTCACCGCCCAGCATTTCTCATGCAGAGCCAACTACAGAATGTATGGGGCCCAATGCAAAATGAAAATATGGGTCTCTGTCTAAAAGAGCAGGAAAATTTTTTTCTTTTCTTCTGTGGTCTCTTTTCGGTTTGTCAAAGTGTCATTTCTTGTTTGTTTGCTTTGTTTTTGTTATTTAATGTTGCAGTTCTTTAAGGACAACAAGGAATCTCAAAGAAAATGGAGACCCTCAAAGATTCACCTCATAATATTGAGTAACATGCACTTGACCTTGAACCTCCTTCCACCCAGGCCCAAGCCCCACCAGGGACAAAAGACAACAGCAATAACTAGAAGATGATCTAGAGAAGGCAGTAGGAAATAGGAGCACAAGTAAATCAAGACTCTAAAGGCCCTGTGCGTACCCTATCATTTCATCATACTTCACTGACATAGTACAAATTCAAAGGAAAAAACTATTAGGAACTGTGAGATGGCAACCAGGGAACCTGAGAACTCAAGTATGGCATCCCTTTCTGAGTGGAAGTCTCTAGGCAACTGGACCCACATGTGAAGCCAGCCTGGCTTTCCCCTGATGCAGGAAATATTATGAGACTAACAAGTACAAACATTTCTCCAAGGGGCTGGGGATGTGGCTCAAGCGCGCTCGCCTGGCATGCGTGCGGCCTGGGTTCGATCCTCAGCACCACATACAAACAAAGATGTTGTGTCCACCGAAAACTAAAAAATAAATATTAAAAAATTCTCTCTCTCTCTCTCTCTTTCTCTCTCTCTAAAAAAAAAAAATTCTCCAAATGCTTTAGATAAACAGATGGATATGTGCACACATGCATTTATGTGCGTATGGTTGCTCTTGTTATTTTCTTAGACTAAATTTTCAGATGCAGGATTACTAAGAGATGTAAACATCATTGAGGCTTTTGATTCATACTAGCCGATGACTTTGTTGAAAAGTGTGGTGTCTGGTGCCATCAGCAAATTCCGACAGGACAGTTTGATCATATCCCCTTGGGCACTGCAAGGTACTGTGTACCAGGTAAACCATTCATTTAATATGAAAAACAGCTAATACAGAAAAAAAATTATTTTCATTTGAGCTAAAATATTATTTTGCATACTTTTTATATTTTACAATTAATACAATGATCAAAATTTTAAATCATTAAGCACGCTGTTTAGTAGTATCATGGGATGGACAGTACTTTTTAAATGTCACCTTTTGCCAGGCATGGTAGCACATTCCTGTATTCCCAGTGGCTCAGGAGGCTGAGGCAAGAGGATCACAAGTTCAAGGCCAGCCTCAGCAATTTTGTGAAGCTCGAGGCAACTTAGAGAGACCCTATCTCAAAATTAAAAAAAAAAAAAAAAAAGAGGTAGTTCAGTGGTAAAGTGACCCTGGGTTCAACCCCCAGTAACAAAAAATAGAAAATAATGAGTCACCTTTTGAGTTGATTTTAATGAAAAGGTCTGTGTCCAACAGAAGAGAGAAAAAGGAAAGTGAGAAGAAAAGAAAACTTAAACTTCAGTGAGAGAGTATCTTACCTTAAAGTTATCATTCTTAAATGTGGCGGTTAACACCATCACTTGTCACATGACTACACCTAGTCCCATGGCATAGGTTATCAGTGCTCATCATCAGGCCTTTATCATTTGCTGCTTCATCCCATGGTTAGTGGTGTGAATTTTTTTTTCCTACCCTTTCAACCTCAAATAAATTGTAAGTCCTCTGGATTGTACTCAATTTTGTATGTTCCCATTGCAACAGGTATATAATCATCATCAGACTTCCTAAAAGCATCAGAAAAATTCAAACAGTTTATACATGTTGAATTCCCTCAACATATCCTCCTACCTTCATGTAGAGCTGATAAATTTCAGATACAATCATGTGGCAACTATGTTTGTCAGCTTTCCCTTACTATAAGGAATACCTGAGCTAAATCAACTTACAAAGCTAAAAAGACTTACTTTGGCTCACAATTTTGGAGATTTTAGTCTATTGTCAAACAAAACTGCTTTTAGGCTTCTAGGTGGGGCCAGCATAGAATATCACAACAGGAGTACCTGGCAAGAACAATGACCCCTTGCCCAGTCCTACTATCTCCTACAAAGGCATACCCCCAATGAACTAAGAGCTCCCACCAGGCCCCAATTCTTGAAGGTTCCACCATCTCCTGATAACGCCAAGGACTACAGACCAACTCTTTAAAAGATATAGGATTTGGGGGCTACTTATCCAAACCATAGCAGTAATCTTAAATTAAAATATAAAGAGACAAATACAGAAAAGTCTGCATTGTATATATGTAAATATAAAGTTATATCATACACAGAGAGAGAATGATGTTTGACAAAACTGCAATATCTTCACTATTCTAAGTATACAACAGTTGCATTTTCACCAAAATTGCTTTCTAACTAACATCTAAATTCAAGAAATGGAGGGTATAACAGAACAATTGGTTTTTCACTCAGCAAACATACATATTAAAAGTATATAATATATTATGTGTTAAAACTTTGCAAATTTTATGAAGTAGCCAACAAAAATATTAATATACCCATATTCAAATTTATCTTACAATAAATGCAATAACCCTTCCTTTTACATGAACCAGAGTTAAAACCCTAATAATAAATACAACTCTTCTAACAGAGGATTAAAATCCAGAATACATAAAGAAGTTTTTTTAAAAAACTTACCTCAACAAAAACAAATAACCCAATCAGTGAACTGGCAAATGAGCTAAATAGACAATTCTCAAAAGAAGAAATAAAAATGGTCAACAAGTATATGAAAAAAGTTTTCAACATCTTTAGCAATCAGGGAAATAGAAATTCAATTCTTTCTGGGCACGGTGGTGCATGCCTATAATCCCAGCGGCTCAGGAGGCTGAGGCAGGAGGATCACAAGTTCAAAGTCAGCCTCAGCAGAACAGAGGCGCTAAGCAACTCAGCGAGACCTTGTCTCTAAGTAAAATACAAAATAGGGCTGGGGGTGTGGTTCATTGGTCAAGTTCCTCTGAGTTCAATCCCATGTACCCAAAGGAAAAAGAAAAAGAAGTTCAATTCTCACAACAATCCCAAGGAAACAGGATGGCTATTGATAAAAATAAAGAAACTGAGGGTCAGGAAGGTGAAGGAAGCTAGTAAGCAATGGAATCAGAATATAAACCCCATACAGTAGAGTCAGGCTCTTTGGTTTTCTGCCTCCCTGGTGTTATTAGTAGGTTCACTTTCCTTATAACTTGGGCCTTAAAGGTTTTAGCCTAGGAAGCTAAAAGGAAGGGTTGCCAGATTTAGCAAATAAAAATCCAGGACACTCTTCTAAAAATTCAATTTCTGATTAACAATGAATAATTTTTAGTATAAGTATGCCCCAATATCATATGGTAAGTACTGATATTAAAATTATTCACTGTTTATCTAAAATTCAAATTAAACCCAGTGTCCTATATTTTATCTGGCACCCCTACTAGCTTGTCATCTCTCAGTAGCTCTGACCATCACAGTTCTGAAATGACAGCAGTGTGGCTTTTTGAGAAAGATAGAAGAGTAATTCTGGGTTGAAGCTGGCATCAGAAACAAGGACAGACCCTGTTTCCAGAGACAAAACCTCCAGTCAATAAGAGCCACAATGAATGTCCCTCTTAAGCTCACAGGTTGGACCAAACAGCCCCATTGCACCTTCGTCTCCGAGGCCTTGTAAACCTTAACAATATTTGCAGAATGAGGGCCTTCCAACTTCAGCTTCTCACCTTGTAAGCAATGATAATATTTCACTGGGCTGTTTTGAAGGTCAAGTGAGGTTATGTATGTAAACATTTACTGTAAATGCTGTTTTCAGTCTTGCATTTTCGGACATAGGAAATGAAGAAGTTATGTCACTTTTTTTCCTCAAGAACCAAGAATAAATGTTGTTAATCCAAGCCACTTTCAGTGAGCATATAAATCAGGAAGTCTAATATTTAAACAGATTAAGATTAAAACAAATATACTTGAAAGAATTTTTTAAAGAATGATTCGAATTTTGAAACCAGCTATGAAAAAATCACCAAGTATCTGTTGAGGCCACCATATGCAAGTAAAAATAACCTTTTCAGTATGATACATGATTCTTTATTTCCATCATTATATAATGTCACTTTTCTAAAATGATAGAAAAAGTAAGTAATATTAAAGATTGCCCTTTATTTTAAACTGAAAAGCTACCAAAAATAATTAGATGGAACTTGCTAAGAGTTATAAGGGAACAGGAAAAGTAAATATGGTATACATATACAGGATGGAAATAAAACAATGATTTTTAAAAGTATTTTGATTTACCAACATTTTTCAAATATTTCCTCAAGGTCTTTGGAGAAAGAAAGTCCTTTTTTGTTTTCTGGTTTGGGTGTTTGTTTAGAAACCTCACCCAATCCCACAAATGGGAATTTCAGATTCTTTTCTGTTAAGAGGGAACGTTTGTTCTTTTAAAAAAAAAAAAAAA
>NW_025999961.1:5923530-6035247 GCF_001458135.2 Marmota marmota marmota
AGGGAGGGAGGGAGGGAGGGAGGGAGGAAGGAAGGAAACACCTCTAAGGAAAAGTTAGGAAGATTCAAGTATTCAAGTTGAATTGATCCACCAGGGATATTTATTCCCCAAAATTCGTTTTAGACCAGCGGTTCTCAGTCTGGCCTCTGTGTACTGTTAATGAAACTCTACTGCTGCAAATTTCTGAAAGAGTTGAAGTGACTCTAAGGAGTTTGAAGAGAAATGATGGCTGTATGGAACAGAAAATAACGGTTGCAGCCGGTGGAAACTGAGTGTAGCCTTGGCGTTAGAGAACAGGCAACTGAGAAACGGGGGTTCTAAGGAAAAGAATATAGATAGGAAAACCTAAACTCTTGTCCTGGCTCCACTAACTTACTGGGTGACATGAGCAAATCACTCAATCCTTCTGAGCTTCTAGTCCCCCATCTTGAAAATGGAGACAATAATACCTCACAGGGATACTGTGAGGAGTAAATGAGATGATGTGATTAAAAAAACCCTTGTTAAGAGTTAATAAAGGGTTGTTATAGACAGTGTCTCTACAATATTTATAAGGAAGTAGAACCTAGGGATAGATGTTCAAAGAGGGGATTCAGTGTGGGGAGATGTCATGGACAGAACTCAGAAGCTTTACACACTGGAGTTCATAGGGGTTCAGGGAGAAGGATCTGGGGATGGAGAGGTACATATATAGTCCAGAGAAAGACATGTGGTTCCATAAAGTTCTAGCGCTAGCTGGGCCATAGCCCTGGAAATTACCATAAATATTTCCACCGTCTGTGAAAGCCAATCGCTAAAGTCAATGCACATATAACTCATCTTACAAAGTTCTTCACACAATAATATCCACATTGTGCTGTGCTATTTGTTGTATGGAGACAATACATGATAGGAGCAATGACTCCGGAGAGTGTAGAAGAAAGGGCAAGAGTTTGGAGGAGAAGTCACATTGGGCGTGATAGAGGAAGGTTTCCAGTGTCTACCAACCCAGGCAGATGCATTCTGCCCAGATGATTCTGTTTAGCAAAGGCTCCACTTTGGAAACCCTGGCAGACAGTCAGAAAGGAGATCAAGTCAAATTTGAGTTGATCAAGTCAAATCAAACAATATGAGTGTGGTCATATCTGTTCCCTCAACTGCCCTGTATACGGGGTCACCCAGCTTTAAAGCTGAACAACGTGACAAAACCTGCATCCCCAAATTCCAGTAGATACATATGACTGAGTGATTTTCTTGAAGCCCCTCCCCTATGTGACTTAAGGTGAGAGTATCCCCTGCTCTCACCACCATGTTGAAAACGTTCTTCAGAAATGTGCCCCTGGCTTGGCAACATCTTCAAGAGTTCACCGACTTTTTAAATATAGCTCCTCCTATAATCTAATAATGGCAGAACTAGTCCTAGGTCTCCAACTTTGCAAAGTTTATTTGCATAAAACACTCTGATAACTTCACTCTAGAATATAGATATTGGCACCTAACGTATTGTTCTTGACTCTGTGGGCCTCTAGCAAATCCAAGATAGCAAGAACAAAATCTCAACGAGCATCCCATTTCATTAGCATATTTGTGAAAAAAACAGAAGAAACACATACAAAAGTCATTTTCAAGGAAATGAAGGTGCTCCCTCAGGGACTTTGATTTTTTACAGGACTATTGTACTAAGTGCAAACTTTTTTAATATCTTTTTTTATTCTAATTTGTTATGTATGACAGCAGAATGCATTACAATTCATATTTCACATATAGAGCACAATTTTTCATATCTCCGGTTATACACAAAGTAGAGTCACACCATTCGTGTCTTCATACATGTACTTAGGGTAATGATGTCCATCTCATTCCACCATCTTTCCTACCTTCATGCCCCTTCCCTTTCCTTCCTTCCCCTTTGCCCTATCTCGAGTTTGTCAAATCCTCCCATCCTCCCCCACCCCCGACAACCCCATTATGAATCAGCCTCCTTATATCAGAGTAAACATTCAGCATTTGGTTTGGGGGGACTGGATAACTTCACTTAGCATTATATTCTCCAACTCCATCCATTTACTGGCAAATGCCATGATTTTATTCTCTTTTAATGCTGAATGGTATTCCATTGTGTATATATACCACATTTTCGATATCCATTCATCTACTGAAGGACATCTAGGTTGGCTCCACAGTTGAGCTATTATGAATTGTGCTGCTATAAACATTAATGTGGCTGTGACCTTGTAGTATGCTGTTTTTAAGTCCTTTGGGTACAGACGGAGAAGAAGGATAGCTGGGCCAAATGGTGGTTCCATTCCCAGTTTTCCAAGTATTCTCCATACTGCTTTCAATATTGGCTGCACCAATTTGCAGTCCCACCAGCAATGCATGAGTGTGCCTTTCTCCCCACATCCTTGCCAACACTTATTATTGTTTGTATTCTTTATAGCTACCATTCTGACTGGAGTGAGATGAAATCTTTGAGTAGTTTTGATTTGCATTTCTCTGATTGCCAGAGATGATGAACATTTTTTCATATATATGTTGATTGATTATATGTCATCTTCTGAGAAGTGTCTATTTAATTCCTTGGCCCATTTATTGATTGGGTATTTGTTTTATGGTGTTAAGATTTTTGAGTTATTTTTATATCCTAGAGATTAGTGTTCTATCTGATGTGTAAGTGGTAAAAAGTTGCTCCCAAATGTAGGCTCTCTATTCACCTCACTGATTGTTTCTTTTGCCGAGAAGAAGCTTTTTAGTTTGAATCCATCCATTTATTGACTCTTGATTTTAATTCTTGTGCTATAGAAATCTTATTAAGGAAGTCGGGGCCTAATCTGATATGATGGAGAAATTCTACTAGGCACAGTGTCTATGATTTAATTCCTACATCCTTGATCCACTTTGAGTTGAGTTTTGTGAATGTTGAGAGATAGGGGCTTAATTTCATTTTGATGAGTATAGATTTCCAGTTTTCCCAGCACCATTTATTGAAGAGGCTATCCTTTCTCCAATGTATGTTTTTGGAGCCTTTATCTAATATAAGATAACTGTAGCTATGTTATATTTAAAGTCTTACAGAACTCAGCTGTGTATCCAGCTGATATTGGGCTTTTCTTGGTTGATAGATGTCTGATGGCATTCTCTATTTCATTGCTTGAAATTGATCTGTTTAAATTGATCTGATTCAATTTGGGCAAATCATATGACTAGAAATTTGTTAATGTCTTTGGTATTTTCTATTTTATTGGAGTACAAGTTTTCAAAATTATTTTTAATTATCTTCCGTATTTCTATAGTGTCTGTTGTGATATTTTATTTTTCATCATGTGTGTTAGTAATTTGAGTTTTCTCTCTCCTCTTTGTTAGTATGGCTAAAGGTCTGTCAATTTTATATATTTTTTCAAAGAACCAACTTTTTGTTTCATCAATTTTTTTCAGTTGTTTCTTTAATTTCAATTTCAGTGATTTCAGCTCTGATTTTATTTATTTCCTGTATTCAACAAATTTTGGTGTTGATTTGTTCTTCTTTTTCTAGGGCTTTGAGATATAATGTTAGGTCATTTATTTGTTGACTTTTTCTTCTTTTAAGGAATGAATTCCATGCAATGAACTTTCCTCTTAGTACTGCCTTCATAGTGTCCCAGAGATTTCAATATGCCATTTCAGTGTTCTCATTTACCACTAAGAATTTTTTTAATCTTCTTTTTGATGTCTTTTGAAACCCATTGTTCATTCAATAGCACATTATTTAGTCTCCAGTAGCTTTTATTTTTTATTTTATCATTGTTTTCTAGTTTCATTCCATTATGATCTGATAGAATGCAGGGTAGTATCTCTACTTTTTTGTAGTTGCTAAGAGTTGCTTTGTGGCATGATATATGGTCTATTTTAGAGAAGGATCCATGTGCTATTGAGAAGAATGTGTATTCACTTGTTGATGGATGAAATATTTTATATATGTCAGTTAAGTCTAAGTTATTGGTTTTATTGTTGAGTTCTATAGTTTCTTTATTCAGATTTTGTTTGGAAGATCTATCCAGTGGGTTAAAGAGGTGTGTTAAAGTCACCCAGAATTATTGTGTTGTGGTCTATTTGATTCTTGAACTTGAGAAGAGTTTATTTGATTAAGGAGATGCTCCATATATATTTATAATTGTTATGTCTTATTGGTGTATGGTTCCCTTTAGGCATATGTAGTGTCCTTCTTTATCCCTTTGATTAACTTTAGCTTGAAGTCTAGTTTATTTGTTATGAGAATGGAAACTCCTGCTTGCTTCCACAGTCTATATGAATGGTATGATTTTTCCTAACCTTTCACCTTCAGTCTGTGGATGTCTTTTTCTATGAGATGAGTCTCTTGGAAACAGCATATTGTTGGGGTTTTTTATTTTATTTTATTATTTTTTTTATCCAGTCTGTTAGTCTGTGTCTTTTGATTGGTGAGTTTAGGCCATTAACATTCAGGGTTATTATTGAGACATGATTTGTATTCTCAGCCATTTTTGTTTATTTTTGGTATTTAATGTGACTTGGTTTCTCCTCTGATTAGATTTTTCCTTAGTGTAATACCACCCTCTGCTGATTTTCATCATTGTTTTTTATTTCCTCTTCATGGAATATTTTGCAGAGGGTGTTCTGTAGTGCAGGCTTTTTAGTTTCAATTCTTTTAACTTTTGTTTATCATGGATGTTTTTATTTCATTATCAAATCAAAACTTAATTTTGCTGGATAGGAGATTCTTGGTTAGCATCCATTTTCTTTCAGAGCTTGATGTATCTTGTTCCACTATTTCCTGGCTTTGAAGGTCTGGGTTGAAAAATCTGCTGAGATATGAATTGGTCTCCCCCTATATGTGATCTGATTTCTCTCTCTTGCAGCTTTTAAGATTCTATCCTTATTCCGTCTGCTAGGCATTTTCATTATAATGTGCCTTGGTGTAGATCTGTTGTAATTTTGTACATTTGATGCCCTTTAAGCCTCTTGTATTTGATTTTTCAATTCATTCTTCATGCTTGGGAAATTTTCTGATATTATCTCATTGAAGAGATTGTGCATTTTTTGGTTTGAAACTCTGTGCCTTCCTCTATCCCAATAACTCTTAGATTTGGTCTTTTGATGCTGTCCCATAATTTTTGGATTTTCTGTTCATGGATTTTTACTATCTTCACTGTGTGGACAACTTTATTTTCCAGATTGTATACTTTGTCTTCATTATCTGAATTTTGTCTTCTAAGTGATCTCTAGTCTGTTGGTTATACTTTCTATTGAGTTTTTTTATTGTTTCCTTCATTTCTTTCTTGAAATTATCTTTTGCTCTCTTATCTCTTATCTCTTTGTTGAGGTGATCAATTTTCACCTATATTTGCTCATTTAGGACATTCTTTAATTCACAGAACATTTTAATTATTAACATTCTGAACTCCTTCTCTGACATTTCATCAACTTCACTGTCCATCAGATCTGTTATTATAGCATCCTGGTTGTTTGGGACAATTTCCTCCTTGGTTTTTAAATGTTGTCTATGTGTCTTCCTTTCTTGCAGTGTGGATATGAATATTACAGTATCTACCTGATACTCTTGTAGTATCCGTGCAGCTTCTCTGTACCTCACCTTGATGCTGGGCTTGCAAACCCTGCAGGTATCCCACGATGGATGCTACTAATGGTGGTGGTGGCAATAGCAGAGGTAACTCAAGATAGCAATGAAAGTGTCCCAATGGATGCAAGGTCTTTCAGAGATGGGGCTGAATTGGTGGGCCTTACACTGGCTTTGGGATGCCTGCTCTGAGATGCAGCTACTTCTAGGCCCTGTCTCTTGTTGAAAGGTAGAGACTACTACATGGGGAAGACTATGGCAATGTCTGCAGTGTCCCAAGATGGAAGTGGCTTCCAGGTGTGTGTGGGGGGGTGACCATCCCAGACCTATCCTTGGCCTGGGTCCCGAGAAGATGGGCAGAGGCAGATCTAGGCCGGGCTTGAGATCTGGCAGGGTCTGCTGGTTGGAGGAGGTGGTTCTGTGCCAGAGTCTGAGCTCCATCAGGTGTCCGCCAGTGGCAGGATGGAATCGGGGCTACCCTGGCCCTCGGCCCCCCACTGTTGGGCAGAGGCAGATCTGGGCTGGGCCTGAGTTCTGGCAGGTGTCTGCCAGTGGTGGGATGGCAAATTTTTGTTTTTAATTTTTGTAATCAGGAACAACAACAGCAATGACAAAACATTACTATGAATGTCCCCAGGCTCTGGAGTTAAAGCATTCACAGGAAATGTTGAATTGTATATGAAGTTCAAGGAAAGAGCTGATCCTGGTATCAAGGGCATGGTGAATCCAGAGATTAAAAAGATGACATCCACTCCTGCCCATCTCTCCCTCCAACACTTTGCTTTTCTCTGAGTTGGTGTCATTCCTAGGCAGACTCTCTCTACATAGAAGAAAATATGCTTCATGGAGTTTCAAGTTCACTTGGTGCTCACAAAGTCAGTCATATGGAAATTCTTTCCATCATAGAGTTCATATTGTTCTCCACCCCCAAAGATTCTGTGGCCCTCTAATATCTCCAGACCCATCTCTGTGCCCAGGGGGTGGCTCACTTTAAATTGTAAGTATGGGTTAAGTGGCTTCCAAGTGGAAGGTCAGACAAGGTCCCCTTGATTATCAGCACAATTAAAATACATGTAAAGGAGAAAAGGACACACTCTGTAGTGACATGAGGCAGACAGAAAGGAAGGGAGGGAGGGAGGCAAGAGGGAAGGAAGGGAAAGATGCCTACTTCATTAAACACCTGGTATCTACAGGGAACATTTCTTGATTGCCAATTGAGTGAATGGTAATTATTGGAAATATAGAATTTAACATTGAAAATTTTACTATAAGAACTTCAAAGACTCATGATACAAAGATTTTAAGTTCAAGGCGAGTCTGGGCAACTTAGTAAGACCATGTCTCAAAAAATTAAAAGGGTTGGAGGTGTAGCTCAGTGGTAGACTGTTTGCCTAGTATCTGAGAAGCTCTGTGTTCCATCCCTAGTACCAATAAATAAATAAATTAAGATTCATGACATGTTTGGCACTCAATAAATTCTATAGTGATATGTTGATAATGTCTCCTACACCTGTGGTTCCCAAACTTAGTGTGCATTTGAATTGCTTGGAGAAATTGCTAGAACACAGATTTAGGGCCTAATAAGACAGGGGTGGGACCCAAGAATGTACAGTTCTAACAAGTTCTCAGGTGATGCTGATTTTGTGAGGACTATACATTGAAAACAACTGACCTATATCAAAGGGATTCATGAAGGTAAAATCAGATAATATAAATAAATAAAGTGGCTACTGCCAATTTGAATCTTAGTTTGGCAAGAAAGGTAACTTTATTGGTGAAGTTGATTCAACTTCTACCTCATGGTTAATGGTGCTCTTGATGTTAGGAATGCCCTAAAGTCTATCGATGTATTCTTCACCATTATCAAGAGTTTGTTGTTCAAACAAGCTTCATGGTATGCCTAGAGAAGAGGGAGATTCAACGTCAAATGCAAGTTCTCTGACTCAAGCAAAAGCCTGAAGCAAATGGCCTACCCTGACCTTTCCTCACTTCTGTCCCTTCCTATGCAAAACAATGCAAGACCTGGCCAAGTCAAGGACACCATGAGAAAGATGCCAGCCCAACAGGCAGAAAAGGCACCAAGAGCTTTAAACTTAATATGCTTTAATCTCCAAAACAACATGTTCTTTCTCTTTGGTTCATTCAATGTTTCTGACGGAAGTGAAATTCTTCTCTGGCGTCCAAGAAAGATTTATGACTGAAAAAGAACAGATTTTACCTGGCAGTGGGTGCATGCGAGGTTTGTTCTGTCTCCTACCAAGCCCAATTGCTCTTTATTTTGCAGATACTAATATTAGACCCAGTTAATCATTGAACATTCCTTTTATTAGGTGAGGAGCTACATTCTTGAAACCACTCTCAGGAAAACAATCCTTTCCTTCCAGACCACCCTGAGTCGTAGACTTGGGGTTTCAGCAGCGGCAGACGTTTGGGCAGTCCAGAGACATCTGCTCTTTAGCCTCAACCCTTTGGAAGTGGTTCGGAACTTCCTCTTTTCTTGTTCACTTGGCCCAAGGTTGCTCCTTTTACAAACATCGTGAAGGTGTTAGCACCACCAGAGTATTAGACTTTATTGCCTCTTTCCCTATGGGCAGAGCTGTCTTTAATCAGGGCAAGCCTGCTGGAGTAGGATGTATTCAGTAGACTTTTTTGAAGGTCCTGATTCATACAAGCAGGAGCCTCCTGAGATCTGGGCAGTCTGAAATGTGAGATTGTTGGAGCATATTCAATTCCATTTATTCTAAGTGAATATATCTTGATTCTAATAATGTTTTTTTCTAATTTGATCACTGGCAAATTAGTAACCAATTTGCCATAGAAACACTGTGGTCAGCTTCTGAGCCAACTGCCAGATGCCTCCTGAACTCATCTTCTGCTTGAATTATGTATGCAGTACTATACTAATAGTACCATGAAATCTCATCACCACTTTCAATTTTACTTTTGGAAGAAAAACAACCCAAGTTCCAACTCAGGACTTTAGGATGTATTTAGGGGGCTCCCCCTTCATTCTCTCTGATCTATCCATGGTGGTCAGCAGGACTCACAATAAACAGGTGGAAATTCTGAAAAAGAGAATGGAGTTTCTAAGAGGAGATTCTGAGTGATACAGTGATCAAAACACAGATCTCTAGTGAACATGGGCAATCAGTAGCAGGTGTCCACATTTTGCATGGTCCTTGCTGGGTGATGAAGGTGCAAATGAGCAGTGAGGAAACAGAAGAAGGGAAAGATGGTCCTCAACCCCCGCAAGGGAGATAATCCTCTGGTTTGGCCTCTCGGTCACCAGAAGAAAATACTTCAGAGTCTTGAATTAACCCCATGTTGCCAACATGATCCTTACTGAACCAGCTTCACCAAAAAATGAATAAGATGATTTATAGCTGGCATATCAATTGGAAAACTCAATGCTTTCATTATGCTTGAAAATAATTTATTCTTTTAAGTCTTTTAGTACCTATTTCTCCACCACCCACAGACTCTGTAATAAGGCCATACCCAACAACTGTTGTGAATACCTAGTTCATAAGGTGCTTACAATCTTATGTATCTACTACTAGTACAGCCTGCAGAGCATTTGCTGTGTGTATCAGGAATAAACTCACTCACCTTCACCTATGCACAACTTCTGTGCACCCTCTCTTCCTCCTCACTTGCTCTCTTCTGTAAAAGTCACTCCAATTGACCAGTGTAAGAGGGCTCTTAGCACTGAAGTTTCTAGAATCCCATTCCTGGTCATAACCCCAGATCCACACCTATAAGATCTTGCCAGCTCCTAGAACAATGAAACAGACACGGGTCCTAGCCACAGCCACACTGTGGAACAGGACAAATGAAGCCTGTTTCTATTTCTGTGTTCTATTTTTCAGACTATATTTGAAATTTCTTCTTTCTTCCTTTATTCTTTCTTTTCTCTTCTTTTCCTTCTCTTTCTTCTTTTTTCTTCCCTTCCTTTTTCTTTATTTCTTTTCCTTTCATTTCTCTCTCTCTTTATTTTCTCCACTGACATCCTTTCCTTTTCTTTCCCTTTAATTTTTCCTTACATTCTTTAAGCATTTACCTGAAAAACTTACACATTCTGCTAATTATATTACATATGCAAATGCCCAGCACACGTGGAAGAAAGATACATTTATTTATCAGGATGCAAATGATAACAACTGGAGCTCAAAGTTTCATTCCCAAAAGAAATCCACTTGGGACAGACACCTTGCAGGCATCCACAGAAGGGTCCAGCCTCTTAAGTTTTTTTACATTTTATAGCTTTTACTGAATTTTCTTCAACTGTGTCTCTGAACATACTTCTCTGGTTCATAAACTGTTTCAGTGAAACTTGGATCATATTTGGTGTGATTCCTGTAACACTGCAAGAATCTGAGACAGGCCATTCATTTCTAAGCAACCTTTCTATTTAAAAGACCATGTTTGCGGGCTGGGGATGTGGCTCAAGCGGTAGCGCGCTCGCCTGGTTTGCGTGCGGCCCGGGTTCGATCCTCAGCACCACATACAAACAAAGATGTTGTGCCCGCCGATAACTAAGAAAAAATAAATAAATAAATGTTAAAATTCTCCCTCTCTCTCTCTCTTTAAAAAAAAAAAAAAAAGACCATGTTTGCCATTTCTCTGTCAGTGTCTCAACCACAGCATCCTCACTCCTTCTGATAATCACTGTGGTCTGTGTCTTCCTAATATAGCAGTTACAGGGACCTTGCTTGCCACTTTTAATTTTATTGCTTTTTTATAAACCTGTGTTTGCTTATTACGCTATGAACAAGTCAGCTTGAGTTGCTTGGGGCCACTTGTGAGAGAAATACTGATAACATTTGGTATCCAGCCTTTCCACCCACTCCTTTGCAAGTAAAAAATATTCCATACTAAAATTTAAATAAAAGTAAGGCTTAGAAGCGACTTCTTCCAGTAGACTGCAGTTAGTTGGGACTGAAGTAATGTGGAATTTCAGGGAGGACTCATCAAGGATATGTTCTGTGGCTCTTGAAAGATGATGTTACCTAGCCACTGGCTACCCTGCTTCTGGAGGTGGGGGGTGGGTTCCAGGAAATGGGAGGGATTGCTCACTGTCCCGCAGCTTTCTGGGGTTTCACTTTTAAAACAATCAGGATGTAATTAGGAGGTAGCCTTGTCTGTAAGACCATCTAAGACCCAGAACTTCACCAGTAGGGGAGGAAATAGCTCTGCTATTCCCCCTTGGAATGAAGAGAACACAGTCCTCATTAAGCCACCTAGGAGAAACAGTCTTTCTCCTGGGCATCTAGCCAAGGAAAAGAACATTTTGTTAATCATTACTCATTGTCAGTTTGGCCAAAGAATGGTTGTGGGTTTGGGGGTGTTTTTATTTGGTTTGGTTTGCATCTGGGTGGTACAGGCTCAAGGCAAGTTTCATCACATGAGCAGCCAGTTTACAATCCTGGGTGGTTTCCCTGGGGCAGAAATTCTCAAACCTGTCCTTCTGAACTTCCAGAGAATCTCTTTTGCCTTGAACTTGAAAGACTTGACTTTTTCAGGCATTCTCTTAACTTGGTGAAATGGAATTCTTCATTCCTCTCCTCAGGGCTCAGGAAGCCATTCTGTCAAACGGCTATTTCTCCAGGACTACTGCTTTCACATATATTGCCCCAAAGTGGAATCATCTTGAAATCCACTCCTGTGCACTCTTCTGCTCCCATCGCCTGGTGTCCTGGGCTCCAGGGCTCAGCTCTTGGGTCATATTTTCCAACACTACTAGCAGCACCTGCTGCTCTTCCACAAGATAAGTTCTTCGAGCAGCAACCTTATTTAGTTTAGACAAGCCTCTGCCTTCAGCAAAGGGAAAAGTCCAATAGGAAATCCACATTTGCTCCTGTGGATGGTAGATATGCATTGTTAATGACTCTAATCCTCAAAAGTACTTAGAAACAGGAGTCAAGTTTTCATCTGCAATTGTTGCTGCAGAAATGTCAAACACAAATCACTTGCTTAGGTAGGTAGGAAGACATTGTTAGTGCTTCGTTTTGTTTCCTTTCCTGAGAGGACTTGGAAAATACAAGTTCCTGCCATTCCTCTGATACAGGATATAGAACAAGACAAACTATTCTCCTTTGAATACACCTCAGGGCAGATTGGACTAGCCACAGCAGTCCTGATTCTAAGAAAAAGATCACTTATTCAGGTCAAAACCAAAGGGTATTTTTTGGAGGTATTAAAATGGTATTTTTCAAATGTGTGTTCTAACTACAACCCTAAGCAAAAAAACATATGTTTTACTTACATGATTCATACACAAATATTCGCCAAAATTATGTTTCACTATATGCTATGGACTCTGACACTTAGTCTGTTCTATTCCATTCTATTCAATTCAATTTTATTCTTTAAAAAAATACTAGCTGTGGGATAAGGGTGTGGCTCCATGAGCACTTGCCTAGTATGTGCAAGACCCAGCCCCACAAAACAAAAACAAACACACACCACCAGCTGTGACCCATGAAACTGATTTCCCAATCCATCACCCACAATGTGAAAAACATTCTTATGGGTAAGGGGTAGATTTATCACAATTCCTCCAAATTCTCCTAGTCCTATGGAGGATGCCCAAAATTGCCATTAAGAATGTCATTGCTTGGCCAAAAAGCTTCTCTCTTATTGAGATGTAAATGAAGCCTGAATGGGTAACACATTGAAACAACAGGTCCATCAATCAGACCTTGATGGGGTTGAGTCCACTGTATGGTTCACTGCACTGCACAGGCATCACAGGGAGAAAGGGAGGTCAAGTGGGGTGAGGGAGGAGCGCAGGTTGGGGGAAATGAGCCTCATGAAAGCTCTGAGGAAGGGGAGGGGAAGGGGCTCTTTTGAGGAAGTTAGTGAGCCTCAGAGATACTTGGCTGTTGCCCCCTCCCAATATATGGATGGAGAGAACCTGGACTGAGGCCTCCTCGGCCCACCTGGAGTTCCCTGGCTATCCACGCTCCATTCCTGCATGGATGTGGGGCAGGAGTGGAAACTGCTTTGTGGAAATGGAAGGGGCAGAGCCAGAGCACCACGAGGCCCATAGGGTACTATAGGAGTGGCAGGCCCCACTTCTTTCCCTTCACTGCCCTCTCTCTCCCTCTGGTGATGTTCTTCCTCTTCCTCTCAACTTGGCCCCCTTTTCTAGTAAGAGCCCAACTCTGCCAGACTTTCTCTAAGCTCCAGCAACCTCTTCTACCATGATGCTCCCTGTGCTCTCACAGCGCCATGCCTGCACTCCACAGAGCACGGTGTGCAGAGCGTCAGCATCATTTGATCAGTCACCCCAGGGTGAAGAGTGTCCATATGAGGGTCCCATGGTTACCTCCAGTGCAGCGCAACTGTGACTACACCCGTCACGCACCCACGCGTGCTCCCCTGTGCGAATACATATCAGGCACTGTGCCAAGTGTAGGGGACAGGAACCAACTGCTTTTCTTGTAGAACTGTTATGCTCGAATTCAGGACCCCCAAAGACCACCAGAGACCCAAGATGGATGTAAGCAGCAAAGAGATGTTTATTGCGAGCTAGCTCGGTCCTCCGCGCGCACACACACAGCAACTGGTGACGGCTGAGAGGCCCCGAGCCCAGAGTTTGCAGCATTTTTATACATTTTTTGGAGAGGGCAGGGACTTCACATACATTATAGCATCCCTTAGCAAATCATCACACACCGCGGGAAAATCAAATAACAACTCTAAAACATGATTAGCACATTCACTGATGGGAACAAGTTAGGTAGGGGTGATTGGTCAGTACAAAAGGGGTATTTGTTTGAACTGATTGGTTTGAGCCAAGAGGGGTGTACGTGCTGAACTACATGGTTTCCCAACATGTTATCAACCACCATAAACTGGGAGGGTCATCTGGCATCCCAGGTATTTCCCTGTCTCATGCTGATGGGTGGCTGCTAGGGGGTTGCTATGGATCTCCACCTAGCCTGACTGAGTCAGGGACACCTGGCGCAGCAGATCTCTCCTGTTATTTGTAGATAAACAACTTAGCAGGGTGGGAATGTGCTTAGGAGTGCTCTGTGGGTTTTTCCAAGGACTAAGGTCATGTCCCTTCCTTGGACAGGCTTTGCTCTGAGGTAGAGGCTGGTTTTTCAGAACCTGTCTCCTGGTTAACGCTGTCTACGTGGTGAGTGAATAGTAGCCGTGAATGAGGGGAAGGAGGCATGAATTGATGTGTCCTGTGTGCCATATATTGTCATCTCACTGCTTCTGCATGCAGGCCCATCCATCCCAGGACAGCTTTAATTGTGAGAAAGTCCTTATGTTGAATAAAAATCTCTTGCTCTGAAGTTTCATTGTATTAGTTCACAAGGAAGAGAAATAGCCACCCACAGATCCTGTGTCCCAGGCCTTCTTCTCCAGTCTAAATTTCCCCGGGGTTTTTAGGGATCCCTCCGATAGCAACATCAGCCACAACATGGGATGGTTGAATTGCCTCTCTAGTCTTGGTGCTCTCCTGACAACACCTTTCACTTCATTTGGAGTGACCCCGCAAATGAAAACCCAGCCTCCAGGTACATAACTGCTGCACCCTAAACTCTTTGTTCCCAGAGATGCAGCCTCCCGCCCTACTGGCATCTCTGGAAAACACACTCTGTCACAGGCTTAACATGAACATTAACCACAAACTCCTCAGTGGACTTGATGGAGTCATTTGTCCCCAAACCCCTTTTACTTCTTTAAAATTTGAAACAGCCCTTTATCTTCCCCTCCCCATAAGCATTTACATTCAAATGGCTGTTTTGAGAACTGATTTGTTTTTTTTAACCTGGTTCTCTCTCCTGGCTGCAGGGGAACCCTTACCAGGTTTCCTATCAGAACTCCCCACAAAAATTTTCTGGCTGTTTCTGAAATAACTGGCTTCTCTCAAGTCCAGTAGCAAAAGTCAAAAGAGGTGAGACTCAGAGCACTTAAGGGCCATAATCCTGCCTTGTGCAGAAGGCTGGTCTGTAGTGAGAGAGAATAAACCCCAAGAGAGAAAGTGCCACCCAAGAAGAGGCCAGCCAGGGCAGGAGAGGAGAGAGCCCCAGGGCTTTTGTGTTCCTAGTCCTGTTTAGCCCCGAAACCCAGCAGCCTCCCTTTCCTTCCTTCAGTCAGGTTGTTCTTGGATTCTGAGAGCCAATAAATTCCCTTTTTGCCCTCTTGCCCAATCCCAGTGGGTTTCTGTAAGTTGCAACCAAAAAATTCCTGACTAATGCAACCCTTAATTTTTGATGCCTGAGTGTAGCCATGTTGCTCCTAAACCAAATATTCGCATCCTGTACTTACACGTCTCTGAATGCAAGGGCAGGATCTCACACTTACTTCTGAGGACTATCATCTTGTTTTATTTGATTCATAATTCTGGTGTATCAGGTCACAAATTTGCCCATACTCCTGTCAATTGTGCTAAGAAAATGTAGCTTTTGTCAATTTTCAGTAACAAAGCTAGCGACAGAGTAACAAAGAGAAAAATTTTTTTCAGGAACAGTGTCTCATTCATAAAAGACTTTTAATCTGGAAGAAAATGACTGGGTTTCTTTCGAGTACATTGTCAGTTCTTTGGAGCATTTGAGCTCATGTTCTCTAAAATGTCAACTGAGCAAAAGGAGGGTCTCATGGACAAGGGTCCCAAATCCAAGTGACATTTCTCACTAGTCTGTACTATGGGACAACTTCTTTAGTCTCATCCCTGAGGTATGGATGAGAGAGAACCATGTTAAAAAAAAAAATCAGTCCTCAAAACAGCCATTTGAATATAAATGCTTATGGGGAGGGGAAGATAAAGGGCTGTTTCAAATTTTAAAGAAGTAAAAGGGGTTTGGGGACAAATGACTCCATCAAGTCCACTGATGAGTGTGTGGTCAATGTTCATGTAAGCCTGTGACAGGTATGGATGGACCCCATCTGAGCCTCAGGGTGGCAAACTGTCCTCCACAGCTGGACTCAGTGGTCTTGGCCATTTGCATCTGGTCACAAACTCACTAGATGCTGTTGTAAAATAAAAGCAAATCCAGACTCAGTAAGGAGAGAGTTTGTTCAAATTATTTCAAGGGTAGAATGCTGCAGCCATTAGTTCTACAAGGCTCAAGAGTTGGATAGAAAAGGCTTTTGTCTTTATAGAAACAAATAAACAAGGCTGAAAAGTACCAGGTGTGCAGAAACCAGATGAAAAGACCAGGTGATGAAACAGAAGATCTGAGAATATTTATCCTGTGGCCAGCTTCCTCTTAGGAGGGGTTATATGCTGCCCCAGGCTGAAGGTGGACCTAAGTTTAGAGGCCTGGAGGGAGGAGAGCATCCTAACTGAAGTGTAATTTACAAGCATCTTGTTCTGATTGATCAGTGAACACATGCAGTTTGGCAACATTTATGAGGCAAATATGGGAATTTGGAAGGTCTCTATGTGATCCTGTCACAGGTAAACAGACTACATTCATGAGTCTTAGAAAAAACATAAGGGGAAGAATGGATCCTTGCAGTAATCCCCCTCTCAGAATATATAGGCTCAAGAGAATTCATTTTTTTTGTTGTTGTTGTTATTTATTTGTCTTAATAATTAGTACATTTTAATTTTATAGAATAATTAGTTTCATTGTGACACATAGGACTTCTTAACCATTGCTTGTGCTTTTTTGGGTTTTTTATTTTGTTTTGTTTTGTTTTTCAGGATTATTGAGCTCAGGTAGGTTTCCACATTGTCACTGTCAACCTCTCTTTGAGTCTAAGCTCTCTCAGCTCCTCTTTGTGCCCTCCCTGGGTCCTGTGAGAACTTTGGGGTTGAAAGAAGGATATAGACAGTTCAGAGGAGGCTGGGAGTGATAGTCTGGGTCTGTCTCTCAATGTACCTCTTCATGAGTGACACACTATGTTGGCATTTATGTCTGTGCCTCCAATTGCAAGGCTAATCCCCGAAGTTTGCAGGTTACCTTGGGCTACTCCTAAGAAAACTGTCCAGTTGTCACCAAAATGTTTGGGTTTTGATAAATGGATATTTGTGTGGCCCTTGAACTTTTGACCTTGAAGCTGGTCTCTGAGTGCCCTGGCACTCAGAGATAGTCTAAGTTGACTCCTTTCTCATTTTTACAGTCCATCGGGATTCCAAGAGTAATCTAACTCACTTACTTTATGAGAAAGGTTTCTGTGACATCATACCTAAATTTTCTCCTCCCTATTACTTGTATTAAAACTCAGTGATCAAAATATTACTAAGTTCTTAAGAAGCTTAGAAAATCTATTCTCTCTTGCCAAACCCTGTCTTTCAAAATATTGTCAATTTGAAAACTCAAAACTTCCAAATTAGAATATAAAATCTGAGCATTGACTTTTGTCTTTGTATTTCTACTGCAATAATCCTAATTCCTCTAAGACAAATTGAAGCCTCTAGATGAGTAGAAGATTATATACAGGCAATTTCAAATAAAAAAATCACTGTTATGCATCAAAAATACTATCCTCATTACATTAGCAGGGAAATGAAACTGAAACCTAATTGTGTCATACAAATGATTTGCTAATACTCTGATCTCATTCATCCATAAATTTGAATTATTTGCCCTCTGTATCTTTATGAAATCACTGATAAAAAATAAGAATTATTGGATGACATATAGAGCTCTAGAAACCTAGCACTAGAAGCATATTTTCAAATTAACAGTGATCCACAGTGAAAATATTGATTGCCTAGACTTTATTCATATGTTAGCCCAAGTAAATCCTTGGTTTGGGATTATGATAGGAAGATCTGCAGGTGATTCCTGAAAATCCTCATCTTCTGGTATCTGTTCTCTTATATAATCTTTTCCCCTTGAATTTGGGAGCTACTTGTGGTAGGCTTCTAAGTGATGTGATCTGGAAAAGTTTGAGGCAGTGTCTCTCTCAGGACTGTTAAGTCAAATAAGATTCCATCTTTCTAGAGACTCTCCCTTACCAACTTCAACGAAGGAAGTGGGCATGTTTGGAGGTGCAGATGTGTTATGGTTTAGATATGAAGTGTCTCTCAAAGCTCAAGTGTGAAGTAATGGAAGAATGCTCAGAGGTAAAATGAGCATTCTTTCCTCCACCATGCTCCTCTGCCATGGTGTTCTGCCTCACCTCAGGCCCAGAGCTGTGGAGTGCACCGATCGTGGACGTAAACTATGAAATCATGATCCAAAATAAACTTTTCCCCCACTAGGTTATTCTTATCAGGTCTTTTGGTCACAGCAAAGTAAAACTGACTAAAATGATATGGCAATGAGGTGAGGATGACCTCTGGGAACTGAGAACAGTCTAGTGAACAGCAAGAGGGAAAGCCAGTTTTTACAGCCACAGGGAGTTGGGGTAGATGCTTCTCCTCTCAGGCCTCCAGATGAGAACACGACTGACTTGTGCTTTCATTATTGCAGCCTGAATCCACAGACTCCAGCTAAGACTTTATCAGACTTCTGACTCTCAGAAATTGCAAGATGTAAACATGTGTTGTTTCAAGATGCCATGTGTGTAACAACTGTGACACAGCACAGAGTATTACTCTAGGTTCAAAGAGCAAAGGAACAAAATGTACAGATATGTGCCTGGGTTCTAATCCCTGCTTCAGCTTGTACTGCTCCTTTTGTCAGATAACTCAGAAGACATAGGAACTAGGCAAAGTCAAGTAAGTAGTTTCATGAGTAGAAATCCACTGTGCCTAAATTTCCTAAGTTTTCTCATCTTTAAAATGGGGACATTGTACTTGGAGGACTCCAAGGAGCCTTTCAAGTAAGAGAATTTATGCCCTATCATCCAAAAAGAGAAATATCTTTGAAATAAATGTGAATTGAGGTGAAGCAGAAAGGACTTAAGTAAAATAACTTCCAATTGCTTGGAAATAATAGTGTAAGGGTAAAAGAAATTGAAGTTAAAGTGTAAAAGACCGGGCATTGTAAAGTTTCTAAGCTGCAAGGCCTGAGTTAAAAAGTAAAGGACCAGGTATTGTTAAGTTCCTATGCTACACGCAAAACCTGAAATTCCTGTAGCTGTTAGGACAATACTCGGAACTGCCCAGTAAATATTCCCCCTGACCATCTGGTTGTTTAATAACCTAGGACCCTGTGCAGCCTGGCATGTAGGCATCGCAGGACCTAAACCAATCAGTTTGAATGTGTACCCCGCTTCAGAACTGACCTATCACTCCCGCCAGACCTGTTCCCGCCAATGAATGTACTAATCATGTCTCAGAATTGTTGTTTGATTTTCCCATGGTGCATGATGATTTGTTAAAGGAGACTGTGATGTACGTAAAGTCCCGCCCTCCCCAAAAAGTGTACTTAAGCATTGCTCAACCCCTGCTCTGGGCTCTGGGCTGCTCTCCCTTCTTGAGTGAGCCCTGAGCCCCAGCGCGCTGGATTGGATCCTCAATAAACCCCTTTTGCTGTTGCATGAGCCACGGTCTCTTGGTGGTCTCTTCCTCTGACGTTCGCCGGACCCTTACAATAGAACAGAAATTAGCAAGTATTAAAGACTAACATGAGAGATCCAAAATGGAGGGCTAGAGGAAGGCTGCCTTCCTAGTCGATCTGTGACTCAGGATTCAAGCAGCAGGAGTACTGCTTCTATGCAAGGTAGGTAAAATAAGGATTTCAATATTGGACAGTCAGTCGTAGAGACTCAGAAATTTGAATACATTGAACAAAGAAGAAAGACAACTTTGGAGTCAAGCCAGTTATGGAAGCAGTGGCAGCAGCAGTAGCAGTGCTGGTTCAGCACAGAAGGAGGGAGAACACAGACAGAAACCCAACAGAAAGATTTAGTACAGATAAACCTGAGATCAGAAAAAGCAGTCTACCTTTCACTGATCCAGAGGCTGCACTGTGCACCAGTGCTTGAAAAGTGTCCCCATGTTTCTCAACTGGCTGCAGAGAGTTGAGGCAGGAGGCATTTTGAGGCATCCATGCTGCAGCTACTACTGTGAGTAGCAGAAGATCAGAGAAAACATGGTTGCACTGTCCTGGCAAGCACCTACCACATCACTCTTATACCTAGCAGAATGAGAGATAAACAGGCACAGAGAATATTTTGCCCAAGGGTATTCAGCCAGAAAAGCAAGGGGGAGCCCAACTTCTTCTCTTCTGAGTCAGCACACATGACCAGCTGAAGTAACCAGGAATCTGAACAGGCAGATGTGAATGCACTCAGGAACTAAGCCTATGAAGACTGTGTTCACTGGCAGCCGAGGGGGTGAAGGATTAGCTCCCGTGCCCCACCAGTAGGGTCCTTGAGAGGCTCCCAAGATCCAGACTCCCAGCTGAGATTGGCAACTGTCAGGCCCTAGGATTGTGTTGATATAATCTCTACAGACCAGATACCACCCAACAAAGCCCATTAGGCCTGATTAGACCTAAACCCCAGCTGCAGGAACTCTACTCATAGAACTCTTAAGTGGCCCCACCTTGGGAGTGCATCTATCTGCACTGCACAGACAAAACTGACAGTTCTTCCCATCCCATCTAACCTCAGACTGGAGAGAGAGGTGTTGAGAATTACTTGAACCAGTTTCAGTCTTCCACCACTCCAACTGGCAGGTTAGTGAGCAACACTAAAAGAGGAAGGGGTTAATAACCCCCAGCCTTTGCTCGCACTCTCAATACACAGCTCAAGAAGAAACAGAAAGACAGTCAGGCACAGACAGTGACCATCTATTCTCATCTTCTATTTTGACCACCCCACCTCAGTAGAAATGATTCCTTTACTTTTCTTTTTTCTTTTTTTTTTTTTTGGTTTTTGTTTTCATGTGTGTGTATTTGCTGTGCTGATTGCTTCGTGGCCTATATACATATTTGTTTCTTTTTTGTATTCCAACACAGGAATACAAGAAATATGAAAAAAAAAAAAAAGAAAAAAAAGCTAACACAACTCCTCCTATAGATCACGACCAGCAAATAACCCCCAAAATATTGAAGTCAATAAAATATGAAATAAGAAATTCAAAATAATCATTATAAAAATAATCAATGAATTCCAAGAGAATACAGAAAACAACTGAATTAATTAAGGAAGTCAGTACAGAATATGAACAAAAAATTCAATAAGGATATAGAAATATTGAAAAAGAACCAAACAAATATCCAAAATGAAAGACACAATAAATCAAATAAACTGTTCAAATCTCTCTAAAAGCATAGACCATGCTGAAGTCAGAATCTAAGAGCTGGAAGACAAAGTGGCCAGCCTTAACATTCAGACAGTATCAAAAAAAAGAAAATAATTAACCATGATCATAATGTACAAGAACTCCAGTATGACAAAAAGAGACCAAATTTAAGAGTAATTGGAATTAAGGAGGGTAGTGAGATGTGGGCTAATGGAATGGACAACATTTTCAGGGAAAAAATAATGGAAACTTTTCTAAACCTTCAGCATGATATGGACATACAGATACAGGAGGCATTCAGAACCCTGAAGAGACAAGATTCCAAAGGACTTAAAATCAACATATTACAGTGAGGCAGCCATATCAATGTTTATAAGCAGCTCAACTCACAATGGCTAAACTATGGAACAAACCTAGGTATCCTTCAACCAATGAATGGGTAAAGAAAATGTGGTACATATACACAACAGAATATTACTCTACCATAAAGAAGAATGAAATTATGGCATTTTCCAGTAAATGGATGGAACTGGAGGCTGTCATGCTAAGGGAAGTAAGCCAATCCCCCCAAAAACAAAGGCCAAATTTTCTCTCTGATATAGATGCTGACTCACAATAGGCTTGGATGGGGAGAGAAGAAAGGAAGTTCACCTGAATAGACGGTAAATATGGAGGAAAGGAGGGGGGTAAAAATGGGAAAGATGCTTGAATGAATCATACATAACTTTCCTATGTTCATAGGTGAATACATGACCAGTATAATTCCACATCATGTGCAACCACAAGAACAGGAAGTTATACTCCATGTATATATGTATGTCAACATACATTTTATTGTCATGTATAACTAAAAAAAATTTAAAAGAGGAAAATAAAAAAATAGGCTGGAAGAATGGATTAAAATAAGACCCAACTATATGTTGTTTGCAAGAGATGTACCTTACAGTCAAAGACAGTCACAGACTGAAAGTGAAAAGATGGAAATTGATATATCATGCGAATGGAACCTAAAAACAAGCAGGAGTAGCTACTCTCATATCTGACAAAGAGTATTTCAAACCAAAATTAATCAGAAGAGACAAAGGTCACTTCTTATTGATAAAGGGAACAATCCAACAAGAAGATATAACAATAATAAATATTTATGCCCCAAACAGAGATGCAAGAAATTACATTAAAGAGACACTACTCAATTGAAGCCTCAATTTGAATCACTAAGTACAATAATACTGGGTGATTTCAACACACCTCTCTCACCATAGGTAGGTCATCCAGACTAAACTTGGCAAAGACTCTTTGGACATGAAAAATATTATAAATCAAATGGACTTAAAAGACAACTATAGAATATTTCATTCAATGACAGTGAATACACTTTCTCCTCAGTGGCTCATAGAACCTCTCCAACACAGACAATATTTTGGCCACAAAGCAATTCTTAGCAAATGTAGAAAACTGATATAATTTCTTGTATCTTATCAAATCATAATGGAAGTGAATTAGAAATAACATGACAAAGTTCTACAGAAACCATATAAACACATGGAGATTGAACAACACTCTTTTGAATGATGAATACATGATAGACAAAATCAAGGCAGAAATTTAAAAATTCCTGGACTCAAATGAGAATAGTAATACAACATATCAGAAATCTGGAACAATATGAAGGTAGTTCTAAGAGGGAAGTTGATAGTTATCAATGCCTAAATAAAAAGTAAGGAAGATCCCCAAATAAAAAACCTAATCAGGTATCTCAAGGACCTTTAAAAAAAATTCCAAATCAATAGAAGGAAAGAAATAATTAAGATTAGAGCTAAAATAAGTGAATTTGAGAATTTTTTTAAAAATGATCAATGAAATGCAGAGTTGGTTCTTTGAAATTATAAACAAGATTGATGAGCACTTAGCCAAACTAACCAAAAGAAAAAGACAGAAAACCCTTAATTAATAAAATTAGAAATGAAAAAGGAGAAATCACACAGACATCATGCAAATCCAGCAGATTATTAGGTATTATTTTGAAAACTTAATTCCAATAAATTGGAAAACCTAGAAAAAATAAATACATATCTAAATCAATACAATCTGCCAAAACTGAATTGAGACATAGAAAACCTAAACAAATAACTTGTAATGAGATACAAGCAGTAATAAAAATATTTTCTGACTAAGAAGTGTCCAAGACCAAATGTATTCTCAGCTAAATTCTACCAAACCTTTAAAGAAGAACTAATTCCAATATTCCTCAAATTATTCCGTAAAATAGAAAGGGATAGAAACACTTACAAAGTCATTCTATGAAGACAGTATCACACTCATACCAAAATCGGATAAAGACACATCAAGGAAAGAAAACTGTAGACCAATATCTCTGATGAACTTAGATGCAAAAATACTTAAAAAATTATAATAAAATTATGTCAACAGTATATTAAGAGTATTGTACACCACAATCAAGTTGGATTTATTCCAGAGAAACAAAGATGGTTTAATGTATGCAAATCAATAAATGTAATTCATCACCTAAATAGAATTAAGCACAAAAATCACTTAGTAATCTCAATATATGCACAGAAAGCCTTCAACAAAATTCAGCACTCATTCATGATAGAAAAAAAAATGAAGACAGTAGGGATAGAAGGAACTTACCTCAACATCAAAAAGGTTGTGTATGAAAAACCCAAAGGTAACCTCTTAGTAAATGGGGAAAACTGACAGCATTTCCTTTAAAATCTGGGACAAGACAAAGATGTCCAGTCTCACCACTCCTACTTAATATAGTGTTAGAAAAATTCTAGCCAGAGCACTTAGGCAAGAGAAGGAAACAAAAGGGATAAAAATAGGAAAAGAAGCAATCAAATTATCACTGTTTGTAGATGATATGATTCTATGCTTAGAAGATCTAAAGAATTCCACCAAAAGACTGTTAGAGCTAATAAACAAAATTGACACAATAGCAGGTTATAAAATCAACATACAAAAATCAATAACTTTCCTACATACCAAAAACAAATCTGAAAAATAAAACAGCAAACAAATCCATCACAACAGCCTCAAAAAATAAAATAAAATAAAATACCTAGGAATAAACCTAACCAAGGTGAAAGACCTCTACAATGAAAACTTCAGAAGTTCAAAGGAAGAAATTGAAGAGGACCTCAGAATAAAGAAAGATGTTCCGTATTCATGAATAAGCAGAATTAATTTTGTTAAAATGGCCATACTACCAAAAGCAATGTACAGATTCAATGAAATCCAATACCAATAACATTCTTAAAAAAAAAAAAACTAGAAAAAAATCTTAAAATACATTTGAAAAATGAAAGACCCAGAATAACCAAACCAATTTTAATCCAAAAAAAAGCAATGCTGGAGGCATCACAATACCAGACTTCAAATTTTACTACAGAGTGATGGTAACAAAAACTGCATGGTACTGGCATAAAAACAAACTCATAGACCAATGGACAGAATAGGAGACACAAAGACAAACCTACACATCTATAGTTGCCTTATCCTTGAAAAAGGTGCCAGAAACATATATTGGAGAAAAGACAGCCATTTTAACAACTGATGCTGGGAAAACGAATTATCCATATGTAGAAAAATAAAACCAGGCCCTTTTCTCTCACCTTATATAAAAATCAACTCAAAATGGATCAAAGACCTAAGTATTAGACCAGAAACTATGCAACTCTTAGAAGAAAATGTAGCTCAACACTCCAGCATACAGGCCCAGGCAAAGACTTTCTCAATAGGATCCCTAAAGTTCAGGAAATAATGCCAAGTATTAATAAATGGGATGTCATCAAATTAAAAATCTCCTGCACAGCAAAGGAAATGTGAAGAGACAGCCTACAGAATGGAAGAAAATCTTTTCTAGCTATTCTTCTGACAAAGGATTAATATCTAAAATATATAAAGAGATCAAAAACTTTATATCAAAAAATCAAATATTTGTCTATTAATAAATGGGCAAATGAATTAAACAGACACTTCTCAAAAGAAGAAATACAGATGACCAACAAATACATGAAAAGAATGTTCAACATCATTAGCAATTAGGGAAATGCAAATCAAAACTATGCTGAGATTTCATTTCACACCAATTAGAATGGCAGTCATTAAGAATACAAAGAATAAAAAATGCTGTAAAGATGTGAAGAAACAAGAAGACTTTTCCATTGTTGGTGGCACTGCACTGTACATTAGTAAAACACTATGGAAATCAGCATGCAGTTTTCTCAAAAGGCTAGACATGGAACCACCATATGACCCAGCTATATCACTCTTCAGTATTCATCCTGAAGAATTAAAGTCATCTTACTACAGTTATAGATGCATGCCCATGTTTATAGCAGCACAATTCACAATCATCAACCTGATGGAACCAGTCTAGACATTCCAACAATACAAAAGGGAATTTTATTCAGCCATAAATAAAAATGAAATGATGTCATTTGCAGGAAAATGGATAAAACTAGAGACCATTGTGTTAAGGAATATAAGTCAAACTCAGAAGGTCAAAGGTCATATGCTTTCTCTCATATGCAAAAACTAGAGAGGAAAAGGGAAAACAAAGGGAGATCAGTAGAGGACAGGGACTGAGTGGTGGGAGGCAAGGGTGGGGTGTGGGGGAGTGATACTGGCCAAATTACATTGTTATACTGTGTGCACATACAAATATGTATCAACAAATTCTATTATTATATACAACTATAATGCCAAAAATGGGAAGGGGGGACAAACATAAAATTCAGCTCTAAGGAGACAGTATGGCAGCCCATATACTGATCAGAAAAGTTGATTAAGTGAAATGACCTGGACTAGCCACAGGTATGATACTGGCATACTCAGCCAAGTGGGCAATGAGCCTTTTGTACTTTCCAGTTTATTTTGGTGGACATTACTCTGAAGGCATGTAACTAACTCAAACTTAGACAAAAATACTAACTCAAGATTTTTCTGCTGAAAGAAGAAAGAACTTACCTTCAGCCCAACTGAGAAACTTAGCCTGGAAATCCTCTTCATGTTCTGCACCCCTAATAGACATTGCTTGGTTATTAAACCGCTGTCTTGACCTCTGGTTAGTTGTAAGAGCAAAGCCAATGTTCTTAGAAGTAAACCAGAGTAACAAACTCATGCGAAATAGTTTTGTGTGTCTTCACTTTCTAATGCTACATAAAGAAAGGCTTTGAATAGAGTTGAATTCTGGGAAGAACCATGGTAAGAATTTTCTCAGTTTTCAAAGTCAATGGGGGATAAAACTGGAAACATAAATTCTAAAACCATCATAAGCTGAATGTTGGAAAAAGAGAAGCAACTGTTCTTTCCAGTATGAAAAAAAAAAGACTCTGCTCATTAGAGCCTTAGAATGAATCTACTCTTACAAGCCTAATCCATGAATAAACTAAGAAATAGAACTTTGCTAAAAAATTCCTCATAGATTTACAAGTTGCTATAAGTCCCCAAGGAGTGGGGTTTGAGCTATAAAGTTGCCCGAGGTACACACGTCTGTACAGTGTAGTGAGAATTTGGGAACTGACATCTTTCCACAACAAAGACACTACTGATACTAAAACCCAGACCTATCTGGCGTTCTGTCCTCTGTGTTAAATAGTACTTAGTGTGGGTTTAAGAGTAACTTAATGGTTGCTGGCTTAAGAAAAGGGAATTTTGAGAGACTGTTGGATGTGTGAAAACAGAAAAGCCAATCTAGATTTCTTAAAAACCTAGGATTTGAAATTATTTAATTCAATTTTTTCCTAATCAATTGATAATTATAAATTATCTAATGATATTCAAATTCTTAATTACTTAGAAACATATAGGTAAAATCAAAAAACATGTAAAAAGAAGCAACAATATTTAAGAGCCCAGCAAATAAAATGCTTTAATAAATAATTTAATTTTATCTTTCATTCTGTGCTTTATTCAATTGGTTCATAGGAATAATGAACCAACTCTTTGCCCAAATCTTGGATTTTGTAATTAACTAAATGTCAAATGGATTGTTTTAGATGGACATCAATCATCCAAACAAACTATAGTTCATAGTTCATTCACCAACATGAAACAAACTAGAGTAGCACCCAAGGTGATAATTGACTATCTGAAGATTATGCTAATCTTTGATGTTGAATCCATTTTTGAAGTGTGCATTCACCCATTGCAACATTTCTTTCTCGCTCCACTGAAGAAAGATCCAATCTGGATGTGCTATAAAAGGGAAATTATTAGCTTTGGGTATATAAGAATGGCTGGGCAGGATAAGGATTATTTTATTTTGTGTATGCTTTGATCATCAAATTGAATCAGAAATCTGGAAGTCTGTGATTAGTCCTGCTCTTACAACCTTAAACAGACAGCTAGATGCTCACCAGATGGGAACTTCAGGGGCATGGTCTCTCCAGGGTGGGCTTTTTATTTATCTTTGAATTCAATCATATTCTCTAAATCATATTTAAAAATTTAACAAAAGAAAAATTTAGATAATTTCACTCAGTATTACCAAGCATTCTTTTACCAAAAGTATTGATTTCCAACTATGAGCAAAACACATTGCCTATTAGGGAACATGGTTTGGGAAGAGAAGTAGAGAAAAGATTAAGACATAATCCCTGGCCTCTAAAAACTAAAAGGTCAAAATCAGAAGGGATTATTTATGATTGGCAGGATTAAACAAAACATCAACAGCATTTATCCTCAATATCACAACATGGAGTAATCAGAATTATCTTATAATCAAGGATCTCAGAATTGGGAGGATTCTCATAATTCAAGTCCAATATTCTAGCCTATGAGTTCTAAAGTCAAAATCCATGGTCTGGCTTTAGGGTGTTCAGAGGCTCTACATTTGTGTGAGAAATTGAAAGTCCTATGGTCCATTTTCAGAATATAGAATTCGGCCTTAAATGTAAAATTGGGATGTAAGAAAGGCAACCTGTAGCTTATCTATCTAAATTCTTGGATCCGTGCCGCAGTCTGGCTGGGCACAAATCACGAGCCACTGAAGCAGGAACAAACTTTATTTCTGAACTCCACCAGCACACTCCACACACGCTCCGGGGAACTCTCCCGGCTCCTCCAGGAACCAGCAACCGTAAATCCCTCCTCTGGCACTTCCCCAACCAATGGGAACTCTCCGAGAATCCCCGCCAGAACTCCAAAGTAGCGGGCCAAGGTGGACAGCAGGGGTCTAATATACACAGCTTAACATAACCATTATCATCTCAATGGCTTGCTGGCGTCACCTCTCAACCACTCTGTTCTGACAAAAATGCCATGGGTCATTCGGACTCTGGCTATGGCTCTCAGCAGATCCGGTTTCCAGAAGATAGCCCAGATATATTCAGTTGTAGTCATTTTAACTACAGCCCTTCCCTTTGTCCTCCCCAATTTTAAAATTAGCCAATCATGTAGATTGCAACCCTGAGCTCCTCCTATCAGAGCAGTGCTGCAGTAGAGACAAAAACCAGCAGACTGGGGCTGGGGCTGGGGCTTAGTGGGAGAGCACTTGCCTAGCATGTGCAGGGTGCTGGGTTCGATCCTCAGCACCACAGAAAAATAATATAAAGGTATTGTGTCCAAATACAACTAAAACAAAATATTTTAAAAAAAAACAACAGACTGCCCACCCAAGTGTGCTTGCTTTGCCAGACTTTGTTCAGTAGCACACCTTTCTGCAGAAGTCAAGTTTTCCTTGCTGAGCTACTTCCAAGTACATGTCTGACTCTTCATGGCACCCCAACATTGCTAATAGTTGCCTCTCATTCTCTGTCCATTAAATATTGAAGTTTCTTTAGGATTAATCCCAAACCACCCATCTGTATTCATTGACACCTTATATTATATAATGAAATCGGGTGTAATTTAATGGTGAATGTTAGCTGAGTGACAATTTGGGATAAAAAGCAAAAATGAGTTTTCTGGATATTTCCTTATCTTGATCAGAAGACTCTTATACAAAACCTCTACACAGGATGGGGATGTAGCTCAGGTAGAGTGCTTGCCTAGCAAGCATGAGGCCCTGGGTTCAATCCCCAGCAGTGACAAACAAAACATAAAACTTTTCAACATGAAGATTATTTGAATCCCCATCTGTCCTTGAAAGTTGACTGAGCTACTCAAAGTTCACTGACTTGTTTTCAAAGAGGCCCTAATGACCATATATAATTATAGTGAGAATCTTTGTACAAGGAATTTTCAAGTGTGAGAAGACAATCTTTAGGGGATATGCTGTCTCACCAGGGTGCACAATTTTGAGAACCACTATCCTACTCATACAGTCAAAGAGCATCATGACCCCATGGACCAAATTATTTGCAAAGCACCAGCAGTCAATGAGTTTCAAAATCAGAAAAATTCAATTGTATTTGACTAAAATGTTTAATTGTGTTTGGCCAAGCATATGTTGAAACACTGTGTTGCTTTTTAACCATGTATCAATAAAATAACATATTCCTCAATCGTGAGTCAGACATTCTCCCCTTGTTATGCTCTTAGCTGTGTTAATCAAGAGTTAATATAAGAAGTGTGATTTCTTATTTTAGAGTCATACATTAGAAGAGACGTAAACTGTGGTATACCAACATGGTATACCCAGAGGTAAGTCGCCTTTCCCTCCTTGGAAATGGAATGATACTAACTGGAACACAGGTTGCAAGGTAAACGCACCAGGTCCTGATTCAATATTTGCTGCAAATAAAACCTGATGAACAAGAAAGTCATTTAAGATGAAAAGTATATGTTCCTGTGGTCATTCCATAAAGGTAGCCAAATTGGTCTTTGTGACCTCCAAAAGAAGTCAGCTATTTCAGCTGGAGGAGAGATGAAGACCTAAGATCAGGAAGGACAGACAACTGTTATTCTAGTCTAGTCCAAGAATATAATATGTAGCATGATGACCCTATGATGAGCTCACAGAAGAAAATCAGAAACCAAGATGAAGTGGTCTTCCCATCATTAGGAACGTACACACAAAAATGCTTACAAAGAAGGCTCTAAACTGGTATGGTGGTGCACACCTGTAATCCCAGCAGCAGATCGGGAGGTTGAGATAAGATAGCAAGTTCAAAGCCAGCCTCAGCAAAAAGCGAGGCACTAAGCAACTCAGTGAGACCTTATCTATAAATAAAATACAAAATAGGGCTGGGGATGTGGCTCAGTGTTCAAGTGCCCCTGAGTTCAATCCCTAGTACCATGCCCTCCCCACCTCCCCCCACCCCACCAAAAAAAAAAAAAAAAAGCTCTACACATTGTGTAATGGAACTATTTGGAATTTGGTAATGAATATTACCTGAGTGAGAGTTTGGGATGAAAACCAAATATGAATATTCTGGATGTTCTCCACCCTTGATCAAAACACTCTCAATTTATCAAAACTTTGCAACCCATCTGACCTTGAAAGTTGACCTTAGCTACCCGAGGATGACTGGTTGGATTATTTTCAAAACAGCCATAATCCAGAGACCATATGGAGAAGTATAAAAACGACAGTGCCACCTCACACACATTAAGTCAGCTACTATCAAAAAATAATAAAAAAATAATAAGTGTTAGCAAGGAGAAACTTGAACTCTTGTGCAGTTAGTGGGATTGTAAAGTGCTGCAATCACTGTGGAAAACAGTATGGAGGTTCCTCAAAATCTTAACAGTAAAATTGCCATATGACCCAGCAATCCCACTTGCAAGAGTATATCCAAAATAATTGAAAGCAGGGATCCAAAAGATATTTGCACATCCATGTTCATAGCAGCATTATTCACAATAGCCAGGAGATGGAAGCAACTTAAATATCCATCAACAGAAGAATGGACAAACCAAATGTGGTATAGACATAAAATGGAATTAGCCTTAAAAAAGAAGAACATCAAGTCACATGCTACAACATGAGTGAATCTTGAGGACATTATGCTAAGTGAAATAAGTCAGGTGTAGAAAGTCAAATACTGTACAGTTCTACTTACATAGAGTATCTAAAGTAGTAAATTTCATAGGAACAGAAAGGAGAATGGTGGTTACCAGCGGCTGCAGGATGGGGGAAAGGGAATTTGTTTAATAAGTGTAGAGTTTCACATCTGCAAGATGAATAAGTTGTGGAGATCCATCTTATGGCAATGTGAATACACTTCACAATACTGAAAGATACACTTAAAAATGGTTAAGATGGATCCAAGATGGCGAACTAGAGAGAGGCTGCATTCCTTGTCCCTCCATGACTTGGGATTCAAGCAGAGGAAAATACCGTTTTTCGGTGAGAGAGCCCTCCCTGCCAATGGATCCCCTGCTCTTTGCCCCATTTGTCCACCCCAATCACCAACCCTTTGCCAGTATATTGTCCGCCTTTTGCAAGCAGATCATTTGCTGTCTACCACCAAGCGCCCACCAGTTGCCCATATGCCCACCTTTTGCCTGCCCATCACCTGCCGCCCAGACATCCATCCACCCAGTGCCCTCTGTTTGCCCCCAGACGGCCCACAGACTGCCCACAACAGCGCTCTGCTGTTGTTGCCTGGAAATCCATTGTCAGGATATCTGCAGGTTTTGTTTTAGGCAGTCACCATCATCTTGGGATACTGGCCAGGGCCTGGGAATCCAGGGCCAAGGGGCCTGCAGGTTTGCCACCTACACCACTGCCATCTCAGGACATGGCTGCCTCAGCCTGGGGTCACCAGCCAGAGCCTAGAGATATTTTATCAGGATACCTGCAGGTCTGATTGCACCTGAGGTCTTCCTGATGGGTGTGCTAGTGGCCACCATCTGGCTACCATTAAGCTTCAGACAACTCCACCTGTCGGTAGAGAAGGGAAGATGAGAAGAATTTTGAAAGCCAACAGAAGCAATCAGTCAATTTTCCATAGAGACTTTCCTCACTCTGCCCCCCGCCCACATCTCTACCTTCTTTGAATCCAAATATTTTTCACACATCAATTTATTGAACAATGGGTTGTCTAAATAGTACATAACAGTTTGATTGTATATTCTTATGTTTTTATTTTTTAAATTTTTAAATCTGTATATACTTTTTCTCTCACTTACCTTTCTCCCTGAATTTCTCTTTCACACTTCTCTCATGCTAACAGACAACTTCTATTAATTCCTCCTTTGCTCTTACTATAAATTTTTACTTTCTTTTCTCCTTCTTCCTCATAAACATTACATCCTGTACTACTTCATCCATCATTTAAAATGGTAAATCCTTTCAGAAAACTTACAGTTTATATTGTAGACAATA
Organism: Marmota marmota marmota; assembly: GCF_001458135.2. Taxonomy (NCBI): domain Eukaryota; kingdom Metazoa; phylum Chordata; class Mammalia; order Rodentia; family Sciuridae; genus Marmota; species Marmota marmota. Next base: position 5,955,451 of record NW_025999961.1, read on the forward strand.
ATTGAGCGCATCATTTCTGTTTATGGTGACAAAACTGTAGATGCATCAATAGGAGCTATTTTGCTGAAGATTGTATATTATTTGCATTGGGTGCTGTTAATATTGGTCTTCCCCTTAAAGGTGAGGTACTAGAAGCCTTCAGGGATGGTATAAGACTACAGAGTAGAAATTGTACTGCCTCAGATCCATACCACTAGATGGGAAGACACACAAACAACATGAAAAAAAAACAGGGAACAAAGTACCTCAAACCAAGATGTTCCAAGTAGAATCCATAGATGATAAAGTAGAAAAAATGTCAGAGAAGGAGTTTAGAAGGTACATAGTAAAACTGATATGCAAAGTGAAAGATAGTATAAGGAGTGAAATCAAAGAGAAAATACAGGAAGGGAAAGATTACTTCAATAAAGAGTTAGAGATTGTGGGAGAAAAAAAGCAGAAATCCTCCAAATGAAGGAATCAATAAACCCAATTATAAATTAAATAGAAAGCATCACCAACAGAATAGACCACTTGGAAGACAGAATCTCAAGCAATGAAGACAAAATATACACTCTTAAAAATACAGTTGACTGTGCAGAGAAGATGGCAAGAAACCATGAACAGAGCTTCCAAGAAATATGGAATAACATGAAAATTTAAGATTTACTGGAATAGACGAAGGCATGGAGATACAAACCAAAGGAATGCACAATCTTTTCAATGACATAATATCAGAAAATTTCCCAACTCTAAAGAATGAAATAGAAAATCAACTACAGGAGGCTTACAGGATCTCAAATGTACAAAATTATAGCAGACCCACACGGAAGCACATTAGAAAGAGAATGACTAACATACAGAATAAGGATAGAATTTTAAAAGCTGTGAGAGGAAAAAAATCAAATTACATATAGAGAGAAACCAATTCAGATCTCAGTTGATTTCTCAGCCCAGACCCTCAATGCCAGGAGGTCCTAGAACAACATATATCAAACTCTGAAAGAAAACGGATGCCAGTTGAGAATTTTATATCCAGCAAAACTAAGATTTAGATTTGAAGATGAGATAAAAACCTCCATGACAAAGTTAAAAGAATTCACAACTAGAAAGCCGGCACAACAGAACATTCTCACAAAATATTCCATGAGAAGGAAATGAAAAAACAAATTGAAAGCTAGCAAAGGGAGGAACTACACTAAAGGAAAAGCCAATCAAAGGAGAAACTAAGTCAAATTAAAAACCAAAAATGAACCAAAATGACTGGGTTAGAAATCATATTTCAATAATAACTCTAAATGTTAATGGCCTAAACTAATTAATCAAAAGACATAGACAGGCAGATTGGTTTGTTTTTTTTAAGGTCCCAAAAATATGTGCCTTCAAGAGACTCATCTCTCAGGAAAAGACATCCACAGACTGAAGGTGAAAGGTTGGGAAAAATTATATCACCCACTTGGACTTTGTAAACAAGCAGGGTTTTCCATCCTCATGTCAGATAAAGTGGACTTCAGGCAAATGTTAGTCAAAAAAGACAAAGAAGGACATTTCATGCTGTTTAGGGGAATCATAAATATCTGTGCTCCAAACAATGGAGCATTTATGTACTTCAAACAAACCCTTCTCAATTTCAAGAAGCAAATAGGCCACAACACAATTATACTGGGTGAATTTAACACACCTCTCTCACCACTGGATAGACCTTCCAAACAAAAACTAAACAAAGGAAATATAGAACTAAATAATACAATCAATTATTTAGACTTAACAGACGTATATAGAGTATTTCAGCCATCATTGAATGAAGGCACCTTCTTCTCAGCAGCACATGGATCCTTCTCTAAAATAGATCATATGTTACGCCAAAAAGTAAGCCTTAGAAAATACAAAAAAATGAGATAATATCCTGATTTTATCACATCATAACAGAATAAAATAGAAATCAACAATAAAATAAAAAATAGAAGTTATTCTAACATCTGGAGATTAAAGAACATGCTATTGAATGACAAATGAATAGCATAATAAATTTTAAAAATTCTTAGAAGTAAATGAGAACTCTGAAAAATAAAATCATGGCATTTGCAGGTAAATAGATGGCATTGGAGAAGATAATGCTAAGTGAAGTTAGTCAATCCCAAAAAAACAAATGCTGAATGTTTTCTCTGATATAAGAAGGCTGACTTATAATGGAGTAGGGAGGGAAAGCATGGGAGGAATAGATGAATTCTAGATAGGGAAGAGGGGTGGGAGAGAAAGGGAGGGGGCAGGGGATTAGCAAAGATGGTGGAATGTGATGTACATCATTATCCAAAGTACATGTATGAAGACTTGAATTGATGTGAACATACTTTATATACAGAGGTATGAAAAATTGTTCTTTATGTGCAACAAGAATTGTGATGCATTCTGCTGTCATGTATTTCAAAAATAAAACCAATTAAAAAAAAAAGAAGTAAATGAGAACTCTGATACCACATATCAAAATCTCTAGGACACTAGGAAGGCAGTGTTAAGAGGGAAGTTCATTGCATTGAGCTCATTCATTAAAAGAAGACAAAGGCAACACATAAACGATCTGACATTAGATCTCAAAGCCTTAGAAAAAGAAGAACAAATGAACACCAAAAGCAATAGAAGACAGGAGATAATTAAAATCAGAGCTGAAATCAATGAAATTGAAACACAAGAAACAATTCAAAAAACTGACAAAATAAAAAGTTGGTTCTTTGGGAAAATAAATAAAATTGACAAAACCTTAGCCACACTAATGAAGAGAAAGAGAGAAAACCCAAATTACTAAAATTTATGATGGAAAAAGAAAATATCATGATGGACACTATTAAAATACAGAATATAATTAGAAATTATTTTGAAAATTTATACTCCAATAAAATAGAAAATCTCAAAAACATCAAGAAATTTCCAGAGGAATATGAACTACCCAAACTTAATCAAGAGAACATACACAATTTAAACAGATCAATTTCAAGCAATAAAATAGAAGAAGCCATCAAAAGCCTACCAATCAAGAAAAGCCCAGGATCAGACAGATTCTCAGCCAAGTTCTACAAGACCTTCAAAGAAAAATTAACATCTATACTCCTCAAAGTATTCCATGAAACAGAAAAGGAGGGAACCCTTCCAAACTCATTCTATGAGGCTAATATCACCCTGATAACAAAACAAGACAAAGACACATCAAGAAAAGAAAACTTCAGATCAATATCCCTGATGAACAGAGATGCAAAAATTCTCAATAAAATTCTGACAAAAGGCATACAAAAATATATCAAAAAGATAGTGCACCATGATCAAGTGGGGTTCATCCCAGGGATGCAAGGTTGGTTCAACATATGGAAATCAATAAATGTAATTTGTCACATCAATAGACTTAAAGATAATAATCATACCATCTCAACAGATGCAGAAGAAGCATTTGACAAATGATAGCAGACCTTCGTGTTCAAAACGCTAGAAAAACTAAGGAGGATAGGAACATACCTCAACATTGTAAGAGCTATCTATGCTAAGCCCCAACATCATTCTAAATGGAGAAAAATTGAAAGCATTCCCTCTAAAACTTGGAACAAGACAGGGTTCCCTCTTTCACCACTTCTATTATAATTTCTAGTCCTGGAAACTCTAGCCAAAGCAATTAGACAAAAGAAAGAAATTAAAGGAATACATTAGGAAGAAAAACTCACAAACTATCACTATTTGATGATGACATGATTCTATATTTATAAGATCCAAAAAAAATCTACCAGAAAACTTCTAGAGCTAATAAATGAATTCATCAAGGTGGCAGGATGTAAAATCAACACCCATAAATCAAATTCATTCTTATACATCAGTGATGAATCTACTGAAAGAGAAATTAGGAAAACTACTCCATTCACAATAGCCTCAAAAATATATGTATATATAAATAAAATACTTGGGAATCAACTAACAAAAGAGGTGAAATACCTCAACAATGAAAACTACAGAACACTAAAGAAAAAAATTAAAGAGAACATAAGATGGAAAGATCTCTTCATATTCATAGATAGGCAGAATTAATGTTGTCCAAATGGCCATACTACCAGAAGTGTTAAACAGATTTAAAGCAATTCCTATTAAAATTTCAAAAACATTCTTCATAGAAATAGAAAAAACAATCATGAAATTTCTTTGGAAAAATAAGAGACCTAAAATAGCAAAGCAATCCTTAGCAACAAGAGTGAAGCAGGAGACATCACAATACCAGAACTTAAACAAAGCAACAGTAAAATAAATAAATAAATAAATAAATAAATAAATAAAAGGCATGGTATTGGCACCAAAATAGATATGTAGACCAATGGTACAGAATAGAGGATGCAGACACAAATCCCCATAAATATGGTTATTTCATACTAGGCAAAGGTGCCGAAAACATTCATTGGAGAAAAGATAGACTATTCAACAAACGGTGCTGGCAAAACTGTAAATCCATATGTAGCAAAATAAAACTAAATCTCTATCTCTCACCCTGCATAAAAATCAACTCAAAGAGGATCAAATACTTAGGCACCTGAACAGAGACCCTGTGCCTAATTCAAGAAAGTAGCCCAAATCTTCACCATGTCAGCTTAAGAAATGACTTTCCTAATCAGACTCCTAAAGCACAAGAAGTAAAATCAAGAATCAATAAATGGGATGGATTCAAACTAAAACGCTTCTTCTCACAAAGGAAACAATTAACATAAAGACAGAGCCTACAGAATGGGAGAAAATCTTTACTACACACACCTCAGGTAGAGCACTAATCTCCAGGATATATAAAGAACTCAAAAAACAATACCAAAAAAAAAACAACAACAACAACAAATAACTCAATCAATAAGTGGGTTGAGGAACCGAACAGACACTTCACAGAACAGGAAATACAATCGATTAATAAGCATATGAAAAAAATGTTCATCATCTCTAATGATTAGAGAAATGCAAATCAAAACTACTCTGAGATAATTGCTGTCAGAATGGCAATCATCAAGAATACAAGCAACAATAAGTGTTGGTGAGGATGCAGGGAAAAAGGTACACTCATACATTGTTGTTGGGACTACATATTGGTGCAACACTCTGTAAAGCACTATGGAGATTCCTTGGTAAACTTGGAATGGAACCACCATTTTACCCAATTATCCCACTCCTCAGTTTATACCCAAAGGACTTAAAGTGAGCATACTATAGTGACACAGCCATATTAATGTTTATAGCTGCCCAATTCACAATAGCTAAACTATGGAACCAACCTAGATGCCCTTCATCAGATGAAAGGATAAAGAAAATGTGGTACATATACACAATGGAATATTACTCAGCAAATGAAATTACGGCATTTGCAGGTAAATGGATAGAGTGGGAGAATATCATGCTAAGTGAAATAAGCCAAACTCAAAAAACCAAAGGCTGACTGTATTCTCTGATAATCAGATGCTAATCCATAATGGGGTGTGGGTGGGTGGGGAAGAATGAAAGAACTTTGGATTGAGCAGAGGGGAGTGAGGGAAGGGGAGGGCATGTGTGGATGGGAAGGACAGTGGAATGAGACAGACATTATTACCTATATATGTGTATGATTGCACTACTGGCATGACTCTACATCATATTCAGCCAGAGAAATGAGAAGTTGTGCTCCATTTGTGTACTATGTGTCAAAATGCATTCTACTGTCATGTGTAACTAATTAGAACAAATTTTTTAAAGAACTTTAAAAATGGTTAAGATGGTAAATTTTATGTTATACTTAACATAATGAGAGAGAAAGAGAGAGAGGAAGCATCACCAATACCTTCACTGACAATTAACTTCAGGAAAGACTGGGTTGAAGATGTCCTCATAAACAACAGAAAAATGAGTTGGGGGAGGAATACAGAGTGTTAGAGGGTCTAGATTGCCTGTGCCTCCCAGAAACTAGGCACTATTTGGGCTACAAAGTGTAAATAAAGATACAGCCAAAATAATAACCTGAGAATGCAAGAGGTATTGTTCCTGAGATCTGGAAGCTTATTCCATAGAAAAACCAAAGTCAAAGAGAAGAATGTTGCAGAGAAAGGAGATCTTTACTCAGCGGCCAAAAAGTGGAGAAGTGGCAATTCTGCTTACAAATCAACTTCCCAACTCCAGGGGGGTGGAGGGTCTACAGGTACAGGATAGGAATAATGAGGGAGAGAGAGAGGCTAAAAAGGGGGAAGACTATTCTTGGGAATAGAGTTTCTGAGAACTCAAATACCACCTCTTTTCACTCCTTTCAAGGTCTGGTGCTTCTGATCATAACAACTGGTAGGTGTTTCTGACCTTGAATAGGGAGAAGAGAAGCTAGGCAAGTCTAGCTTCCCTTTGTTGTAGATCCAGACAAAACATTTCTCAACTGTTTAACATGTCTACACACAGAGCTGAGTAGGGCTCTCGCCCAAAAGTTAAGGCAGTAAAAGAGGCAGACACAATATGAAGGCAGACGCCAGGCCTTTCACTCATTCCAGTCACCCACTGGACATCTGCAGGCCCAAGGGAAGAGTCTGTGTTTTCAGCAAAAGCATTTTCAAGTCCCTGAAAAGTAACCTAGGCAGCTGTTATCTTTATAACCCACATGTCAGAGGTGTATCGAGATCAAAGTTAGTGGGAGATCAAGAATGTATTGCTGTGTGACCTCCAAAATTTGTGAGAAGCTCAAGGGTTGATATAGGTTTTTCCTCAGCAGACTTATGTAAGTTCTCCTTTTTGCTAATTTGAGGTCTCCTCGTCCCAAATGATTTGGAAGATCTGTATTTCTTGGTACCACAGATGCACTCTCTCTTCTATATACTTCTTCTCTTCTATATACTACTTGAACATTCAAAGCAGAATCTAAGTGTTATTTGCCTCTGTCAAGGACCAAGAGAAAATACAACAACCAGAAACTAAAACTCAAGAGTGGGTTCAGCCTGCGGGAGGCCTGGGGTCAGGTGGGTCATCCAAAGAAGGCTATGCATGTTTCTGCAGACCAGAGCATGGCAATGGTTCAAAAACAGGAAGAGAGAAAAGACAAGGCAAAAAAGAACTGAACATAAGGCAGTCTGTGGTCAGAGCCCAAGAAGCAGAGACCAGTAGTCCAGCCTGGAGACACGAACAGGCAGGCGCCAGGTGGGAAGTTGAACCAATAGAAGGCTCAGGCTCAATCAAGTGGTCCAGGCACCAGACTCAGGAGCCCCACAGCCAAATGTGACCCAATATACCCATCACAAAGCTCCAGATGACTCCATAGGAAAACTCATTTTACCTCTCAGACCATGATTCAGGACTGCACCATGCCTGACACTTCCTATTAATGGTGCGAGAAGACGTCCATTGTGGAACTCATTCCGATTACCCCAGTGATGAAGACTTCGTGAATGTGAATACCTGGGAATGTTCACCTACAACACACTGGATAAACACTAACAAACATCCTTTTAAATGCATAGCTGAGCTTGCCGGAAAATTAATGGAAAACTCCAGGAGCCCCAAATTTTAGGTCTTAGCACACATGAGTGATAAGAGCATGGGCCAGAGGGTCACTGCCCTAGGTATGAGGGGGACAGTTTGCCAGTTTTCAGAATTCATAAGTTGGACTTAACCGCCATGCAGAAACAGAATGAATGTTTCATAGAAAATTTGCCACGAGGAGTGTCTGTCTTGGGTGACCCCAGAGGACTTCTATTTTCCTGGTTGAAACCAGCTGCAGATCTTTCTTCCTACTGGCCGGTCCTGAGGAAGAATACAGTGAACTTACCTCAGTGCATCTTCTGGATACACTTATCTCTGTTAGAAAGTGGAGGACATTTTAAGCCCCATAACTACAATAACAGATCCTCAGGACCCTTCAGCAGTGGCAGCATTTCATGATTTAGAATTTTCTGTTCTCATGCGCTGCCTGGGCCCATGAGGTTCAGACGTACATCTTCTGCTCTCCCTGCCTGCCCCATTCCAAGGCTTCTAGATTCTGGGATCTATAACCCCAAATAGTCTGAGCCCAGAATCTACCTTGCCTTAAAAAAATAGTAAATATTAAAATATTCTCTCAGAGAATGAAACAATTCTTCCTTTTAGAAAGAAGGACTTTGCCTTTTGTTAAAGCCAAACATGATGCCCGTCCTTCAACAAATCTCCATAGGGACAGCCTGGTGTTGGCCACCTCAAGTCTGGGACCAGCACCTGGGAGATGAATTTGAGTTAAGAGGAAATGGCAGCAAACTCTTAGGGCAGTGAACCAGCAGGCACTTGGAAGGGGAAAGGAGCGCATGCGACCAGTAAGACCAGAGCTCCTGATCTGGCTTTTCTTTCTCCACAAACAAGGAATTCCGTGTTTCCCTGAGAAGGTGGATATGAGAAGGTCAGTCAGCCCTGAGATGACTCACTGACATGCATCAGAGTAGCTGTGTATTCACCGGGAGACCCCCATCGGCATTGCCGGCTGTAAATTATGGTCATTCCTAAGAGGTAACAAGAGAGGTTCTGTCAGCTGTGCAATTACTTTGTTTTGGCAGGACACATTGGAGTCAAGAAAACATTGGCTGGAGTTCAAGGCCAAGATTTTGGATCAGCTGCCATCATAATTTTTCAGAAATGTGATGATCGTTCCTCAAGAAATAGTTTCCTAAGTAGGCTGCAGGAATGTCTCCCATGCATGTTCAAAAGGGACTTAAAGAATGAAGCCTGTGGGGACTGACCAGTACAGCTGAGTTATCGTGGGCTTTCCAAGCAAGGGGTGAGAAGTCCAGCTCACTTCAGGAACCCTCTTCAGTGAATATAGTGAAGTGGGAGAGGGTGGCTTCCAGTGAGCAAGGACATGCCCGGACTCTGTATCTTCTACAGCACTATGAGCACAGTAGTAGGAAATCTGTCTGGAAAGATCTTCTCTTTTCTTCATTGTATGTTCTGTGCTAAACAACATAATGTCTCTACACTGGCCACAAACTCTCCAGAGGTCGATGAAGCCCTGGATTCTGATGAAGCCCTAGATGGAATCGTTCCCCTTTCTTTCCTTTCACAGTCCTTCATCTGTATAGAAGAAAGCATCACTCATAGTTTAGAAAATCAAGAAAGGGTTGCAACTTGAAAACCCAAGTCTACGGCATGGCAAGGAGAATGTTCTCTGCCCTTCTTTATTTAGCATAACATTGCCGCTAGACCCTCAAGTTTTTGCACTGTTGTGGTTGTTGAGGGAAACATTTTCAATGTACCTGAGTTTCTAAGGTAGAAAATGAAGTTTGAGTTGTGAGATGTTGGGTGTAAAACAATATTTTGAGTAGAAATATTCTGGAAGCACATATGTGATGTTTATGGAGACACTGAGCATGTCTGGCCAGGGAGGTGAGAGAGAAAAATGTCAGTGTGAGGATGGTAGCTGGACTAGGCCAAGGATATCCTAGAAATAGGAGCCAAGTCATATTATCAATTCATTTTATAAATTTTATGTGAATAAAATTAAGAAACACTTATTAAGAAACACTCAATATTCTATAAGAGTATTTTTTTAAAGACTATGGCTGACCTCTGAGGATTGTATAGTTAAGACAAATGGTTTCCAAAATGAAGGCTCAGGCTGAATCTAAATTTTCTAAGGAAATTGTAGTCATTACTCAAGGAAGCCTGTAAAAATTTCTCTGATATGAATGCACTTAGATTAGTTCTGCATTACAAATATCGTATTTCAAATGTCAGAAAGGTTTGGACTCAGCTTACTTGGAAGACCTATGCAAAGTGACTCAATCACTTTGCACTGAATTTTGGTTTTCTAGACTTTTTATCATGTTTCCAACTTTGCCCTGTGTGCTGTGTGGTGTGGGGAGGGCACTGTAAACTCAGGAAGTCAGAGGCCTGGCAGATTCACAGAAAAGCTTCCAACTGTCAGACTCCTAATATTTCTCATCTTTTAGCATCACCAAGTAGCAGTGCACACACTAATCTCACTAAAATACTGAGGGTTTCTGGTGAGATAACAATGTAGGATTTTCAATTGAGGCCACCAAAGTCCTTTGATATTTTAAGGATGTCTGTTACAGGAATCAAAATCTTTGATCTTCTGGCAGATCCTCACAACAGAGGCATCATGAAGCTGGGAAGCTTCTCCTGAAACCCAAGGCTTCTTTTAGGGTATCCCTCATTCTCTAACGTAAGGATGACTAGGTAGGGTTTTGAAGCCCTGGGGTCCAGTCCTGGGTTTACTGTTTGTAATATGTAAGACTTTGAACAGATCACCTAACATCTCAGAATATCAATCTCCTTATCTGTGAAATACAAGTGTCATTGATGGGTTGAGTTGTGTCCACCTAACAAAAAGAGAATGGTGGACAGCAGTTTTCTGCTCAATCCCTAACCACCAGGTCTGCAGGGAATGTGCCCTGTTGTATAGCATTTGTTGGTTCCCATGACATAAATACTTGCACCAATTCCAAGACACCAGTGTGACATCACTGGACACGGAGTTGGGAAGAAATACACAGCACACACTGAGATAAGGAAGGTATTTCCACAGTAAAAGTAAAAAAAAAAAAAAAAAAAAAAACTCCACAGCATAGTCATAGGAAAACATAGTCAAATAAGCAGCAAATAATATTTTGAATTTTTATTACCTTGATTTTTCACAAATTTAATGGAGGTTTTTGTAATTTTGTTTTTTTAAGAAAAGCTTGTTGATCAACCAGCTCACAAAATTCCTGAAGACTTCAGCATTTGTTCTCATAAGCTGGTGTGGGTCAGCTCCAGCACACCACCAGAGGATTTCATTTCTTTTATATGATGGAGAGGAACCAGAGAATGCCAGTTAATTTTTAAATAAGATCTAAAAATAGCTTTGAGCCAAGGCTTACTTGAATGAGAAGATACAGGATCATGGCTGTGTAGAAATGAGAATAAAATGCAAAAAGAACTCATACTGATGTGCAGGATTTGGGCTTTTCTATTTTTCTCTTAAGCCACAGCAGCTAAGTTTAGAAAAGGCTTACAGAGAAGAGAGAGAGAGAGAGAGAGAGAAGGAAGAAAGAAAGAAAGAAGGAAAGAAAGGTTCCATTCCATAGTTTAGAATGATCTACCTCTGAAGTGTCGGCACATTACTATCACTATCATTATTGCCATTATTAAAATAAGAAATCAAGATGTTTTGCCATAGAAGCTGCTTATAATTACAGTTAAAACATTTTGAGAAACATTTGGTTAAAACATTTCTCAACATTTTGAAGAAAAACTATGAAAAATTATATATCATGTACAATCAGGAAAATGAGATATTATACTCCATTTATGTATGATGTGTCAAAATGCATTCTATTGTCAGTTATAATTAGAAAAAAATAAAAAATAAATAAATAGAATAGAATATTTAGCTATAAGACCAAAAAATGGGGTGGGGGGAAGCTATGAAAATCTTCCAAGGAAAGAGATGCTTGTTTTACCAATGGTTTAGGTCTGAGGGTGACTTGTTAATCATTTGACTATAGTCAGAGTATGAGAGATTTCTCAAAGAAGAATAGAGATGATCTATCAGAAATCTGGCCTAGCACACAGGTTTTGTGTGGGCCTTAAAAGAACCAGCAATCAGGGATTTACCAATAGAAATTTCTAAGTCACTGGGATACAAAACAAGGGGTAAGGTGTGTACTTAGCAGACAGGGCCCTGGGCTCTTGGGCTACAATCCCTATTCTCACACCCTGGCTCTATCATTTCCTGGGTAGATGACCAGGGTGAGTTATCTAACCACTCCATGTCTCAGAGATGACCACAGTGGCGGGTTCACAGGGCGGTGGTGATGATTGTGTGAGACACAGGGCTTAGGCCAGCACACAGCAGAAGATCCGTGCTTTATCCACTTGAGCCCCTTGCTAGGGGCCCACCCCCACAACCTTGTGTATGCCTCGTGTCCTCGGCTATGGAATAAGGGTAAGGATTGGAAAGGATGTGAATCTGCTCTATGGTCATGAAAAATAAGCCCTCAGAGCCTTAGTGATGAGCCAATCTTGATCCAAAGAGCCCAGGAAGTCGAGGGGCACTTGTAGGGTTTCCCTCATGAAGATCTTCATGGCTTCCTGTTTTGATACATATTAGGCAGTGCCCCAAAATCCCACAAAGGAATTAGTATCCTTATAACTGTACAAAGGAGAAAACTGAGGCTCCAAAGGTCCTGTGGTGTGTGGAAGTCACAGAGCTGGCCCATGGAAGAGCAGGATTGAAGCTCTATGACTTTTGTTACGGGAAACCATTGAAGAATATCCCAGTTTTAAGAAAATCTAGTTTCAGAAAACAGAAACATTATGAAGTATTAACATTGCAGAACCCTCGGGAGTTTTTTGAGTAATAGTTCTTTGTGGAGGAAATATTTTGCTTTGGGGTCAGTATTTAACCAAGAAGCCAAAGGGAGAGAAATGAATCTACACTGCCAGGGAATTCTTTGGACATAGGCAGATTGAAATCTGTGATGCTAAAAGAATATGTGACAAGAAGAGAGATGGCACATGGCCCCAAGTTTGCCCAGTTAGCCATACTTACGAGTTTGCAAGCCCCAAGGTTGTCATAGAAATTAGTGAAGAAGTCTGGATCTAAGAACATTGGGAGAGTAGGAACTTGGGAAAATTGGAGAGCACTTTCCCCATGCTAAGACATTCAAATTCCATATTTTTCTAAACATTGCCCAACAAAATCCATCTGTAGACCCGTCCCCCCACACACACACACACAAACCCATCATAACCCCTGAGATGACTAATGTCCCCAAATAAAGTAGAGCTTTTTTGAGATTAGGAGAGTCATGGAAGCTGCAGAATATCAAATGTGGACACAGTATAAGTGGAAGCTGTGGTGTTGATGATGGGGACCTCAGTGGTGACAGCAGCAGGACCAGGGGATGATTGCTCCAACCATAGGACTTGCTACGTATTTAAAGGAAGTAATAAGTAACTTCTCAGAAAGTGAAGCCACCCAGAGGCAGCTAAAGGTGCTAGAGGTCAGTTACTCTGCTTAATACTCAGGAACATGGGGAGCTCTTGAGAATGACAAAATAGACTGTAATCTCTTTAAAGTGGAAGATGGACATAATAGCATGAGTCAATGAGGTCAACTGGAACCATGAGTGTTCTCCATCTGCACAGACTCAAGAGAGTGGTTATTATTCATGAAGCTTTCTTCCTTTACCTGCTAATTCAAGGTCTGTCCCTTATTTAAATAAAATATTCTTATTTCTTTAAATTTCCCTTTGCTGAGCAGAAATTCTTGAGTCCTTTCATGGGTATCATTCAAACATCCATCAGGCCCATTGACTGATCTTCCACTTAAACTAATCCTAAAATAGAAAGCCCTCAAAGGGTAGAAAACAGATTATCCACATATGGATGTGTGCAGTGTATGTTGGTTGAATTATACACAGGGAAAGGCTTCTGTGGTTGTATTTTTTTAATGAGAACACATTGTTATACTCTGAGTACGTGGCATTCTTGCTTAATATAAACATTTACAAGAACACATACACATTTATATCCAAACACAAAATGAAGTAGGTATTTTAAATGACCAGTTTGCACCAGAAATAAAATATATTATACAAAACGGGTTATATCCACAGTCATTAATTCTCATTTTCTACACAAAACAACAATAAATTAAATCACATTATATGCAGATAGTTCTACTTACATTAGAATAATAAATTGTGTGTGGCTTGTGCAGCTTTCACTTTTACTTCTCTACCAGATTTGTAGTAGATTGTGTTGGTTGGTAGTGCTATATTTATGTTAACAATGTATGATATGGTCTAGGAGACAAGGGCCACAGAATTGATACTCAACTATATCTATCCTATATCTTCTTGGTTTCATTAATGCACAGGGAACAAAGCTCCCCTTCCCAGATATATCAGTCTGCAAACTCACAGCATCTCCATGCTGTTGAGGGGGCACTTCTTGCTGTCTTACATTACACTGAACATTTTCAGATCTTGGCATTGACTAATAAATAAGGCACCCCATTTCAAAATCCAAACTCGCCCCTTTCCTAGCCTTCTCTGTCCAATATTAATTATGTATTTTAACAGATTTGTTCTAATAGCAAATGAAAAATAATTTGGTAGTTTGCGTTGTAATTTACACAATTTACACATTGTGTAGTAAGTGGACTCTTTCTTCCTTGTGCATAGAAATTTAAGTCTTCAAACATGAATCAAAGCAATGAAATATTTTATTCTACTTGTTCAAATCTCTCCACTAGGAATCGTCCTATACCTGACACATCAAAGAGCTATTATAATATATGGATTTTTTTTGCTTCTGAGACTCGGTTCCTACTGAAACCCTTCCACGGTGTTTGAAGTATCTTATAACATGAACATAACAGCATCATCTGGTGTAGCATGCTTTGCCTTTGGTATGAATTGACATTAGTGGTTAATGAGAAATTTGAACAAACTCAACCCAGCACCTTTTGAAAGTTATTTTAATTCTACAGTCGATCTGTGGGGTAATGCCTGCAAGAGATATTTGTGAAATCTGCATGCTGAAAACCAAAGTCAGGCTTGTTGGAGTTGATGCACATCACAGGCTTGAACTGTGAGGGGCATGTGTGGTCTAGTTAGTATAGGGTTCTGATGAAAAGCCAGCTACCTTCTTATAACCAGCATTATTTTGCCATTTTCCCTCTAAGGATGTACAGAGGCCTGTTCACAAGTTCCCACTTGCTGACATACCTTCAGCCAAAACGGATGGAGGGTGGAGTTGGGGTGTAAAGACAGTGAGCCTGCAAAGCTACACTCTTCCATTTCTGTTGGTGGATGAAGTGCCTACTGAGTGTGGCCATTGGAGAGGGACTAAATTGTTGGTTATTCTTCAATTCTAAGACAAACTGAAAAAGAAACTCATCCCTCTGAATATCACCATCTCATTCCCTCTGTTTCCAAGCTGCCCCTAAACATATCCTGTGTTTTTAAACAGTTTCAGTTTTTTCCACTGAATGAGAAATTGAACTCATTACCAGCTTCCTTAGGAGGCCCTGAACCACAGGGTGTAACTAAACAAAACCCATGATACGTAGATCAAGGAGCCTAATTTAGGTTGGCGTTTGCCTTGAGGACTGCATCCATTCAGCATCAGAGTTCTTTGTGTCCCCAAAACACAGACACTTGCTCCTTCCAATTTATGAACACTCCCTTAATACTGGTGGCCTGGTATTCCACTCAGTCTCCTGAAGAGACTTCCATAAATAGCCAGCATGTGCCCACTTACAGGAAGGCGACGATGCCACTGGACCTAATTCTGAATCCACGGCTGTCTGTGTGTGAGGTCTACCTTGGCCTTGATTTTCACTGCCCACAGCAGATCTTAGGCCCCAAATCGGTCCCAACCAGAAGAAAAGTGATGATAGGGGCAAAGAAAGCACATGGGCCTTGAGCTAATTAATGGTCCTCAAAGCCTGTGAACAGGGAGACGTGATTGGCACTCCAAAGCAAAAGTCTTTGAACTTTAGGAAGGAGAAAAGGAGGCATTTGTTCTTTCCAAACATTTCTGCCCTCCCTCCATTAAATGTGGCTTCTGACATTTAGAGAATTATTATAAAGCCTATGGAGCCATATCTGTGGTTCAGAGAAAAACAAGTTGATGACTCTTCAGACAAATGCAGTTTCCAGGGGCTTCCTCATAAAACCTGTGATCAGGCTGCAGAAAAATATGGACTGTATGCAGGAAGTTCTTTCCAGATACAAGTTGTTCATGTGGGGAAAGTTTTTGTTTCTGAGTTCCTCTCCCACCCTCCAAAATCTAAGACAATAATAATGGCATAAAATCTACACTTATTTCTAACATCAAAGAATATATGCTCATTTTGACCTGTACAATGTGAGCTTATATGTGACCAGATGAAGAATACTGATAAAATATCCTTTTTGAAATCTGAACACCTTGGATTTCAGGGTAAAACTTTATTTTAAGAACCAAAGCCCTATTTATTTTATTATATAATTTGTGGCTACTGGCAGAGTATGAATGACTAGTTGTCAAGATGTTGCTTAACAATTAGGAATTTAAGTCCCAAAATACAACCTCTAGAGATCTTAATGCAGGACAACCTTGGGCCAAACATCTATACTTTTAGCAAAGGTTTCCCACTGGGGAGCTTTCAGAACTTAATGGAGTAATTCATATGAAGATTTCAAGGAAGAAAAAACAATAGAGATGTAAATAAGCAACCAGAATGATTTCCACATACCAAAAACCTTGTGATCTGTTCCTGCCATTTTTAAAAGATTAAATTCTCACTTGTCTTTAAGATCTTAACTAGGGATACAATATTAAATTTAGAACTACTTTTCTATCTGAAGTATTAAAAAAAGATATTTACTCTAAAAATGTTGGTGTTTGTGGGCACACTAAAAGATTAGAAGTGTTTATAACCAAAGACAACAACCAGGTAGAGTAATAAGCACCTAGGTTTGGAAGGTAAATGTTCTCACCAAATAAAAATTAATAGAAAATGAATATCTCTAAAATATATGAAAAACACCATTGAAAAGTAAGAGTTAAAGAGAAATCAGTTCTCTGATTCACATAATTAAGGTAGATGTGATCCCTCCTCACCTCTGTTTTGGCTCTGGGGACCCCATAGCCATCAAACATCGCTTTCCTGTGTTTTACTTCTCAATCTTCCTACATCTGGATTTCAGGAGTTTGCTTTTCTTGACTTCTTTTTTTTCCCCACTGTTTTTAGAATTCAGCACTTTTTACTTTGCATTCAGCATGGGGACCTACAACTGTCATTGTTTCTGTGACTATTATTAATTCATCTTCCACACCCTCCCAGCAACCTGCATCCCATTTTCTAAACAATAGAGGGAAAACTGGCCCATGCAGAAATACTCCTTCCCTTAGGATGATGAATTGTGAGTCACAGAGCAGTCCCCTGGGGAAGCAGGCTCAGGCTAAGGACAAGGACATGCTGCACCCACTCAGCTTGCCTCCACACTCACCTTCGCACCACCACTACCACCACCACCACCACCACCACCACCACTGAGGAGCTGTTCAGACTCCTGTCTGTGGCCTTTACAGATATGAAGATGACTTTTAAAACTATGTTTCAGATCCTTAAAGTGTGGCTAAGGAAGAACCCTGGTTGCATAACTATAAGATGGAACACTCATCAGACAGCCACCCATCTTCCCCCACTGTAATCCTCTGTGCACCATCATGGATGCAAAGTAGATACCCAATAAGTACTTATTTTCCTTCTCCAAAATTCCTAATGTCTGCACCTAACCCACTCATTAACACAGGTGTTTAGGGGGTGGCCATGAAGCTCTATGGAGTTGACTGCAAGCGGACATGGTGGACATTTAGATGCCCTCTTTTAGCCAAAATCACCACTGTGAATTTTGGCAAATATCATGTATGTGTTTTTTTCAATTTCTCATTTCTGTGCTTACTGTCAAATTCTCTCTCTATTTAGTTGTTCTTGAGGAAAAACCGCTACCTGTCTTTATAAAACTCTGTTTAATTCTAAATAGCTTTTCCTTCCTGATCTTGAAACTCATAATCTAGCCAGAATTGGAAGGGATATAACCCTGAAATGATTTGCACTTAAAACAGTCAAAAATGCAAAATGGTTTCGGAAATTTATGACTCCTGTGTCTATAACCTGAATACAGTTCTAGCTCTCTGTGATTAAAGCAGCAATCTGGCCAAGATAGAAACAGAAGAGAAGTATCTTTCATCATCATTGATTTGTTGTACACTTTACCCATTCATTTAAAATATAAGTGAAATTTAATCTTCAAAATGAAAAAATAGACACATTTTTCTAATACCAAAATATAAGATTAAAATACTTAAAAATAAAATGTTAGTGTGAAATAGGTTTTTTTACATAAAAAAGAAAGAAACATTTCAGACTTGCTTTTCTTGTAAAAACCCTCCTACCTCACTAATATTTACAACTTTCCAGAGTAGCTTTTATGAGACACTGAGAGAGACAGGGAGGATCCTTTCTCGAGATATGAAGTCAGACCTGAATGTAGACGTTAGACAGAGCCCTGCTCCACCACAACCTGTCCTCCAGCTCCAGAGAGACGGACACTGTATTTCCAACCTCGAATTTTTTTCATTACAGTTTCCTCTCATTGGGTGTTAAATTCTTTCCAAGAATATTCTACTTATAAAAATGATTTTATTCTAGCTACAAAACAGTTCATTTAAGAAAACCACATTTTTATATCCTTGTGTGAAATGTCCCCAGAAACCATCCAGATATGGAGACAGCAGGTTGTAAAAACACAAGTCTAATTCTATGCCCTCCAAGCAGTATGAACATTTAACAGAGTGACGTTATATCCTTATATTTCTTTGTCATGAGATGAAAGGCTAGGAGGCCAATGGTGATTAATAATAGTTCCTGAGCTTCTAAAGAAATTTTAAGACAAAATGACTAACTGCTTAAAAGAATGAATTCTTCAAGAACACCCCTTCTGTTCCATGGATGTCTTTCATCCCAGCTTAAGAATCTCAAGCAGAGGGGGTGGGCGGGGAGGAAGGCTTCTTTTAAGCCACTGAAAAATGGGATCTGATGGAATCTTCCCGCAACTCTCGATGTTTTCCAATGTTACTTTCTTCTTGCTGGTTTCGCCTCTCAATGGTTATTCTGTATTTCTTCCTGGGTAAAGGGAAAGTAAATGTAGTAATAAAACCTCGCTGGCTACAAAATACTATGGTTTCTCTTACAGAGAATGCCCTCAAGGGACATCTGGGTTTGGTTTGATAAATGAGAAGTGACAGAATATGAAACCCTGGTCAGAGATTAAAGTAGTGTGCCCCAAGGCGTTATGTCTCTATTCAAGCACAAAAATTGGCATGCTCTCCGAAAGACCATAGAACAAGCCTTCCCCTTCTTCCCTGGGTGCCTTGTGGGTGAGGTCTTGTCCATTCTGCCACAGAGGCGCTGCTTGATTCCCAGGATATGCTCCAGATAGCATCAGATGAAGGGTACTGTGACCAAAGGAACAGGAGTACAATTGTTTCCATAAAGGGTCACACACACTGGGAGTTACAATTCCATGCAGAAGTAAAGAAATCTTGGGTCTGATGACATAAAAAGAAGTCACAGACCCAGCCGTCAGAGATTACAAAGGAATGGACTGCCTTGCAGAGTGAAGCAATCAGCACCTTGGACACATGAACAGAATACAATTTTACAGGGCTTGGGGCTTAGCCACTGTGGTAACCCAGCATGCGAGTTCTCCAAGTACAGCGCACAGAGCAGCCAGAGAGCAAGGAATGCTCAGACTCCTTCTCCTCATGAGGAAGGCAAACACAGGCACCTATTTATGAATTGAAGGATGCCTGCACACGGGGAAGTCCCTTGCACCCTCTGTCCAGATTCCCTCTCTATTCATAGGTTTTGGTGAGTGCCAGGAATGCTTGTCAGAATATCTGTGGTCAAAGGATCACAGCAGGTCTCTGGCCCCAGGGGTTGGGGGTCATTACAACAGAAATTTGTGACCCCAGTACCCACTTTGTTAACCCACTGACCATCAAGCCCAGGTCACACTAAAAGAATAGCTTGGATCTTTAAACCTCCAAGCTTCCTGGGGGAAAGAAAGATATAGACAAATCACAAGGAGCACTGTGCAAGGATAATTGGCAGAGGCAGTAAAGGGAGTGACTCTTGACTTTATAAAACTGTTCCTACCTGAAAAAGTAGAAGGCCATTAGCAAACCAGCTCCAAGAAGGGCCCCCACAACAATTCCCGTCACTGCTGATTCTTCTAGGCCACCTGCTTGAAAAAGAAACAGACAATCAAGGATCATTTTGAGAAACTGATAGAAATGAAAGTTTCATTCATTGGAAAGTATCTCTCAATCTCTCTCTCAAAGCAAAATTTCCTTTCTTTGTAAGAAAAAAAGTTCCTAGGAGATCCTGGTTTCTTTGTTTCCTTGCTTAGTGTAAAGCTTAAGAAACGCTTTTGGGAAAGCACTAGATAAACATACTGCTGCAAGACAGTGAGCAGAATGGCAACCGAAACAGATTCTAGAAGGATCTGAGGAAAACTAGAAACCAAAGACTTCAGATATATCCACACTCTTTAGAGTTGATAGTCAAGGACAACTGGGTGGACCACGGCGCTGACCCAGCACTTCTTTTTTTTTTCACAGATGGATGGTAACACTTAAAGGCACTAGAAGATTTGGTGAAAAATTCACTGGGGCAGGGTTCTGTTTTTAGATATTCTCTCACAAAAGCCAGAGTTCCATGTCAAAATGTCCTATATAACTCTGTGAAAAGGTGAATCATAATTTGAAATAATCCTGCTTGGTAGTGTCCTAGTTATATAAAAATGATAAATAACTAGCTCATACATACAGAATTTAACATAAGGCCTTTGGAGTATTGTCTCATTTAGTCCCCATACAGAAGACTTAAGAGTTGGGCACATTTCTTTCATTTACATATGGGGAAAGTGAGGCTTTGAAAGAGTTAAGGGAATACTCCGAGGGTCAAAAAAACCAGCAAGTGATGAGGGTAAGCAATCAGAGCCAGGTCTACTAACTTCAGAAACTTAGCACATATAGTTCTTCCTAGATTCCTTTCCATAATTATTGCCTGGATAGACATACTTTATAATTTGAAAAACAAATGGGCCCAAAAAATAATGAGCGTATATATATCCACCTAAAATGATAAACCTTCCTGAAAGATGGATCCCCACCTGATTCTGTATCACCAGGCCGTAAAGGGTCTAAAACGATGGTTTTTAATGCTTTTCCTTCCTACATGAGTCATAAAAATATCCATTTGCATCTCTGTTTATGTACAGAGGCTTTTCATAGATAATGTTTCATGCTTATTTGGCAATTTATTAAATTTTCAAGTGTTTAAAAGGCAAGGAGACCCTCATTGTTATACAAAATTACATATAAGAGGTTGTGAGGGGAAAAGGAAAAAAATAAAAAAAAAAGGGAGAGAATTAAATTACAGCAGATGGGATAGAGAGAGAGGATGGGAGGGGAGGGGAGGGGGGATAGTAGAGGATAGGAAAGGTAGCAGAATATAACAGTTACTAATACGGCATTATGTAAAAATGTGGATGTGTAACCGATGTGATTCTGCAATTTGTATACGGGGTAAAAATGGGAGTTCATAACCCACTTGAATCTAAAGTATGAAATATGATATGTCAAGAGCTTTGTAATGTTTTGAACAACCAATAAAAAAAATAAAAATAAATAAATAAAAGGCACTATCTGTTTGATTCTGAGGAGTTGGAGGATAACTACAGACCAAAAATCCAAATGAGACTTGTTATGCTCTTATGATAGATGAATAAGTGCACAGAGTTTAGTGATTGATATTTTGATTTCACCTGAAAGTGGAAACCTCAAATAACTAAGGTTACAATAAGAGATGTAAAACCAGGAGAAGGCTTCTACTATTTTGGAAGAGAAGAAAGATCTAGAAGCCTCTAATAAAGATAAGCACCAGTTTGTGAACTGTTCTCGTGTGCTTTATCACATCAAGGAAAAAAAAAAAAAGAAATGGAAAATTTCAGAACAGGAGCTTCCACAGAACACCTGCACGTGAGACTTCGCACAATCCTGAGACTGAGAAGAGGAAACACACAGCAGATTAAGTCTCTAAACTTACACGATTTGCAAGGAGGGCCGTTGCTATGCTCCACAGTTCTGGTTTCATCTATTCGCAGTTTCAAAGGGCCCCAAGGATATTTAACATTAGGACGCATTTCAAAACGACCCTCTTTTCCAAAGTAGTCACCAATAACCTACAAAAAGGAAAAAAAAAAATTAACAAAAGGAAAGGTCAAAGGTATCTGTTTCCAAAACAGACACTAAGCTCACAGCCTTGCATTACCACCCCAAAAAATGCACAGCCTGAACTAAATGCCTCCAGTACCAAGGAAGCCACACAGCCCCTCACATCAATTCACCTCTTGCGGGAATGACAGCAGGAGCTGTCCCTGGTATTCTGCAGTTACATTACCAAGTGAAAAGAGAAGAGTTCTCCCCTCCACACAAAAACAGTGATCTTGGCCTTTTCCTTGCTCATCTGACAGGACATTGCTTCACCTACCTGCCACAGAGCAGCCACGCAATCAGCCATTTGTAAGGCCCCAGTAATCTCAGGGAGGAGTGCAGGAAAGCCATGGGTCACTGAATACCCAGGCTACCCCTCATTTAGTTTAGCATATAATTAAAGCATTAAATAGTATCTTTTAAGAACATCCTGTTTTGCCTCATTCAGTTGAAAGGCAAGTCCTTTGGGCGTCACATTCTCCTCTCCAGTAAATTCACCCCTTTTCTATCCTCATTACCAACCTGAACTCTTTCAGTTGTGTCCTAGAAAACTGTTACTTTTTCCTGGTTCAGTTTCAGGGTCACCCCTTGGATTCTGGTTAAGATGACCAACCAGCTCCCCAAGCCAGGATCTGGGAGTACCCTCCCACTGGGTTCTCAGAATTCGTCTTTCTTTTGTCTGGGCACAGGCACATGGCTTCTAGGCAGCTGGGGATAGCCTCTCTCTCTCTCTCCTGACTGGGGCCCAGCAGGCTCTCACAGGCTACATGGGGTCACAATAAAAAGAGTTCTAGATCCTTACTAAAGTAATACCAATCACTAATGTGCACCAAGCTGTTACCAAGTTCCTTATACTCCCACACCTGCAGCCTCACAATGGACCATGATGGAATATTACTTCCCACCTTTCCTTGAGGAGGACACTGTACTACAGATGAGACCCAAACCACCAAAAAGGTAAGCAGTGAAGGTAATTCTGGCTGCCTTGTGCCTCTTGCACAAAGACCAGGCACATCTGTACAGGGAGAAAACAACAGTTTCCACATGCCAAGACCATAAAGGGCAACAAGAGCAATGACCCTGGGCAAGAACTTTCAAAGAAACACAGGGAAGTGGCATTAAATTGCTGGAACATCACATGTTTGTAAAATTCTTACACACATATTTATTACCAAGTGTGTATGGTACTTTTCTAGGTTTCGTCTTATCTGGTCCTCACAACAGTCTTGTGAGATTAGCAAGGAAGCTATTATGATTTTTATGTTATAGCTGAGAAAACTGAGATAGAGAGCTCACACCCCCAGTAAGCATCAGACTCATCTTTTCACTTCAGATGCTATCCTGAAACTATACCATCTTTTGAAATATTAACATGTGTAGAATTTATAACCACTCTCTCTCTCTCTCTCTCTCTCTCTCTCTCTCTCTCTCTCACACACACACACACACACACACATAAATCCCAAAATCTAAGGGACAAATACAGTTTCACTTTACCTCTTTCATCCAATGCCCCTGTTGCAGAGGACTCCATGTGATTCTTGATCACTTGAAAGTTTGGATTTCCCCAGGGAGAATAAACATGGAATCATTTCCTGACGTCCTCCCCAATACCCTCAACCAACAGTGAGCTCTCCCTACTTGGAAACTCCCATGTATTCAATTCCTTTGCATCTGAGGGCTGCTTTGGATACCAGGACAAATCCACTCTTGGAGTCCCCATGTGCAGAAGGAGCTATGGATGCAGAAGTCTCCTTTGCTCACCTCCTGGGTCCCTGCTTCGACGTCCGTCATGGCAATCACAGAGAAGTCCCCGTACCGATCTCCATTGGCATCTATGGAGACCTGCCCAGCAATACCTGCAGGACAAAAAGTGAGGAACTCCAGGTTGGTTACTTAAAATACCTCTGTCTGCCAAGAAGAACCAGAAAATGAATTGAGAGGATTTCTTTAAACAAATTCATGCCACAGGGAATCTCATCAGACTTCGGCATTTTTGTTGGCATTTGGAAAGACATTGTAATTTCATCTGTGTCTGCATTCCTAAATTCTTAACATTTCTCCATTTAAAAATGAAAAGAAAGAGAAATAAATGATCTTCGTTGGAGAGTATGGTTAAAAAAAAAAAAGATTAAGACTAATCCTGAAAGCAGAATGCTTATTCCTGAGTTTTTTATCAATTTTTCTAAAAAAATGGCTGAGTAGGCAGTGGAGGTGGGGTACATTCACAGCCTTTTCATAGGTTCCATTATCACTGGACAAATGTTACCAAAGAAAAATCATTCCAGGCCCAAGACCCCATGAACATGCTTGAAACAGGCTTCTTTCCTATACAGGAAAGCAGAGGGGCTCCTTCATGAGTCATCAGAACCAATAGCTGAAGCACTATTCTTCTTTATCCTGATGGGCTCATTATTTATCCACGTGTCTGGAAGGTGACTAGGTACTGAATTAGTATGGCAGCTGAGGCCAACTTCAATCAGACACATTCTCTGCTCAAGAGAGGGACAGACTGAACTGGGGATTTAGCTGGCTCACCCGAGAGTCTAACTGCTTGCACTGAATTCCAGCATTAACATTTCCTGCCTTTGTGACCTTGGGCAAGGCACTTATCCCGCTGAGTATCAGTCACCACAAGTGTAAAAGAAGCATCATAACACTTCCCTCCCGAGGGGCAGGAGAGATGATGACATGGGATAAAACAGGTAAAGCACTCCGACACATATTTAAGAGAAGTTAGGTGTTTCCTTCTGGTGTTATAACTATCACTATTGCTAATACTACAGATTGAGATTCTTTACCAAATGTTTGGGACCAGAAATGTTTTGGGTTTCAGGGTTTTGCATATTTTATAACACTTGCATATAAGATGTGAGATATCTTAGGGATGGAACTCACATCTAAACAGAAAATTCATTTATGTTTCATAGACATCTGATGCACACAGCCAGAAGGTTAATTTTACATAATATTTTAAATAACTTTGTGCATGAAACAAACTTTCACAGTGAGGAACTTTCCACCTGCAGTGTCATTTCAGCACTCAAAAAGTTTCGGATTTTGGAGCACTTTAAATTTCAGATATTTTAATTAAAGATGCTTATCCTGTATTTATCTTATAATTACTATTATTGTTACTTTGCTTGAGGTCAGACAGAAAACACCTGACCATGCCCAATCTCTCAGAGAATGAACTAGCTCATTGAGTTGGAGAATGAGAAGGGATTCAGTAAAAGAGCAGGGATTTTATAGGTACATGGGAGGAAGTAGCAATTGAGACAAGCAGCAATTGAGTAGTGTGAGTATATAGGCAGAAAGGTTGGCCTATTTGTATTTACCAAGGCAGAGAGGCCAAGAAGAACCAGAGGAACTGTGAGGTTTCCGGGGAGATGGCCCATGTGCATGAAGGGGTACAGTAAGAGGTAAGGCTGGAATGTAGAGTGGAGAAAACAACACACACTTGCTTCAGCCAGTGATGATGAGCTGATATTAAATACATCTGTATTCTCATTTTTATTCACTAAGTTGGAGAATGCTTACGTCAGCCACATTCTGATTAACTAAAGCTATTTGTCTTATTTTGGGGGAGTTCCATGTAATTCTTAATTGGCATTTCTATTGATTTGGGTCTCTTGGGAAGTACCGACGGCTCCAGTAAAATGGTTGTCTGGGGAAAAGCATCCCAAGGGAAAGTTCCATCCTCTGGTGTGGTCTGGAGAGGGCAAGTATTTGGGTTTACTGTCCTTTGGGCTGTGGTTTTAAGGTCCACTGATTTTTCCAGACTTTGGTCTACTTTGCTGGAAACAGAATGGAGCTACCATTCATCCTGATTTTTTGTCTTCTTAATATAGACTGGTTATAAAGAATACACCTATCTTCAACTTGTGTATCCTTAACAGGCTATAAAACATTTAAGCAATAAATATGTTGTGTGTGTGTGTGTGTGTGTGTGTGATATTGGCTATCCAAAACCATTTATCTTTCTCTGCAGAGGTGTTTGAGAGGGTGTGTCCTGCTAAGTGTTTTTCAGAGTATTTTATAAGGCAAGGTGGCCCTAGTAATCCAATACCTCATTACACCTTTAAGTTTTGACAATTCTGCCAAGAAAGGGGGTGAGAACCCTCAGGATGGCCAATTAGCAAAGTGAGATTTCACCTGAGAGTATCGAACATAAGGCGAGATTGTCAGGCTGACAGCAGAATTTTCCTGTCCATGAGTAATGAGACCTTCCCCCTCATTTCTATTTGCCTGTAGTGGACGGAGCTCAAGGTCTGAGCCACAGTCCTATTTACTCTGTCACTCTGACCTCTCACACAGAGGAAACTCAGCTTCTTCCCAAGCCATTTATTGAAAGTCTTGAGAGTTGATCACAGGGTTCGTGGCAATAAAATCCAAATTTGTCAAATAACATCCAGAGTATTTTTACCTTGACAACTTAATGATCACTTACGGTGACCACTAAAATTAAAATTGTTTTTAATTTTAGGAAGGTTAAGGTTTTTCTTCATACAGATAGCGTTCTTTGGGGGCCTACCCTCAAATGGATCATTGTTTAGCAAATAAAAAGGCTCTGCAAACCATTCAAACCCAAAACTTATCTTGGCTTCAAATGTCTTTACATTTGGACATACGGGATGCTAATTTTAGACCAAACTAGACAATTGATTGTTTCAGGATTCATTTCATATTGATGTGTAGACCCCACTCTGGAAAGGAAGTATCTAATCAAGATGGCCCACAGGAAAATCCATCCCATGCTCTGGCTCTAAAAAAACTATATTCCAACCACCATGGGCACCTGCCCTTCCCTAACGACCTCCCTCAGCGGTGCCCTCCAGCATCCCCCAACTCTGGCTTCTGTCCCTCTGTCAAAAGACCAAGAACAGATGACCACACCAGGAATGAGTAACAGTTACAAATGGGATGTGGCCGACCAAGGTTGTGTCCCCACACATGGGCTTCTCCGCGTATTGTGCACAGCTTCTGGGAAATTCGACCTTGTCCTAATGTGCCCCTTGAATCACCCTGTTTGATCCCAGCTCCTCAGCTAAAGCAGTGAGAAGTAAAGCAAGATCACTCTGAAGACTTACTCACATCCGACTATCAGCCCAGAGTAAAGGAGATGTCACTCTGGTTTCAAGTAAGACACAGCATCCATTGAAACCACCATGGAAAATGAAATCCACCAATGGCCACCATGGCTACTCCCCAGACAACACTAAATGGAGCCTGACCCCTTCCTTCTGTCCTAACCTTTGTAATGACTAAGGATGAGGTGAGGCCATAGAGTGGCTAGGAGGCCTTCATGGGGAAAAAATAAAAAGTGCCCAAAACCTGGACTTGGTTGTTCCTGATGCTGAGATTTTTCACTAGTGTGATTACGAAGACATGCATCTGCATACCCCAATCCATGAAAGGGTCAAAGGAAGAGTTAGCACAACGTAGAACTGGAAGAAGGGTCCTTGCCAGTCATCAGCTAGCCCAACCTCCTGACCAAGCAGGTCAAGAAAGAGAAGCCCAGAGGAAAGAGGTTATTAGTCAGTGGCTGGTGTGAGGGTCCCTGATCCCTGGTCCTTTCATCTGCACTTATATTAATGGTTCTCAGAAGAAGCCCCTCAGCATACTACAGTTTATTTCAATAAATAATGCAGATCATTATCACTCTAAACCCATGGGTGGCTTTCCAAATCACCCACATGGAGCCCAGTTCCTCAGCAAGGCATCTGGGTCCACAGGCTGTCTGGTTTTGACCCCTATCACACTGCCCACACAGGGGGAGTCAGTCACACAGACTCCCCGCTCCTCAGGGGACACTGAACTTTGTAACCGGGGGCAGTGAGGCTCTCTTCAATTGCTGCTCCTCCTGCAGGGTTCTCCTCAACAGCTCCATAACCTCTCCCCCTTCTCAAGTCTCTACCAACTGCCAACTCAGGCAGGCCTTCCCTGACCATTGAACCAGCTCCTTCTACCTCCCTACCCTGCTTCACTTCATAACCCCTGAAATGGAATGCCTTTTAACTCTCTGTTCCTCCCTCTTGATGTAAGCTCAACTGATCACAGGGAACATTTTTAGTTCACTGGCAAATCCTCAGCACCTTGAATACTGCCTGGTACATAGTAGGTACTCAGAGGATGTTTGTCAAATGAATCAATGAATGAATATTCCCATATTAGATTTTTTTGGTTTTTTGAGGTTAGAGGAAACCTGTACTCTTCTGTACATTGTTGGCAGAATATAGATTAGTAGACCTTTCTGAAAGACGACTTGGCAATATCTAATGCAATTTACAAAACACCAAAGTATTTTTAGACCCAGAAATCTCACAACTAGGCATGTTCTCTGTTGGAAATAGTCACAAAAATTTACTAAAATGGGAAACCTGTGATAGCATATTGTATAACAGCAAAAACTGTAAACACTTAAAAGTTGAGTAAAGAAATGCTGGTACAGACATAAGGTGGAATAATATATAATTCTCACTGTATGTTGGATCTATGAGTGCTCATAAGAAAAATTCTTTTATGTGACATACAAGCAGGAAAAATGGTAAGATGAAAAATGACGTTCTCATATGATCCGTTTGTGTAAAGTGTACATGCAAGCAGAAGGCATAAAATAATGTTAGACAGGAGCACATAGGAAACTGTTGATATTGATGGCATTGGGGAAAGAGCACTAGGGTGGAAAGGAAAGCTTTAACTTTTCACTTTGTACTGTTTAAATTTGTTAGCCAACAAAAGTCTCATTCGTGTATAATTTGTAAATGTCAAATGAGGTTGCTTGAGTGTTGAGGCTATAGGCCTCCCCACCGCTGCTGTTGTTCTCAGACTTCTCTATTTTTAATAAAGCAACACTACAGCAACTCAGGAGGCTGAGGCAGAAGAGCTGCAAGTCTGAGGCCAGCCTCAGCAACTTAGCGAGTTCCTAAGCAATTTAGTGAGATCCATAAAATAAAGAGATACAAAGGGCTGGGGATGTAGCTCAGTGGTGAAGTGGCCTGGGGTTCAAGCCCTAGTACCAAAAGAAAGAGTGGGGTCGGGGAGAGAGAAGGAGAATATTAGCCATTTTAAAAGTAAATAAAAGCAGAGGGCCCAGGTGGACCTGCACACCATCTTTAATCACCAGGTTTAACCACGACAGCAGTGTCTTCAGAGCGTCGCAAAAACCAATACAGTCTGAACAAGGAATGTCTACCTGTAATTTCTTCACAAACCAATTGTCCTGCTGGGAATGAAACTCGTGTTCAATGTAAATTGAAAAAGCATAAAGTTGCTACCTAAATAATCAGAAGACAAGAAGATATTTCCTATTTTGGTGGGACCTCCTCAAAGCACATCCACATAACCTAATTTCATTTAATTTTTCACAAGCCTGTAAGGTAGGTTGATCTTGATTTTCATCCATACTTTAAAACTAGGAAAAGCAAGACATCGAAAGGTCCCACAGATCAACAGAGAGAAGAGACCCACCGAAGAAGCCGCTTAGTGGGCTGCAATGCTGTCTCCATGTAGATCAAATCCCTACCTTCAAATGTTCTGTTCCAGGTCTGCTGGATAATCTTCCCACCATCCTTCTTGCTATAACCAGCTCTGAGTACTTCATGTAAAGCCAGGACATAGAGGAGGATGGCATCATGGAATCCTTCAACGAACATGTTTACCTGGAAAGAAAGCCCCGTTGGGTGATCCCAAAGACCAGCTGACTCACATTCACCATGTAACAGAAGCAATCACAACAGTTAACAAGTGGTCTGGGGGTCCGTGAGCAATGCAGGGGTGGGCAGAGGGGAACTAACTAGAGTCATGTCAAAGTTTTCCTGGCACTGGCTTAGTGAAGAAAACTCTCCCCCTGTGTGGGTTTTACAGAAGCCAAGAAAATCACACACATTAGGACTGTGTTGGGGCTCAGAGGTAGAGCACTCATCTCGCATGCATGAGGCACTGGGTTCAATCCTCAGCACCACATGAAAATAAAATAAAGGTATTGTGACAAAAAGAAAAAAAAAACATTGGCCAGGTGAAGTGTTCCAGGCATACAGGCCTTTGCCAATAGTTGCCTCTCAGGAGTGTCCTCCTCTCACACTTCTGCTCTCTACTTCAACATGACCCCAACACCCCCACATCCCAAGATTTTCTTCACCTTCAACAGCCTCGGTGATCTCTCTAGGCTCTACTGTGAAATATGCTACAAGAACAGCAGGAACCCATTCATTCTTACTCAACTCTACTGGGCGCCTGGTAATAGCTAGTGCTAAAGAAGCAGAGAAGAATGTGCACCATGACTTCTGCCTGCCTGAGGAGCCAGGGCTGGTGTCTCACCTCTATCAGCCACGACACCTCAATTCCTCTTTCCACCCCTGCCAAGTTCCACCGACAGGAATGGGTGATGAGCTTGGGCCGTCAGTGCGACCCGTGGAGTTCTGTCTCTAGTGAAGGTGGCCCTGCCCTCTGGCAACTTACAGTTTCATTAAAAAAATAATAATAAATTTTAAAAAAAAAGATGGCCCTGTGAACTTGGAGCTGTCACTTAATGATGCTGAGCGTTGTTTCTTTCATCTATATATTGACCATGAGACTAGCACCTGCTTCACGGAGTGGTTACAAGAACCACTTGGCACAGCAGCCTAGGGTGCTTAATGCATGATGTGAGCACACGTCAAGTAGTCAACGAATATGAGCCAGCACTACTGTGACTCTTTTATGGACTCTGAAGTGTCCCCGGGGCTGTGTTAGAGGTCTGTTCAGGGCACAAGAGAAAGAGAAGTCAACATTATGGGTTGGGGAAGCGAAGTCGGAGAGGCCTTACAGGGGTGGCAAAAGTCGAACCTTTTAAAAGTGAACCCAAGCCACCTTCTCTCAGGAGAAAGTGTCAATGATGGAACCTCAAGGCTTCAGAACAAACGGGGCTTCCCTCAGGGGCCCAGCAGGAAGCTCTTGTGTGAGGCACCACCTGCCCCAGCAGAAGAGAACACAACTGGCCCTGCGTCCTCAGGTCAAATACGCGCTCTTTACGAGACAGACCTCAGCTCAATGTCCTGCTCCTCTTGGCCTCCTTCCACCCTTAAGGTTGGGGAGTCCTATTTGTGTTCCAGAAGCAAATGTTCCAGGTCTGCCAAATCCCAGGGATGAAAAACAGCTTAAAATACTGGTTCAAGAGCCCGGGTCCCCTTTGCAGCCCTGTCACCTCCTCACCGTGTCTTGGCACCATTCCAAGCCTCAGTTTCTTCATCTAGAATATGAAGGAAATAACAGTACCTATCTCATAGGTGGCTGTTGGGCTTAAAAGAATTAGTGAATGTACCAGTTGACCCAGCTATCCCACTCCTTGGTTTATACCCAAAGGACTTAAAATCAGCATACTACAGTGACACAGCCACATCAATGTTTATAGCAGCTGAATGCACAATGGCTAAACTATGGAACTAACCTACATGCCCTTCAACAGATGAATGGATAAAGAAAATTGTGGTACATATACATAATTGAATATTACTCACCTTTGAAAAAGAACAAAATATGGCATTTGCCAATAAATGGATGAAAGCAGAGACTATCACACTAAGTGAAATAAAGCAATCCCCAAAAACCAAAGGCCGAATGTTTTCTCTAATAAGACAATGCTGATCCATAGTCTGGCGGGATTGTGCAGAGGGGAGTGAGGGGAGGGGTGGGGCTGTGGAGAAGGGAAGGATGGTAAAATGAGACAGACATTATTACCCTGTATACATGTGTGATTACACTACTGGGGTGACTCTGCACCATATACAGCCAGAGGAATGAGAAGTTGTGCTCCACTTGTGTACAATGTGTCAAAATGCATTCTAATAACTAATTAGAACAAATTTAAAAATTTAAAAAAGAGAATAATAAGATTCTCTACAAGTCAAACATATTCTCATCTAATGATTTTAGGGAAAAGTTCAATTAAACTAAGTTCTGTTTAAAAAAAAAAGAATTAGTGAATGTAAGACTTCAAATAGCATCTGACAGAATCAGCACCTGCTATTGGCTTTAGCTACCTAGTAGGATAGTCACAAACCAGGAATCCTGCTTAGCTTCTAATTCCAAGAGGAGCATAGGAAGTAAGTGACTCACTCACAGGCATGACAGATCCCATCAACCCATCTAACATTTACTAGAAACTATGGCTCCTCATTGATGCCCTCTTACTTCCTCATGGCCATAACCTTGATTCAGCCCTGGGCACAGCCCAAGGTAGTCAATCGCACTGACCCACCGGGAGAGCTGAGGGTGAGATAGAGTGCAGGTTCGTAGGAGAGCTGAGATGGCTGGCTGCAGCCACAGTCCAGGCCCAGCCCTGACGTCACTTATGCTCTCCAATATTTAGTTTTCCCATCCCTTAAGCAGGAGTTAGAACCTTGCAGAACTTTTCCAGGGCTTCAATGAACTAGTGCCCATAGAACACCTGAAACAGTCCCTGGGACAGTGAAGCACTGGTAATGTTGGCCATCAAGCTTATGTCCCAGGGCCATTATTTTCTTGGACCAAAAAAAAAAAAAAGATACAGAAATAACATCTACTGGTCAAAGATAATTTTCTGCTGCTTTGGCTGTGCTAACTCAATTTTCCAAAGGAATGTGAAATTTTTGCTCAGGCCCTGAAGTCATCAGGGCTTGAGAAAGCATGCATGTAGATGAATTTTAACAAGTAGACTTTAGCTGTGTCACTTAATTCTGAAGCCATACTTCTTTTTCAAAAGCTCTGTCTTCTCTTTGGTAGTGTTACAGAGGAAGTCATGGAATCACAAAAATGCAGGCCTCTTAGAAAAGCCCTAGTTTAATCCCTTCCTTGCTTTGAAGACCAAAAGAGCATTGCTCTTCTCAGTCTCCCTGTGTTCTGTACTCAAGTGTTGTGCTCTGTAAGCTCCTGGATCCTGGGGTACCTAGAATACCCCAGCTTAAATTATAAAGTACAAGTGGGCCTCACCTGCCCACCTCCCCTCCTTCTCCTCCTGTCCTGTTCTCAAAATCCTCAACCAAGGTTCCCACACTGACGTTGGCCACCTGACACTCCGCACATGTGCCATAGCCCCGCTCTGTCTAGCCTTTCTTTGTCTCCCTTCTTAATATGCCCTGTACAATCCAGGATGGGAAAAGCAATTATCTACCTGAGAAGGATGCACTTAGATTATTTGTCCAACAGGTTCCATAAAAGAAGAGGATAGATAAGTCCTGAACACAAGCTCTCGGGTCTGAAAACTCAGTCTATTCCGATTTGCAAGAGCATCGCAACATTTACCTCCATTCCTCTCAAAGTAGCTGAGTGTCTCCCTCTCCTGCCAAATTTAGCAGGTGAGCTGCTGACCCTGCCGAGGTTTGCTGGCACCCTAGCCTGCTGCGGAGGAGGTTTCATAACACCTACCTCATAAGACCTCAAGCCAGAAGCAAAACCCTAGAGACCTTCTTTTCTCGAGGAGAACATTTTCACATCTACACGTGTTTTTTAGTGGGAGGAAAGCCCGTTAGCACATTACAGACACTGAAAATTGGAAGTGCAAATTAAGGGGAGGAACTGAGAGAGAGAGAAAAAAAAAACAGAGTATTAAGTTGTCTTAGGAACACTTTCCACTGGGCCTCTAAGCTGAAAGGAACCAGGTCATCTGGTCTATCCCCCTGCCTCTGGACACAACATCACTTGATCCTCTAAGTCCTGACTAACACAGATCATGCCATTATTTCCAATCACAGAAAATGGGATTCCCTCACCTGAGTAACTTGTTTTAGCATTTAGTATCTTTTCTAGCCATAAAGCTCTCCCTTACCATCACTAGCCATAGGTCATCAAATTCCTAAAGGCAGTCATTCCTTTGATAGCCACTGAACAGCTACATTAAGAGGACAATACAGTTTGCAACCTGTACCAGATAGCACAGCTGCTCCGTACACACACAGAGCTGGGCTGACAGCTGCTCTGTACACACAGAGGTGGGCTGCGTGTGCGGAAGTGCATGCATGAGGACCTTCATCCCTGATAGCGCCTGCCGGCCACATCTCCTTATTAGAGTTTTTGAAAATTCCCTATCACAGCAAAAGCTGAATAGACATCCTGGGGTGGGGGTTGTTTTTGTTTTTTAACTGAGCATAACGAGTTGGCATTCATGACTTGGCTCCTATCAGTGACTTTGGACAGCATCTTCTTCATTCCTGTGAAGGAGGTGGCAAATTCATGTTTAGATGAATTTCTCAATGCTTATATTCCAAACAAATAAGCAAAGGCTGCTGCATGCCTCAGATGTTGTTAAAAAGGGAGTGACATGTCACATGAGGACACCTGCATATCTGAGGAAGCCTGTGAAGCTGTGAGATAGAAGGTCCTAGAAGAACACTACCAGAGTTCAAAGGAAGGCAAGGCAGGTCCAGCATGTTGCTTGTGGTATACAAAGCGTGTTGCTTGTGTTATACACGTGAACTCACATGTATCACTCGGTGGATCTATCTTCCTTACCACAAACCAGTGGTTTTCAGTGCAAAAGAGGGAAGCAGAGGGTTTGGGCAGAATTCCTTAAGAGTCCTTTGAAAATGACATGACTTTTAACCTCCCATTCAGCTGAAGGGCAGATGGGGAAAGCAAAATTTTGATGGAGAGCAAGCAAAAGTCCATGACCTGACCTTCCCCATTAAAAGCCAATGATGACAGCATTACATTGTCCAATTAGTTAAAAGGCCCTGCATATGAACCTTGTCCAGCTCTCCTGGACCACTGGAGACAGAAGACAGCAGA
Organism: Marmota marmota marmota; assembly: GCF_001458135.2. Taxonomy (NCBI): domain Eukaryota; kingdom Metazoa; phylum Chordata; class Mammalia; order Rodentia; family Sciuridae; genus Marmota; species Marmota marmota. Next base: position 5,989,993 of record NW_025999961.1, read on the forward strand.
TGTGGCCTAGGAATGCTGTACCGGTAGCCAAAATGTCAAAGAATTCCTACATCTGTTGAACACTTTACATGCAACTTCTCTTCTTCAAAAATAAAGCATCTGCTTTCATTCAATTTCCTTTTAAATCATAAAATCAGAAGTCTACAATTTAGGGTAATAACTGCAAACCGTCATGTATCAGGTGACATCACCCAACTCCTTAACACCAAACCTAGGGGGCCTCACTCATGCTGATAGACATCCCCACATCTGCTTTTCTATACTGGGCTTATCTTCATGGAATTCACACTTGGGCTTTTATAGCTGACTTTTTTAGCTTTGAGGGAATTAAACTAAACATCCGCCCCTTTATCTTAGTTGAACTTTGAGAAATGCACAGGGCAGTTAGGTTGAGAGAGCTGAGATCTCCACCTATGGTTCTGTGCTTGGCAGCCTTCTTTCTTCCCAGGTTGAAGTTATGACTTCCTGGGGTAGGAGTTTGCTCTAAGTTTCCCTAATATCTGTCTCTATCCTGGGATCAGCTCCATCCATATAGCAATGCCCTTGACTAGCAAATTAACAGATCTTACAGCCTAGAGAGAGCTGCCTGCAGATAGATTTTTCTTCTCTCTCATAATATAAAAAAAAATAGCTTATTAAAGAAAACTTGTCTTGGGAGATCATTAAGTCACGACCCCTCAATTCACCTCCCATAATGACTGGGATGGCAGTAGAGGCTGAGCACAGGAGTCACATGGAATCCAGACATGAGCAAATTCCAGGTTCCTTTTTTGCAAGCCTTGGAGTTCTCTGCCATCCTTTCTTCAATCCCACAAGTATCTCTGCTAATAGTACCTTTATTAGGTTTCTTCCATTTTCTGTAAGACTGGCTTCTATTTCCTCCCAGGACCCTCACACAACCTTCTATGAGCCACTCAAACTTGTTCCTGCTGAAGACTCTGAACCACCCAAGGTCTTCCTTGCTTCTTCAGGTTCCCTTAGTGCAAACTTGTGTTTTCACTCATTGATTCTGCACTTTTTCCCCCTATATTGAGGACTAAAGCTAGGGCCTGGTGCATGCTAGGCCAGTCCTTTATCTCTGAGTTACATCCCCAACCCTCTATTATTGTTGTTGTTGTTGTTGTTGTTGTTGTTGTTGTTGACAGGTTCTTGCTAAGTTATTCAGGCTAGCCTTAAGTTTGCGACCTTCCTGTCTCAGCCTCCTGAGTAGCTGGGATTACCATTATGTAATGCTTTTTCATGCCTGGGCACCCTGACACTGCATAAGCTCGGGATGCACAACCAACACCATAAGTACATTTGACTCAGATCCACATCTAATTCAGAAACTGCACTCAAGGTGACTCCATTACCACCTGTCACTTCCTTCTACTCTGTCTGTGCCTGCCTCTAGCTTGCAATCTTCTCTCTCGCTTGGTAATATTAATGTTCTATAAAGAAATTGCAAGGCTTGTTATAGCCATACTTAATATAAGGGTAGGGCTGATGGTTTAGCTCAGTGAAAAAGTGCTTCCCTAGGATGAAGGCATAGGCTCAATTCCCAGCACCAAAGAAAAAAAAAAAAAGTTAGAAAAGCAAAAGTAAGAATAAACCAAGCACTGTGGCATATATCTGTAGTCCCAGCTACTCAGAAGGCTGGGACAGAAGGATTACTTGAGCCCAGGAGTTCAAGGCAAACCTGGGCAACATAGCAAGATACCATCTCAAAACAAATCAAAAAGGGTAAATCAGGTCTAGATGAGGATTTGAGAGACTCTCCTGTGATAAAATTAATAAATCACATTTCTATTCTAGATGCTCAAAGGCCTTCTTTGCTCTTTACCAGCTCAGGTTGCCATAAAATTGATTCAGGAGCTATTGCCATGGGTAAGGTTTTCAGGCCATTAAGAGAAGCACATCCTGAAACTAATGATCTCAATCTGTGGATGAGAAAGATCAATTTTTGCTTGAGAAATCTTTTCCATCAATAATTTGCGATCAAGCTAAATTTCATCTCCCTCACAAGAAACTTAATTTCCTACATTTTGGACACCATTTATGGATAAAGTTAAGGAATTATTGTCAACTTTTGGGTGTGATAATAGTATTTTTAAAGAGAGTTCTAGTAGCAGCAGAATAGTCTGTACCCAGTTAATGCTACAAAATTACCATTATACACTAAAGACAAAAATTTAAAAAAAAAAAAAAAAAGCTCTAGGAAGTGACCAAAAGTAACATAGTTGCAATATATGTGGCCCCTGAAAGGCAGAACCACACTGCATGGAACTAAACTTACATGGATTTTCCTCCCTGGTCCAAGAAGCAGGGAGTAGATGGGACTCAAACAGAAAGTGACAGGATTTGTGGCTTTTGAGTTCAGGATGTAATTGAGAACAGACAACGAGGGCATAAGTTCAGGGAATAACTTCTGGGGGGAAAAAATCCCCAAAAGGGGAACACCTTTTGTCTATAAACTTCATCTACCTTTGACTGATCCTAACCTGCACCACGCCCAGAGGAAATACCAGTAAGTTCTGTGGAAGGCTGGAAGACCAATGGAAAGTTTGCACTATGATCTTCTGCAATCAAGATAGTTTGGAGCTTGAATACCAATAAGTTAGAGACTCTTGGGAACCAAGGGCACCCTAGGAAGTCAAGGCTATGTCCAAAGACTAAGGATTCATCCTAAAACTAACATTCAGCATAAAAGTTTAAACTACTAGATGTGCAGGGGCAGGGAGGTGGCCTGTAGTAAAGAAAAGAATGTCTAGAAAGTGACCCTGAGATGATTCAAATGCTGGAACTAGGATAAATTCTTTAAAGTTGCTATTATCAAGTGTTTAATAACCTAAAGAAAAAACAAACAAACAAACAAAAATTACCAGATGAAGGATTTCAGCAGGGAAATGGAAGCTATAAAAAAAGAACAAATGAATATTACAGAATTGAAAAGTCCAATATTAAAAAGGGAAAGATTCACTAAATAGGCTTAAAAGCCTATCCAGACTGCAGAAGAGTCTGTGACGATGCATCAGTAGAAAATATGCCAGCATAACAAACAAACAATACAATGTCAATATACCAAAATAAGTTGTATTTCTGTAAACTAGCAACAAATAATGAAATGGGATTATTTTATTTTGGTTTGCAACATCAAAAGACATAAGGTTATTATCAAAAAATAATAATAATAATCAAAAAGTGCAGGACCTCCCCACAGAAAACTTCAAACATTGCTGATAGAAATTAAAGAAGGCCCAATTAATGGAGAAATATCTTAAGTACAAGGATTAGAAGAACCAATATATTCAAGATGTAAATTTTCTCCAAAATTGTTCTATAGATCAATATAATCCAGATCAGAAATCACAGGAAGGTTTTTTTTAAAGAAATTGAAAAGTCAATTCTAATATTTATACATTAAAAGGAAATATCTTAGAATAGGCAAAACTTCCTTGAAAGAGAAAAACAAGGACTTACATTACCAGATTTCAATATTACTATAAAGCTTCAGTATTTACCATGAATTGGTATAAAAACAGATAGACCGATGGGACAGAGTAGAGTCTAAAAATCACAAATAGTCATTTGAGTTTTGACTAAGGTAGCTGAGCAATTCAATGGAAAAAAAATAAAGTCTTCAGGACATGGTGGTAGGACAAAAAAAACAGATAAAAATTAAAACTTGATTCTTCACTCACAGCACATACAAAAATTCATTTGTAATAGATCATAGACCTGAACAAAAGTTAAAACTTTTATAAAGCTCTAAAAGAAAACAGGAGAATATCACTGTGATGTCGGTGCTGGCAAGTTGTTATTAAAGACAATACCAAAAAAAGGACTGAACGTAAAAGAAACTGATTTCATCTAAATAGAAAATTGCTCATTGAAATGTGCCATTAAAAATATTAAAAAGCAAGAGAGAAAATATCCAATACATATATATCTGACTTATATCCAGAATATTAAAAAAAGATTTTAAGTCAATAACAAAAAGTCAAATAACCCAACTTAAAACACAGCAGAAGACACAAAGTGAAGTGACCAGGAAGCATATGAAAAGAGGCTATACATTCCTAGTCATCGGCAGATACAATTTAAAACCACAACAGGATGATATTCACATTCATCACTATAGCTAACATTAGGATGCAGGCAAGAGAAAGTGCAGAAGCGCCATGGAACTCTCATTCATTCATGGCTGGTGGAATGTCAAATGGTTCTACTTGGGCAGTTTCTTATAAAATTCAACATGCATTATGTTATAACCAGCAATTTCATTCCCAGATATTTACTTGGTAGAAATGGAAGCATATGTCCACAAGAATTCTCATTGTGGCTTTAGTCATGAAAATCCCAAATTAGGGGGAATAATATTTATGTTATTATTTTATATTATAACAATAATAACATTCCATTGTATAAATACACCACAGTTTTACACACACACACACACAAACCTACACCTACAAACCACCAGAAGGATAAACTAACTGTAGTATATTTATACAATGGAATATTATTCAGCAATTTTTAAAAAGAAGAAGAACACACTACAATAATATGCAACACCAGGCAAAAATCTTCAAAACAGCATATGGGGTGAAGGAAGCCAGACACAAAAACATTTAATGTATGATTCCACTCATAAGGTATGTGCTCTATGAGTTCAAGAACTGGCAAAATTAAGAAAAATGCTTGCTTAGGGGGATGGTGGGAAGTAACACAAAGGAAATGCATGTGGCTGTGCAAATGTCCTAGATCTTGAATGAGGTGCTGCTTTTAAGAATTTATACGTTTACTAGAGCTAACCAAATTCTACAACTAAGATCTATGCAGCTAACTATATATAAATTCTATTTTGACAAGATAATAGAAAGTCTATCTTTTAGACACATACTACAATAGTTACAGATGGAACAACGATGTCTTGATCTGTTTGGAATGAGGATGGGAAAACACAGATGAAGTTAGAGCTGACAACCACAGAAGCTGAGTGATGGGAACCTGGCTCTCTACCTGAGAACATATTTGAAATATGTTATTTTTAAAAGTATTTTTATTAATCAGTTCCCTACATGAACAACCAAAACCTGAAAAATCCTGGATGCTTTCCCACAGTCAGGGAGTGCATTTAGAACATAGGAAAATATATAATGATATTAAAGTCAACATTTATATTTTGTTCAGTTCAGTACTATGTTTCCATATCACTGAACCAAAATAATTTTTTTTAAAAGGACACTTACAGATCTCAAATATCAACCTAAAATAAATAAGGCAACATACCAAATGCCCCTCAGTCCCATTTGGAACCCATCATAATGAACTGATCTAAAACATTCTGCAACCCATTTTAAAATAGTCTTTAGAAACTATGCAATAATAAATTTCATATCCTTACTAATTATCAGGAGAACCAGCAATTCTTCTTAACTATCCTTAAAGTAGTACTTCAAGTTTACAGTTTGAGAACTCGCTTAAGTCTCCAATTTTAAAGAATATCCCATAATCTTCACAAGGTTGGATCATGCTACATCTTATGATATCTTTTTGAAGAGCTGGATCTTGTTAGCCTGTTTCAAACTTCTTCCACTCTCTTGAGCAACTTAAAGATATTCTAATTATTTTTTTAAATCTTTAGGGCTTACATACTCTCCTAATGTGCAGAGACTTGTTTCTCTTAAGAAAGCTACCTCAACTAGGCAGGGTATTCTAGATACAGATTCTGGATACAGATGTATCATGATTTGAATCATGAAGCTATTCTCAATATTTTGAAAGGTGGAATAATGACCTGAGGTTAATAAATACACTGGCCACAAAACAAGAGACTCCTGAGTGCACATGTCTTACAGAGATGCATTATCTTAACCTTATAGGCATTCTTATCTTAGCAGTCCAAAAGAATTACAGAATCACAAACTGCACAACTGGAAAGGAACTGGGAGCTCATCGAGTCCAAAAACTCTATTGTGCAAATGAAAAACTGAACCCACAACAGTTGTCTGATTTGCCCATTGTGGTGCAGAGAGGAAGGGAGAATGCAACTAAGACCAAAGTTGCCTGACTCCAAACAAGCACCTTCAGCATCAGCTAATGAACGGATCAAGTGAAACTCCTCCCTAAACACCTAACTCACACTCAGAGAGCCAAAGATACCAGCCTCTTCTTCAGAAGACTTAAATCTGACTTCTTGATTATGTATAAAGACTGCCAAGATGTTATCTGCACATCAGGAAGAAGGGGAATGAGGAAGTTTTCCCTAGCAAACACAATTTTTCACTACCAGGATAAAAAAAAAGAATGGGAGGTAATATTGGATATTGGGTTGTTAAAGTCAGCTTCAAGTTGCTGAAAAAATTGTAAATCTGACATGAATCCAGAAAAAAAGGCTTAGTCTCATTAAACTCACTGAGATAAAGTCAATGCTCATTATTTAAGGGACAGCTATAATTTTTTAAGAGTTGAGATACATGGGTCTGGGGTTGTGCCTCAGTGGTAGAGCGCTTGCCTAACATGTGTGAGACACCGGGTTTGAGTCTCAGCGCTGCATATAAATAAATGAATAAAATAAAGGTCCATCAACATCCAAAATAATTTTTTTTAAAAAAAGAGTTGAGACACATGAAAATAGAAGAGAGACCAGTGGAATAGGGAAAGGGGATAGAAGGGGAGGGAAGAGGAAAGGGAAAAGGGAGGAACAGTGGAATTAAATTGACCAAACTATGCTATGAACACATATGAATATATCACAGTGAATTCCACCTTTATGTATATCTATAAAGCACTAATTTAAAAAAAAAAAAACTATAAACAAATAGAAGGAAAACCATTAAATGAAGGGAAGTGGAATAGGGAATGGGAAGAAAAGAGGAAGCCCTGGGGACTGAAGTGGAGCAAATTATATCACATGTATGTATGATTGTGTCAATATGAACCCCAATATTATGTATGACTATAATGCACTAATAAAAACATTTTTACAAAAAGAGTAGAGAAACAAAATTTAAAAGAGAAAACATATTAACTAAAAAAAACAGACACATCAAAAAGTCTATGTCAAATACCACTACTACCTGGTGCAAGGGCCTTTCCTCAATCCCAGGGCAGGAGGTATGCATCAAGAAGGCCGGCAGTAACTCACATTCTTCCTTGGCACCACAGCCATAGTGGGCCACCTCAATGTCCTGATCCACTATCCATGCATTCAACACCATAGCCTCTTGGTTTCCTGACAGCTATTACTATGACACATACCATCAACTCACACTCAGACACACTCTCTCAATCAATGCTTCTCAGGTTTTAATGTGCGTCCAGATCCCCTGAGGATCTTGTTCAAAGGCAGATTCTGAGTCAGTAGGTCTCAGGGATGGAAGGCTAAGCTTCATCATTTCCACAGTCTCTCAGGTGATGTTATTGCCACTGCTCCATGGACCACCTTTTGAGGAGCAAGACACTCAACCTTATCATCACCTAGATGCTCAACCTTCCAAATCCTTGAAGTCCTGTTTTACCACAATTCCCTCTCCTTCCTATACTCTCCTGTGTGCAGAACAAGCCCTTTGGACTCAGTCGGAATTCCACCCTCCTTGACTTTTCCCCTTTGCTTGGTCTCAGAGCTCTGAATGGAGCAGTCCCAGTAAGGAGAGGAAGTAAATAGTCACAGTGTTATTCTGGCAGAGATGCCAATGGGAAATGAGGAGTGAGGTCCTGCTACTTAGGAGAGAGGCTGGAGCCAGGGACATAAATGTAGGTGTTATCCACATAGAGGTGATCAACCCGCACAGGCACATATATTGCCCAGAAACAGTGAGGACAGAGAGAGAGAGAGAGAGAGAGAGAGAGAAGGAAGAACTTTGGGAAATACCAGCATTTGTGCTGCAAGCAGAAAGGAGGAGTTATCTAAGAAGCAGCCGCACACAGCAATGTAGACAGAGAACTGGGAGACCACAGTGTGGGTGCAGCCAGTGGAGAAGCACACTTCAAAAAAAGAGAGAGATCTTTCCAATGTATCGTCCTAAGGAATCGCTCCATTCAAGCTGAATTGTTGCACTATTCCTTAAATGGGTCTAATCCACTCCTATTTCTAAGCTTAGATTCCTTTTTGTTTCATTTAAGAGGCTCATTTGATCCCATCTCCTTTTTGTAATTTTTTTGTTTTAATTAGTTATACATGACAGTAGAATGCACTCATGCACTTTGATATATCATACATAGATGGGATATAATTTCTCATTTTTCTCAGTGTGCATGTTATAGAATCACATTGGTCATGCAGTCACATATATACATAAAGTAATAATGTCTGTTTCATTCTACTATCTTTCCTATTCCCTTATCCCATCCCCTCCCCTCCCTTCTGTTTTGATCCACCAAAAGCCACTACTCGGGCACTGAGTTGTCCTCACCTACACAATCTTTACCCAAAGGAGGAACTCAGCAAGCTTGCTTGTGTGCACAGAGGGTCAAACAACAACCATCTTCAGGCCTGACTGCACATGCATGGCTAACCTTGGTTAAGAGGTCAGAAAAATATATTTGCTCCTAGAGGACACCAAATAAATGAACCAAATCTGAAATCTGTTCAGCTCAAGGAATTCTTGGACATACAGGAGCCATAAATATGTCACCAATGAGTATATAAAAGAAAAATGGCCTAAAATATAAATGCATATAATTTGTATGGTGAAAATGGGAGAATTAGAATGCCAATCTCACACAAGACTGCTTATTAATAAAGAAATTATGGGGCTGGGGATGTGGCTGAAGCAGTGGCGTGCTAGCCTGGCATGTGCGGGGTGCTGGGTTCGCTCCTCAGCACCACATAAAAAAATTTTAAAATGGAGATGTTGTGTCCACTGAAAACTGAAAAATAAAATATTGAGGAATTCTCTCTCTCTCTCTCTTCTCTCTTTCTCTCTTAAAAAAATATATATTAAAAAAAGAAATTAAATCCCCTTAAGATCTCTAAAATAGGATAGACACATCTATCAGACTTCAGATTTATTCTTTAACCCACACAGAGATAGATAGATAGAAGAAATAATAAAAATCCTCAAATTAGTGCCAAAAGTCAAATTGTTCACTATATCATAAAAAAATAAAATCCCTACCTCCAATCATAGCCTGCAGGGGTAAGGTTTTTAGATCTTTATAAAATGAAGCAAGTTCACTGCAGGGGGAAAATGTCAGAAGATAAATATCAATTCCAAAATAATTTCCTAAAGTACAAGCTACTTTCAGACTTCATAACCAGTTAAGAGAGTGGAATCCCCAGGAATATATCATCCCAGTTCCTCTCTTTTAACAACTGGCTGGACCCAAAGAAGGATGTCATTTAAAACTGCTACTACACACTCCTTTCAGGGCCACAGGGATGTTCTTGCAGCAGACAGGGCTGTTTTCTTTGGACACTGTCACTCAACACAGTTAAGCTTTTAAAACTCCTTTACAATCATTTTTCATAACTTCCAAGGGCAACTTCATGTGGTTTTCTCCATTTAACAGAATGAAGTCTCTGGCACACAGGATCGGATGCCTGGGGGTCATCAATTGTTTTAATGTCCATCAATTAATATTTATTGAACCACTGTGTTGGGCTCCTTCACCACATCTACCCACATGGATGGCAGCATCACTGGCTAGGCCTTATGAACCATAACTCTGCCCTGAGACTTTAAAAACCTGTGGCTGCTGTCAGCATCAAACACCAGAGTCTTCTGTGAGTACAGTGGCCAAGGCAGCTGGCAGCGGCCAGGTTACTTCCAAGCTGGAAGGCTCAATACCTGGGAGTTTCCTTCTGGTTCCTGTCAAATGATCTGAAATGCAGTTATTCCGTTGCTGGTCTGTGAGTTACATGCAAACTCTCATGGAAGAGAGTTCAAGTTTTGAAAGTACCACACCACCCTAGCCATCGGGTGCATTTCATGAGCAGAGCTCCCCTGCAGAAGGAGGAAATCCTGAGGGTTACTATCTCGTCTCCTCTACTAGACAGCAAAACACCACCTTTAGATTCACTTGCTTTTAGGCTACTTTTTCCAGGTTCCTCCTTTCAATACAACATTCTGGTAAAGTTGATCTACTGCAGCCCTAAGATCTTCACCAACTAAAGAAAAAAGGATGCTGAGACCCTGAGATGCGTGGGAATTGGAAGGAGGGAGAAAAGGAGATGCAAGGAATCTGAGTGTTCACCCTCCATCAGTTGGCTGGCCTCCTTCACTTAACACTCATGGCTATAATTATTAAGGCTGATGAGTGTTCTTGCACCAGCTAAACTGGTCACATGTCTATAGTTCATATTTGAAGTGATCTGACCATTCTGGGGAAAAAAATTAAGTTGTATTTCAATTGTAAAAAAGTTGGTAAATATGAGTGAGCTGAAATGCTCTTCTTTTCTAAGCAGTGACAATAAAAGGGGGGAAAGGGAAATAAAACAGTTTAGCTTCTTGATCATGAAACATATTTCCACACTGCATTGCTATTCCAGTCATGCATACTTGTGACATAATTGTCACCACTACAAAATATCTTTCTTTTTTTTAATATCCTTATTTATTTAGTTAGTTTTATATAGTGCTGAGGGTTGAACCCTGTGCCCCACATGTGCTAGGCAAGCGCTCTACCACTGAGCTACAACTGCAGCCCCTGCAAAATATTTTTCTAACTCAAATTAATTATATCACTACACATAACAACAACAACAACAACAAATTAGTGACTGTCTTTCAAAAGGACAACATGAAGCTTACTGCTTGGGAAAGTCTTTTTTCATGAGCACTGTGGTTCTTCACTGAGTACTTGGAGATTATACCAGTTCACTAGTTTTTCTTGCAATTAGTAAACCCACACCTACCACCATGTGACAAGCACAATGAATATTTACTTATAATCAAACCAAAAAACACTTTAATTAGGATATTTCCAAGCTCTTCAAATACTCTAATGCAGCACAATGAAAGCTATTTAAACGTTCCATGGACAAACAGTTTAAAGCAATTTTCTCCTTTATTTCAAGAAAAGTAAAGTGAAGGTTTTTTTCATTTCAATACATCTTTATTTAAATGTGTTTGAAAAGCTGAAAAATATTTCTTTGGCTAGAAAAAAAACCTCTTGCACTGCCTCTGTCCATCTGATTACATTTTCCCAATAGAGCTAATCTTATTAATATGCTGGCATGTGAACTCATGATTTTGCTATTGTTAAAAGTCAACTTGTGGTTTGCTTTTATTCTCTCAAATACAATTAGCAAAGCCAATTTCCAGTGCCTGAAAGGGCCTTTTCATTTGGACAAATTATTCCCTGGCTGGTTTTAAAGAAAGGGGTGAGGGCAAGCAGGGCAGAGGGCAGCCTCCCCGCATTCTGAAGCAGCTCTTGCAGAAAAGCTTGTCTGTGTAGTGTCGCCACAAGTGAGGCAAATATAGCTTGCATCGCTTTTTCTTTTTCTTTCATTAATTTAACTGAATAACTATCTTTTAACCTTTTCAGTAGAGTATACAGTCCCAATTAAGTGATATTATATAAGACAAGAGGGGATGAAATGTCTGGCCAAGATTTTATTGATGACCTGATAACTTTTAAATAATGTCATCTCCCACACAGCTTCTGTGCAAAAATCAGTGTCAAAATAAAGTTAGTTTCAAAAGCATTGTGGCTGGGCTTCTTCCTCCTTTAAGGAAATTACAATGTTGTTTTTCAACATCTTGGACTTTCCAAAATGTAATGTCTGGCCTCTTTAAACAATTATTTATTAAACCCTGTCTCTGTTCGCATACCCTGGTTAGATAAACTATACACTCCTCAGCCTCATATTTCATTTCTGAGTGTCAGAGGAAGACCTGGGACAGAGGAAATGTCCAAAGACATGTCCCACATCCCTGACAATATTTCTGTGCATTAGACACTGCTGGAATATTTGTTTAATTAGTTAAATTTTCAACTTTTAAATAAGGAGGAAAAAACAAGCTATGGGTGGCCCGCTAACCTCAAACGAGCAAATATCCAAAGTTATAAAATCACCCCCTGCTCAGAATACCTGGTTAGAAATAAAAACAGCATTTACCAAATTCTACCCCAAGTCAAGAACAGAGGTCTCATTAAGAAGTATGAAACTGAATTTGAAAGCCAAAATACTAAGGATGCAGCATTATTTCATTAAAAAATTGGACTCTACACATTTTTTATAACTAAAACACCTTAAACAAAACCCCCCAAAATCTGTCTCTGATGTAAGTCAGAGAAGTTTTGATCCACTCTTTGAAAGTAGCCTCTAATTCTATGCCTCCAAAATTACACTTGCAGTTCTTTATAGATGCAAATTGGACAGAGAACACTGCGATTATTTAATCTGTGTGTCCAACACTGGGGTTTGCATGTTCAGTTGCAGGCCATAGAATGGCAAACGATTTGGAGCTGAAGAAAAACAGAGAGATGTGATCAGGAGGGTACCTGGGCCTAAAGGAGACTGGCTGAGATGTGAAACTCAAAAGGAGCTAAAGTGCTAAGTGTGCAATCCTGAAGGCAGGAGACACTCCCCTTCCCAGGGCTCCCAGAATCCAGTGCAGCCTTAGGACCCTCAAGAAGGGCTCCAAGGAGAATTCTCCAGTGAAACTCACCAACCTAAGGGAAGCAAGTTCCCAGTGGTTTTATTAGGTATAACCATTTGAACAGACACATGACCTACCATAAAGTACACCACTAGACAAGGTTCACCCATACCCACAGAGCTTCTCAAGCACTCCACAACAGCTCCACTGAGAACTGGTGGGAATATGGAGGCAGGAGGGAGGGAAATCAGGATACTTATTTCTCCTCATCCCTGCTGCCTTGGGTCCCATCTCCAGAAGAGACTGTATTGCTCCATGCTCCTAGCTCCCATGGATAGCCCTGATTTTTGAGTCCTGGTAATAATTCTCTTGCCCTTGGGCCTTCCAGCTCTAGGGTGCTAATACCTTTTTGCCGTGCTAATCTCTGGCTTGCCTTACTCTTTTTTTCTTTTTGCAGCTCTTCCTGCACCATAAAGTAAGTTCCTCCTATTAAGTTCCTTCTGGCCAAGTAAAAGTGGCACACACTTGTAATCCCAGTGGCTCAGGAAGCTGAGGCAGGAGGATCACTAGTTCAAAACCAGCTTCAGCAATTCAGCAAGGCCCTATGCAACTTAGCAAAACCCTATCTCAAAATTTTGAAAAATAAATAAAAAGGGCTGGAGATGTAGCTCAATGGTTAAGCACCCCTGGGTTCAAACCAGCAGTACAAAAAAAAAAAAAAAATCCTTCCATTGAATTACCTGGCCTAAATTCTATTTTCCTGATTGGGACTACATGGAACACAATTCCTAGCTCCAGATATTACAAAGGGAACATTTATATGATCATAATAACAAAATTTCTGAATGTGATTTTTTTAGCATTTCTTCAAATTTTATTTTGTGAATATCTCTTTAACCAGAAACTGTTATTGGAAAATATTAGAGGGTGGGAGTAAAAAGTAGTTTTGGCAGAGAAAGAGTATGTAAAAGAGGTAAATATTTTCCCATTTTAGGAAATTAAGAGATAATATTAAAATATCAGAAACAGCAATACAGAATGGGATCCTAATTCAAATGTGTTATACTCCATATATGTATAATATGTCAAAATACATTTTACTGTCATATATATCTAAAAAGAAATTTAAAACTCAAAAAAGAGGAAAAAGCGATACAAATATTTTATAATGTCTCTAATATTTTAAAAATATGGAAGAGCAAAAAGATCAGATGAAAACATGAAGGATTATTGCCCCAAAGGACTGAGAATCAGAAGGAGAGAAGGACAGGACAAGAGAGAATTCACGTTTGTCTATAACTCTCATGGTCCTATGGAGTTATTTTTAATTCAAAGCTTTGTTCACTCATTGTGTTGGGCCCTTTCAGTCAGGAAACTCATGTATCATTCTGATTTAAACAACAACATCAAGGAAAGAAGGTGAGCTTCGTGAGAGGGAAGAGCCAACTGTTAAAGGGTCAGCCAGTGAATGGGTCTCAAAAATGCCAAACACAATAGAGAGAATGAGTTTAGGCCAAGAGCGGGATTTACAGGAAGGAGAAGCCAGAGAGGGTGCCAGAGCGGAAAAAGTGTCTCCAACGTTGGCTCAGTCTAGCTTGGGAAATAGCAGCAGGGACAAATTTAAGTCTACCTTTTAAAGGCATAAAGCAAGAACATAGAATTGGAAAGATTGGACTGATCCTCTATTCTGGAATGAATGAATGAATGAATACCTCTTTAATCTCAGAAATAAAACTAAATGATTTTTTAATATAAGATGAGGTAGTAAGTTGAGCATTTATGTGTTTCTTCCTTCTTTTCCAGGGAGTGATTTTTTTCAATTCAACCCTGTTTGTACAATGTTACCATCCCCTACCCATGTGAATAAACAGGGTCAGGACAATAACTGAGCCAATGGTATGCTAACCAGTCATGATCTAGTTCAGTGATTCTCAGCTTTTTGCTATTGTTAAAAGTCAACTTGTGGTTTGCTTTTATTCTCTCAAATACAATTAGCAATTAGTAAACCCACACCTACCATCCCAGTAAGGATCAGATGAGGAGTACTGACTCTTTTCCCCAAAAGTACACACATGAACACTTATACCCAAAGTTTTGTACATAATTATGACAAGGTAATGCAAATTAGGTCAAGAAACCTTGTCCACTGACAGAGCTCATAGGAACTTGGATGAATGTGAAAAGTAGTCTCCTGCTAAAGAAGTGAACCCATGCCCTTTGATTTCATCTACCTAAGAAAATGGAGATTTTCACACAATGCCCCACAATTGGTGCCCACACTTCCGTGAGTGCCATCAGTGTTTCAGAGTGCTTCACACCACGGTGAATGACGTATTACATGTGTGCTGGCATGGGGATGCAGCTCTTAGAAACCCCCAAAGCTCATGGCCACAGATTTTATATGCCTACTTAAGAATGTGTAGGTGTGAGGATCCTGCCCTTCCTGATCACTATCCAGAAGCAAGCTGACAACCATGCTCCCTGGAGCACTCCAGCAACAGCAGCTGATGATCAAGAAAACAAATTTTACACTTCAGAAAAAAATAGGGATGACAGGTCACTGCAGATGAAGACAAGAGTCGTAGCCAGACTTCGTAAAGAAACTGACATCTTCAAAGTGTGTATTTGTGCAGGTGGGTGCAAGGAAAAGAAGGAACTGCTGCAGCTTCTGGTCCCTGCCAGGCTTGCTCAGGGCCTGAGACACTTAATCTTCGGGTCATGGGTTTGCCTCCTTATTGGGCACCTTGTTGTTTAAAGGGTCAGACTGATGTAGTGGAAAAAGAAAGTCACTGGCCCAGGAGTGAGGGGATGCAACTAATCTTGGCTTGGCCATCACACAGCACATTCTAAAGCCAGATGCCAGTGCTCTGGAATTGGAAAGGCTCGTGTGGCAGAGGCCAAGCAGCTCCATTAAGATGCCCTTGAGTGGGAGCCACTGCACATGTAGGCGACCCAATAAAATCCACTAGAGAAGGTCAGGCAGGCACTTGGAAAAACTTGACTAAGGCATGCCCGGAGCCCTTCTGATACTTGAGGGCCTCTCCAGTGGGGCTTTTCTTTCCACTCTGATGAGCCCCAGATTGTCTTCAGGACCCCCATGTGGAGCCCTTTTACTGCTCCCCATAGCCATCCCCCACAGTACAAGTGCAAATGAACACCTGGCTTTGTGTACCTGAGACGGGCTAAGCACAGTGGACAGAGACACTGCTATGCTGACTGCGATTCCCCAGTTCCATCTGGAAAGGCTACCTCACACTCCCTGTTCCATCACTGGACAAGAAGGGGGTTGGATCTGTGATGCTTCTGATTTAATGATAACAAAATAATAAGCATAATACAGGTCAAGTATCCCTAATCTGAAATGCTTGGGTCCAGAAGTATTTCTGATTTTTTTTTTTTTTTGGCATATACATGATGAGATATTTTGGGGATGGGACCCAAGTCTAAATATGAAATTCACTGATGTTCCATATATACCTTACACCATAGTCTAAAGATAAGATTGTACATCTTTAGTGCACCTGTATTTCAACTGTGACAGTCAGGTAAGAACAAGGTAAGGTGGGCAACTTCCCTCTTATGATGCTGTGTCAGTGCTCAGAGAGCTTCATATTTGGGAGCATTTGGGATTTGGGATTTTCAGATTGAGGATGTTCCTGTTGTTACAATAGTTCTTTCATTAGTTGCTTCCTCTGTGCCACACACACAGTAAGAGGATGCCAAGAGTGAACAGACACGGACCTCGTTCCTGTTCTCATAGGGTGTGGAAGAGACCAAAGGCTAGAAAATCCCACACAAAGGTATGGGGATATGCCTGAGAGATATGTTCTACTAGAAGGGATTAGAGTGCAGTGAGACAGTGTGGGAGGACATACTGAGAAAGTGGAATTTGACCAGGTTATGGGGAGTACTAGGAACACAGGGCAGGCAGGAGCATCACTCACTTGACCTGGAGTGTAAGGAAAGAAAGTAAGAAAAACACCACTGAGTACTTACCACCCTCTGAATCCTCACTATGGGCCTGGAATTGTGTGGATTATTATTTATACAATTCTTGAGCTCTATCAACAACTTTTGACAATTAAAAATTATTATCCTCTACAATTAGAAAAATGTAAATTAAAACTACAACTGAGGTCCCATCTCACTCTAGTCAGAATAGCAATTATCAAGAATACAAGTAACAGTAAACATTGGCAAGGATGTGGGGGAAGGTACTCTCATAAATTGGACTGCAAATTGGTGCAACCGCTATGGAAAGCAGAATAGGAATTACTCAGAAAACCTGAATGGAACCACCATTTGACCCAATTATCTCACTCCTCAGTATATAGCCAAAGGATTTTAAATCAGCATAGTGCAGTAACACAGCCACATTAATGTTTCTTGCAGCACAACTCACAATAGCCAAGCTATGGAACCAACCTAGGTGTCCTTCCACAGATGAATGGATAAAGAAAATATGGTATATATACACAATGAAGTATTACTCAGCCATAAAGAAGAATGACTTTATGACATTTGCCAGTAAATGGATGGATGTGGAGACTACCATGCCAAGTGAAATAAGTCAATCCCAAAAAGACAAAGGCCTAATGCTTTCTTTGATATGTGGAAACTAACCCATAATAAGGCAGAGGTGGGCAGAACAACAGACATTCTGTAGATTAGACAATGGGGAATGGAAAGAAGGGAAATGGGGTAGGAATAGGAAAGACAATGGAATGAATCTGACATAACTTTCCTATGTACATATATGAAAACAGCACAGTGAATCCCACCATCATGTACATCCATAAGAATGGAATCCTAACTAGAATTAAGACATACTCCATGCTTGTATAACTATATCAAAATGGATTACGCTGTCATGTATAACTAAAAAGAACTAATACACTTTTTAAAACATTATCATTCTTGTTTAATAGTGAGTAAACTATTAAAGGCAGCTTCAGAAACATGCCCAAAAAAAACAATTACTTAGTAACAGAGAAAGCCAGGGCTATGATACTCCAAGCCTGTGTGTTTAACCACTGGGCAATGATTCATCTAATGGTAGCCACTGGCCCCATTAAAGCTTGTTGTATTGGAATGGATACAACAGGTTCACAAACAAGGAAAATGTACTTATAAAATATTACCCAAAGGATTATACAAGGTGACATGCACCAGTAACTAGATGATTATAGCACATGTAACACTCACAGTCCTGATAGAAGCTCAGACGTAAGCACTCCCAGCTTCTACCACACTACACACACACACACTGCCCAACCAACCACCAAAGTTCAGTAAAGCAGGAGTGGACATATTTGACCCAGAAAAGCTGATTCACAGGCTGCCAGAGCCTTTAAGATGGCCCAGCCTGAAGAGTTCCACCTAAACAGGTAGAGGATTGACCATAATTACACTCTCCAGGGCTGGGGTGGTGGCTCAGTGGTAGAGCACTTGCCTAGCATGTGTGAGGCACTGGGTTCAATTCTCAGCACCACATATAATAAATTTTAAAAAATAAAGGTCCATGAACAACTAAAAAATAAAAGATATATATATATTTTAAAACTTATACTCTCCAAAATATGAACTGAGAGAGAGGGAGAAGCTCAAAGTCTTAAGGTAGAGAGAATACAGATGGCAAAAATTAGGAAAAATCTAGTAATGCAATTCATCACATTACAATTTTATAACAGAATAAACTCCTTGGTTTATACCCACAGGACTTAAAATCTGCATACTATAGTGACACAGCCACATCAATGTGTACAGCAGCTTAATTCACAACAGCCAAACTATGGAACAAATCTAAGTGCCCTACAACAGATGAAGAGATAAAGAAAATGTGATAGATTATCATACAATATATACATACACATACACACACACACACAAGGGAATATTACTCAGCCATCAAGAAATTATGAAATTATGGCATTTGCCAGTAAATGGATAGTAAATGGAATCAGCTGTAACTAACCTATCCTTGCACATAAATACCAGTGTAACTCCACATCATGTACAACCACAAGAATTGGATCCTAATTAGAATAAATTATACTCCATGTATGTATAATATGTCAAAGTACATTCCACTGTCATATATATCTAAAAAGAACAAATTTTTAAAAAGCTATCAATTATCTCAATAGATGTAGAAAAGGCATTTGATAAAATTCAAAGCTCCAAATCACACAGGTGACAAAATTATATAGAACCCAACACACATACACACACATGCACACAAGAAATCTGAGAGCTGGGCACAGTGGCACATTACATTACATGTCTGTAATCCCAGCAACATGGGATGCTAAGGCAGGAGGATAATAAATTCAAGCCAAGCCTCAGCAACTGGGGGAGACCTTGAGTTAGGGATGTAGCTCAGTAGTAGAGCACCCCTGGCTTCAATTCCAAGAAGGAAGGAGAGAAATCTGAGTATGACCAATGCTTTGCATCAGTGTCAATATTCTGTTGTGAGCTTATAAATAATTTTCCAAATTCCAAAATGTTACTCTTGGGAAAAACTGGGCAATATACGCAAGGCATTTCTCTGTATTGCATATTCTTTTTTTCTTTTTCTTTTTTTTTCTTTTTTTTTTTTTTTTTTTTTTAGGACCACGGATTGAACGCAGGGCACTTGACCACTGAGCCACATCACCAGTCCTTTTGGATTTTATTTAGACACAGGGTCTCACTGAGTTGCTTAGCTCCTCACTTCTGCTGAGACTGGCTCACTATCCTCCCTCCTATCTTGGCCTCCCAAGCTGCTGGGATCACAGGCGTAAACCACCATGCCCAGCTGTTAAGCAAATTTTTATAAAGACAGGTATGATCTTATAACAGTAACTGTTTATAACAGAGGCGCTATTTATTAAGTTCCAACTTTTTGACATAGATAGTGCTAAAAGCATCAAACCAATTATCTGCATTTTCCCAGCAGTGAGGTGTCAGTTTGGATCTAGGAGACTGAGTAATTTGTCCAAGGTCACACAACATGCAGAAGTGTGAGATACAGGCTGAGTGTAGTTCTGTCTGATGCCAATACCAGCACACTGTCATATTTCAACAAAGACTCTGGGAGATGACCTGTTTGGAAGTGACCATCTCTTGTAAAGTTGGTCCTGATCCAACTTGGGCAGGGACTATCCAAACCATGCATCGATCATTAAGGAGGCTTCTGTTTTGGATAGTGTAGAGTAAGCAGTTTTGAAAACCAGCACACCTACTCAGCCAGCCCAAGGGCCCACTGTTCTTCCTGCTCTGAGGAAGGATTTGCCATGGTGATACCACAGACGCCTCAGACACAAGGTAAAACAAAGACACCCAGGAAGGTGTAGCTGGCTGACTTCTGCAGTTAAGCAGTTCCCCTGCTTAATCCTTAGTCCTGGCTAAGTTTCTGACTTCAGTCCATTCTTAGAAAATGCAATAGTAACAACAGCACTTCAGGATTGGGAAGCCTAAAAAAGCAGCAGCTTGCAGCAGAAGGGAGCAAGGGTACTGTCTACAAGAAAGAGAAGCAGCCGACCATAAAGCAGAGACAGATTGCCAAAAGAGATTTCCAAATCCAAAAATAACTTCTGCCACCATGCTTTGGAGAAATCAGGCATGCAGAACCTGGGTGCTCCTTTGGTCATCTTTTCCTGATCCCTTCTAGCTGAATAGGTGATGGACGTCTGCAGACATTCTGCTCAGCATTAAGACCCCCATAAAAAGGCAATTTTCCTTCCAGAAAAAGTATAAGTGAAGGGCAGAGATGATAGAGGTGTGGTGGGGGAAGGAGGGAGGAAAATTGGCCGGGGCGGGGGCGGGGGAACACAGAGACAGTGACATTCAGACCTGAACTCGGAATTTCTGAATGGTTCAGAATGGGACACTTTGTCACCTTTGACTTAATTATAAAACTGTTTTCAGAATGCTGAAGGGCTAGGCTCATAATCAAGCACTTACGTAATCCTCCTCATTGAGCCCTTGTTTCTCAACAGAACTTTTCACCTCCATGGAAAACTTCTCAAACTCAGGTTTCACGGTCCTCAGTAGAGTGACTGTTTGGAGGGATGAGTATGCTTGCTTAGCCTCAAAGTCGTGTTTGTCTCCTCTCTTCCATGAGCCATCTCCTACGGGAGAAATAAAAATATTTATAATTCCAGGCCAGTCACCATAAAGAGGCCATTCTCTCTTTTCAGCCGCAATGTGTCCTACATGTTACTTTTGGCAGCCAGGGCAAAAGGCATTGTCATAGTTTTACACTTGGGTATAATGTGACAATGTCGAGATCATTAAAGGAGAACAAGGCTCTTGGGACACATGTTCCTTTGAAATGTGAGAGAGAAAGAAAAGCCCTGTTGATGTAATTGCCTTATAATAACCATGTAACTGCAATTTTCAGCGCACCCCACACCCTGTGGAATTGCAGAACTACAAGAGCAAGAAGTAAGTAAGCCTTTGTTCCTTTCCATTCATACTTATTTTTCAAGACCTAAAATCAACCAAGGAGGTGAACCAAGTTTTTGCATTACACAAGTAATAGCATGCAATAGCAGATTATAGCCACGCACAACAATGGATATGCATGAGTATTATAAATTTGGAACTGTTTAAAAAAAAAGAATTTGCATCTCTCTGGGGTAAAAAGTAACTTAGGTAAATTTGAGGATTTGTATCTCTCTCATTTATTGGACAATATCCATCAATATATTGATGATAATAAATAAATGTATTGAGTACATATGTAATAATAATAAAGGCTTTTTTATTGAGCATTTTGTATAAACTCATGAGATGCTCTAATGGGAGTACTATCATCCTTTCTATTTTACAGATGAGGAAACTGAGGCAGAGACATTGAAGAGCTGGCTGCTTCACAGCTCTGCCTTTCACCAAAACAAAGGTAAGTTACATGGAGAAAAATCATTATTCTATTTATTTCATTTTTGAGAAACATGTGGCTTGTGGGGTCCTAAAAGGCAACAGAGACACCCAGATTTTGACAATTTTTCCCTTTGAATTATGATTATAATTCCTGGAGATCTCTGAAAATACAAGGAACACAACCTGTTGAAGTTCCAACACAAGTAATCTGTGCACCTCAAGCTCCCAGTGCACAGGAAATGCCTGAAGCCCAACAGCCAAGCAGCAAGGATGTCTCTAGAATAAGGGGCCATGTCTATGGTGCTCACTGTACTCTTCCAGAAGTTCAATAAAGACCTGGTGGCTCTTGAATTTCTATCACAG
This sequence comes from Marmota marmota marmota, assembly GCF_001458135.2. NCBI lineage: Eukaryota > Metazoa > Chordata > Mammalia > Rodentia > Sciuridae > Marmota > Marmota marmota. Next base: position 6,011,751 of record NW_025999961.1, read on the forward strand.
CCTGAACCGAAGATATCTAAACTATGTACATGTTATATGCAAGAATCTGACAGCCATGGTGGGCATCATAAATGTCTTGAATAGTCTCCATCAAATTCAAGAGCAATTTAGCATCTGATATGTAAACAACTAAAGTTATTAAAGGGTAGAACTAACAGTTTACTATGCCAGGGAGGGGAGGAGAGCTGGGGGAGAGGAAACAGAGCAGAATATAGATGAACAGGCAATGTGCTCCAAACAGGGGGAAGTTTTCATGCGAGAAGCCTCGTCCTAAATGTGAGAATAGGATTTTAATAGGAGGAGAGAAGGGTGGAAAGGCAGGCCTGGCAGAGTCTACAACACGGGCAAAGGTGCAAATGTGTATGACATCCAGTGGGCAGCTGGGAACCTCAGTCTGGAGCAAGAGAAAAAGCAGAGACAAAGAATGTGTTTGTGGAGGCATCAGTATAATCACAATCCTAATAATAGCAACCATTTATTAATTGCTTACCATGTGCCAGGGAGCTGCTAAAAGATAAATAAGACAGAGCCGAGGACATAATTCATTAAGGAGTAGATCCATGCATGCTCAATGAGCAGTAGATTAAATTTCAAGCTACCAAACCCAACTTGACAAAGTCCTCCTCCTCTGCTCTGAATCCTCCCAAACCCAGAAGAGGCTACAGTCTGAGCAAAGGCAAGCCTGTTCTCAGGGAGCTGGTGAGTCCGCTTCACCATCGCCAGGCTGGGTAAACCCAGCAGGGTGCCCAAGCCCCAAAACACAAATGTGGTGGTGTTTGCTAAGGTCCAAATCCATTGGCCAGAAAGACGCCAAATTCAAGAATGCCTAGGAAATTTTCATCCCATGAAGGAACTCATTTCTTACAGACCTGCAATAAACACTTATTGATTCATTTTTAATTGACTCGAGGCCTCGAGACTCCACAGAAGTGAAATTTCTTAGAGTTTCTCAGTTCAGGGAAAGAATTCTCTCCATGGGCACATGAAGGAGAACACTCAGCTCCATGGGGCTTTATACTATATAATCAGAAAATACGGTAGAACTAGAAACAGCAACTATCTCAGTTACAGAAATGGAAAAAAAAAACATATTTTGGGGGAAAGAATTGAAATCCAGGCCAATAAATCTGTCTACCACAGTCTAACAGGTAATAATTTTGGAGTTTTGTTTTCTTGAAGAAAGAATGAAAACAATAGTGCTTCATGGATTGAAGCCAAGTGAAATAAGTAACCACTCACAACCTGCAAGTCCTGCTCCTGTGGGCATTTCTTAGTGCCATGTGTCCCATATCAGTGCTGTTGAAAACTAGGAAAGCAAAGGTCAGGTTGGCATGACACCCCATCAGTGGAGACAAATTTAATTCAGTAGACAACTGGGTGCCTCGGAGATTTATGGGCGGAACAGAAGAGTGACATGATGAGAATCATGCCTTGGGAAATAGCGGTGGATTAGAGTGGGGAGACGCTGAGCATTCACAGCCACAGTGATGCAAGCAAGAGGTTGTGAGAGGTCACATGGGGGAAGTCACAACCAAAAAATAAAAAATGGCACTCTGGTTGCTGAGGCTTATGACATACTTTCATTCTTTTTATTTCTTACATTTTTTTCTCAATGCATTAAGTTTGCAACAATAAACATTTAGGACTACTTTTTGTCATCCTAAAAAAAAGATAGCACTCTTGAGAATGAAAGTAGAGGGCTGTGCCAGAGGAATTCCAAAACTCCACAACAGTCAGAGAGGAAGAGATGCCAGAGAGGGAGGATGCTAAGGAGAAGAGGAAATCAGGTGATCATTGGAAGAAAGAGCGGAGTCACGGGGAGGGAGGTGAGCAACAGGTGTGGATGGATGGCTTCAGTTCAGTTCCAAGGTGACCACAGAATGTCCAAGTAACACCACCAGGCTGGGGTTGGAAACAGTGGTGTGGGGTAAAAAGACCTGAGCGTCATTTCCACAGAGCTCACTGTTAGAGCTCAGGAGCTACCTCCCCTGGAGAAGGGAGTATAAGAAGAGAGGGGGAAGGGTTAAGCACAAACACTTTGGGGAGGCTATTTTTAGAGGGCAGGAGGAGTAAGAAGAGACAGAGAGTAGCTAACAGAACCAGAAGAATGCTGTGTCATCAAAGCTAGGAGCATAGGATTTCCAGAAACAGGTGGATGGAAACAATATTGGATGCTGTAGTGTCATGCTGTCTAACCTAGTAGCCACTAGACACATGTTTAAGTTTAAATTCAGTAAAATTAAAAATTCAGTTCATCGATCGTACTAGCCACCTTTCAAATGTTCAACAGCCACATATGGCTGGTGGCTACCATATTGAGTGGCACAGAAGAGAACTAGACATCACACAGAAAGTTCCATTGGACAGGATTATTTTGGAAGCATGGAGCACCTTAATTAGTGCCTTCTGAGTTCTTGGAAGGCAGGAAAGCTCTATAATAATTTTAATAATAATGATTTCAAATATCTCAAATAGGATTTCCCAAATAACTTTCTACCTTACATTCTAAGATAATGCCAATGGACAAAAACGCCAGTAGATGCTATTAAAACCTCTACAGGATAATATATATATCATCTTCTCTCCAGATTTTTAAACCTATCTTTTAAATCTTGTTTTAAACCATTTGAACTACCCCATAATATATTATGTACTGAATCATAACCATATAATTTGGGCAAATCCGGGAATATTTTGTGAGCGCTCACCAAGACCAATCTAGTAATTAGTAAAAATGGACATACTACCAACATATTTTCTAAAAATCTAATATCAAGTAAATGTTGATTAAAACAGAAGGCTTTCTCTAGAACAAGTATAAGGATTTGATGTGAGGAGGCATAGGGAAAGTGGGTATTGAAGAACTTTTAATAAGCATACATTTTAAAACATAAAATCTCTAGGAAGACCCTTTATTAATGATGTATAACAGAACTTTGGTCTAGGAGAATGTACCCATCTGCTCTTTCTGCTCCAAGAACAAAGAGGACAGTTGCCTTTTTATAAACACTGTCCTTTCTTTCTTACTAAAGGATTCCCAAATTGATTTAGGGTATCAGTGAGTACAAGGAAAAGCATACAATTCCTGAATTCCCTTGCAATCAATGATAGCCAATCTTACGTAACCAAAAGTTATTGAGTGAGACTTCTAGAAGAGCCCTGAAAGAACCAAGTCAACTGGAAGGATCTCTTTTCACCTTTCTTGTCTTTCCCCTATCTTGTCTAGAATTAAAACATGATCTTTAGTGCCCTAGGCACCATCTTTGATCTTGAAAATGGACACCATGCACTAAGACTGAGGGAACAGGAAGACAAAAGAAGCTTGTACCCTGATGACATTGTGGATTCTCATCTTCATCTTTGACTTTCTACCTATGGAATTATTTCAAGTGAGATAATAAATCTCCACCTTTGTAATTGAAAGTCTTGGTTTTGTGCATGTAGGTATAATTCCTAATGTACCCATGTCCTTAGATACAGTAGATAAAAGTTTGTTAGTTTCATAAGAGAATGTATGGCCAGCCCTAAATTTATCAAGAAACTACAACTAGAGAAACTTAATTATAATTTTAAGTGCCATGTGTAATGGTCAAAGTGAACTAAGAATAATAATAAATATAACTAATATTTGTTCAAAGTTACATTCCAAAATGTTTGCTAGGTATTTTACATACACCCCTCATTTATTAGTCAGTCTGATGCCATAAGGCTAGTGCTATTACTATCAGAAGAAACTAAGGCTTGCCAAAAGGGCAGGGTTAGTCACTTTGCCAGGGCTAAGAGTTAAGATATTAACCTTTATCTCTTAGAATGAGGAGTCAGGGTCTGGTGTGGTGGTGCCCTCCTATAATCCCAGTGACATGGGAGGTTGAGGAAGGATGATCACAAATTGAAGGACATCCTCTGCAACTTAGCAAGGCCCTTAGCATCTTGGCAAGACCCTGTCTCAGAATAAAAACTGAAAAGAACTGGGAATGTAGCTCAGTACCCCTGAGTTCAATCAATAAATGAGTTAATATGTGGCTTAGCCTCTCATGTAGATTTATCCCAAGAGTCCACAGTCTGAACAAAAGTGTAAAAGGTAAAAAAAAAAAAGCGGGGGGACTTTAATCAGACACTTCAAGAATTTTTGTAAGTTGTATAATTCTGTGCAATTAAATTTTAAAGATGGAGAAAATTCCACTCATAGGACAACAAGTTTTTAAAAGTTATCCAGCTTTCCAAAATGGCAGATTAGAACACTCACATATCTCTCCATGTGATAGAATTAAAACAACTGGAATTTAGCTGCTCCTTGAGGATGACAATGGAGAACACCAGAGTTCAACAATGGACAGCCAGGACTTGGAGAAACCCAGAGACATAGGTTAGAGAACAGAGAGTGAAAGAAAACACCCCAGCACCAATGGCACAGAAGCAGGACAGAGAGAGGAGAAGGGCCCCCTGGCAAGGATAGAAGAGAAAGGGGAGAGTCCCCTTGAGCACCACTACCCAGGATTCAGCATCCTGCAGAAACAGAAGCCAAACAAACAACATTCCTAAGATTTACAAGGTGAACTGGCTCTGGAGAAGTTCTCTGAACTTGCCAACATGTTCTCATGGTACCATAACTGGAAGACATTTTGAGAAAGGCCCCGTTGTCTGAGCTTACTGCTTTGGGAATCAACACATGGAGGAACAGAGGCACTTCCTTTGGGAATCAGTGGTTTTCCAGGCCAGCTATAAAAGTCTGGAGAAGCAAGCAGTCGTGTGTTATGACACATGGGAGTCAGGTCTGGTGGATCACTCAGAAACTACCGACATCCCCCCCACAGCACAGGTCTTTGAAACTCCATAACCTCACTCTGCAGCATTCCCCTGCCTCTGTGTCCCTGTGGGCAGAGAGAGGTTATGCCCTGAGAGACGTGGGGGGGGGGGCATGTCACAAGACTGGTGTTCCCCCTTTCCTCTGAGAGCATAGTTCCAGAGCACTTTGGGGGTTATCTGCATTCTGCACTAGCTCCATGATAAGCCACAGCATCAACTTCTATCCTGCTCTTAGTGCATAACCCAAATGTTCTGGAGAGAATTGTTTCTAGGGAGCTCTGTGTTCTTCCCTATGACTGACTACAGCCACAAATCGCTCTTGCTAGTCACCTGAGGAGCACCACAAAGGAAAGAAGAGGGGGTGAATAATCCCGAGGTTTTGCTCTAAGCAAGGGGTACACAGCCTAAGAAGACATGGAGAAAAGATCTGATCAGCATAAGATGGGAAATTCTATTAGCACATTTTAACAAAGGAAAATTTTTATTAATACTCTCTCAAAATCCACTAACCACAGTCAAAGAAACCAGAGGAAAAGTACACTCTGAATTAGAATTAAACTCAACACAGCAAACCAATATCCCAGGACACACCATAAAGATAAGGCTATTTACTAAAACAAACTCTAACATAAAAGTGAAAGAAATATTCATCATAAATGATGTGCAAATCTCAACATAGAACCACTAGAAATTTAGAAAAAGCAAGACAATATGACACTCCTAAAGTTCATAACTCTGATAATGGATGTCAAAGATATCAAAGTAGATGAAATGCTGGACAAATAATTCAAAAAAAATATTTTAAAAAAAAGTTCAGTAAAATCCAAAAGAGTACAAATAAAAAGCTGAATGTATTAAGAAAGACATGAAAGAGCATGTCAATAAAGAGATTTTGGATGAGCACTTCAATAAAGAGATAAAATTTTTTAAAAGAAACCAAGTAGAAATCTTAGAAATGAAAAGCACGATAAGTCAGTTAATAATCTCAGTTGAAAGTTTAACAACAGACCAGGAAAAAGCAAAAGAAAGAACATCAGAAAACTCTGCCAAAATAGTTGCCATTCAAATACAAAGAAAAAATAAGAAAAGATTGAAGATAACATAGAATAACTCTGAAACACAATTAAAAGACCAAACATCTGAATAACTGTCGTACTGAAGGAAGAAGAGATACATGCTAAGGGAATTAAAAACCTATTCAGGGAAATACCAGCAGAAAATTTTCTACATTTTACGAAAGACATGAATCCCCAGGTACAGGATGTATTTAGAACCCCAAACAGACATGATCAGAAAAGAACCTCTCTGCTTCACATTATAAATTGTCAAAAATACAGAACAAAGAAAGAATATTGAAAGCTGCTACTGAGAAGTGCCAACCTAGATTGAAAGGCAAACCTTTCAGCAGATTTCTCAGTAGAAACTCTAAAGGCCAGGAGGGCATGGAATGATGTATTTCAGGTCCTGAAAGAAAATAAATGCCAATCAAGATTACTATGACTATCAAGGCTAAACTTCATATTGAAGGAGAAATACAAACCTTCCAAGATAATCATAAACTTAAAGAATTAATGACCACTAGACCAGCATTACAGAATATACTTAAGGGAATACTACACCCAGATGAGGAAGAAAGATTAACAATCACAAGAGCACAGGAAAGAATAAATCTTACTAGATGAGTAGACATGCAAATGAGAAATGAAAAGAATCAAATATTACCAATATAGTAAACTTTCAAATGTCTAAGGTTAAAAAACAATGAACAATGAACACAGAATATTCAAAACAACCCAAAGAAAAATCAACAAAATGACAAGAACAAGTATAAATCTTTCAATAATAACCTGAATGTAAATGGTCTTAATTCTTCAATTAAAAGATACAGGTTGGGTAAATGCATTAAAAGAATTCATGTCTACTAAGATGGCAATACAGAAAATACTTAAAAAAAAAAAGAAACGCTACCCAAAAAAACCCCAGAACTCACAAATGAATAAATCTTATTTGAAAAGTAAGCAAATGAGAAATAGAACCAAAATAAAAAATCAAAATGGCAGGAATTAATAAACATCTCTCTATAATAACATTGTATGTAAATGGTCTCAAGTCTTCAACCAAAAGACATAGGCTGGTAGAATGAATTTATAAAGAAGATCCAACTATGTGTTGTTTATAAAGACTCACCTTACAGGCAAAGACAGCCACAGGCTGAACATTAAAGGATGGAAATGGATACACTGTACAAATGGAGTCTGAAGACAAACAGGAATAGTTACTGTCATATCTGAGAAAGTAGACTTCAAGTTAAAATTAGTCCAAAGAGACAAAGAATGTCATATTGGTAAAGGGAACACTCCAACAAGAAGAGATAGAATCATAAATACTCATGCCCCCAAATGCTGGTGTACCTCATTACAAAAACCGACACTATTCAAACTGAAGACCCAGGCAGACCCCAGTACAAGACCCTGCAGAAAACATATAAACACATGGACACTAAACAATACAATTCTGAATGAATGGGTGACAGAAGAAATCAGTTTTTAAAAAGTTTTAGACTCAGACAAGGATAACAATACAACATAACAAAACCTCTGGATACTATGAAAGTGGTTCTAAGAGGAAAGTTTACAGCTATGAGCACCTACATAAGAAAATCAAAAAAAATCCCAAATAAAAAATATAATGATGCATTTCAAGACCCTAGAAAAACAAGAGCAAACCAATTCCAAAACAAATAGAAGAAAGAAAATAATTAGGCAAAATCGATAAAATAGAGAATAAAAATACAAAGGATGAATGAAACAAAGAGTTGGTTCTTTGAAAGAATAAATAAGATTGATAAACCCTTAGTCAAAGTAACCAGAAGAAAAAGAGAAAAAACCTAAACTAACAAAACTAGAAGACATGAGAAAGGGGATACCACCATGGATATCACAGAAATGCAGAGGATCATTAGGGACTATTTTGAAAACTTATACTCCAATAAATTAGAAAACCTAGAAGATGTGGACACATTTCTAGACTCATCTGACTTGCCAAAATAGAATTGAAAGAACACAGAAAATGTAAACAGACCAATGGCAATCCATGAGATAAAAGCAGTAATAAAAAGTCTTCCAACATGAAAAGGCCAGGACCAGATAGATTCTCAGCCAAGTTCTATCTTCCTTGCAAAAAGCATTAATCCCAATGTTCCTCAATTATTTCATAAAATATAAAGATGGAACTCTTCCAAACTCATTCTATGAAGCCAGTATTCTCCTCATACCAAAACCAGATAAGGACACATCAAGGAAAAAAAACTACAGATCAATATCCCTAATGAACTTAGATTCAAAAATTCTTCATAAGACATTAGCAAATCATATTCAACAACAAATATATACCCAAAGCCACACCCGAATTACCACCTCCTGCAGCCACACCCTACCACTTCAGTTACCACTCATTTAATCCTACCAGGAGATTAAATCACTAATTGGGTAAAGACTCTCACAACCCAATCATTTCTCCTCTGAAACTTGTTGCATTATCTCACACATAAGTTTTGGAGGACACCTCACATCCAAACCATAACAACACCACATTAAGAATATTGTACAGGGCGACTAGGTTGGTTTTATCCCAGAATTGCAAGCATGGCTCAGCATTTGCAAATCAATAAATGAAATTCACCACTTGAATACTGAGTTAAGGACAAAAATCACAGTCATCTCAATAAATACAGGAAAGCCTCTGACAAAAATCAGCACTCATTCATGATAAAAACACTGAAGAAACTAGGGATAGAAGGAACCCACCTCAATATCATAAAGGCTTCATATGACAAACTGAAAGCCAACATTATGGTGCATGGGGAAAAACTGAAAGTATTTCCTTTAAAATCTGGGACAAGACAAGGATGTCTACTTCTCATCACTCCTATCAATACAGTACCAGAAACTCTAACCAGAGCAATTAGGCAAGAGAAAAAAAAAAAAGGAAAAGGGATAAAAATAAGAAAGGAAGAAGTTAAATTATCCCTGTTTGCAGATGATATGATCTTATATTTAGAACATCCAAAAATCTCCACCAGAAGACTGCTAGAGCTAATAAACAAATTCACCAAAGTAGCAAGTTACAAAATCAACATACAAAAATCAATACCTTTCTTATATACCAATAATGAATCTGCTGAGAAATAAACCAAGAAAACAATCCCATTCACAACAGCCTAAAAAAAATACCTAGGAATAAATCTACGAAGGAGGTTAAATACCTTTACAATGAAAATTATAGCATACTGAAGAAACAAATTGAAGAAGATACAAGATATCCTTGTTCAAGGATAGGCAGAATATCATTAAAATAATCATACTACAAAAGCAATATACGAGCTCAAGGCAATCCCCATACACGTATACCAACAATACATATCAGAAGACTTGGAGAAAAATTCCAGGAACACAGTCATCTGATACAATACTAAGGAGCCAAAAACATACATTGGAGAAAAGACAGCCTTTTTAACACATGGTGCTGGAAAAAAAAATGGTTATCCATATGTAGAAGAATGAGTCTATTTCCTTATCTCTCACTCTGCACAAAAGCCAATTCAAAATGAATCAAGAGCTAGGAATTAGCCCAGAAACTATGTAATTTCTAGAAGAAAATGTAAGATTAACACTCAACACATAGGCATAAGCAATAATTTTCTCAAGAGGAATACTAAGGTTCAAGAAACAATGCCAAGAATTAATAAATGGGATGGCATCAAATTTAAAACTCCTTCAGAGTAAAGGAAACAATTAAGAATGGGAGAAAAATGCTAACTGTTCTTCTGACAGAGGATTAATATCCAGAATATATAAAGAACTCAAAAAACTGAACACCACAATAAATAAATAAATAAACCAATAAGTAAATGGGAAATAGACTAAACAGATACTTCTCAAAAGAAGAAATTCAAATGGCCAACAAATATATGAAAAAAATATTCAACAGCAATAGAAAGTAGGGAAATACAAATCAAAACTACACTGAGTTTTCAGTGTTCCAATCAGAATGGCAGCCATCAAGAATACAAACAATAATAAATGCTGAAGAGGATGTGAAGAAAAAAGGAACACTGTTGGTAGAATTGTAAATTAGTACAACTACAGCAAAAATCAGGTTTCTCAAAAGACTGGGCATGGGACCACCATATGACCCAGCTATGTCACTAGATCAGATTATGCAACATAACATGAACATTAGGAAGAAAGGTGGTAAATTTCAAATACAGCCTGAAGTTTAGTTAGTAGTACTCTAAAAATGTAAATTGTCTTAGTTGATAATTGGTTTAGTTATTAACATTAGAGGAAGTTTGGTAAAACATATACATGAACTCTCTATATTATTTTTGCAAGTTTTCTATAAGTTTAAAATCATTCTAAAATAAAAAGATTTTTGTAAAAAGTTGTCCAACAATTACCTCTAGCAGAAATGAATTCCAAATACAGAGTTGAATTGTTTTCATATTTCAAGGGATGTACCTATGGTACATATTTACTGTTCCAAAGCATTTGAAATGAGAATGTGTCCAAATTAATTCTATAAAGTTAGTGCAAACCTCACATTCAAATCTAGCAATATCACCTTAAGGAAGAAAACTACTATCTAACCTCACCCATGAATACAAATTCAAAATCCAAATAAAATACTAAAACCTTAAATTCAGTAATACATCTCAAAATACCATCATAATGCAGTACACTTACTTCTAAGAATGTTATGATAGCTTACTATTATGAAATTTACTAAAAATATGGGGCAAAAGCATTTGATAAAATCAACATTCAACCCTTATTTTTAAAATCACAAGTCACATACTTTTTAAAAAATATATTCATTTTTTAGTTGTAGTTGGACAATACCTTTATTTTATTTATTTTTATGTGGGGCTGAGATCGAACCCAGGGCCTTGCACGTGCTAGGCAAGCGCTCCACTGCTGAGCCACAACCTCAGCCCACAATTCACATACTTTAAAGTATAAAAGAATACTTTAACATCTACTTCAAGACAAGAGGTCAGAAACTTAAGTATTACCACTGTTATATAATATCACTTTTTAGGATCTTGCCAATAAGAAAAAAGATGTTCGACTATTAAAAGAGGAAATGCTGCTACTGTAATGTGATAATGACACAGAAGCAATTAGAACACAGGATTCAATTAGCAGAATTCTTAAAAAATTAATAAGAACTCATAGGTTTTTCTATATAACTATAGTACAAAATGTAACAGAAAAGATCATGATTATAAGAACCACCAAAACCATAAAATACCCAAAAATAAACTCAACAAAAGTGTCATAGAGGGAAACACATTTCAAAAATAACTAAGAGTAAGTTTCAAAAGTATCACCATAAAAATAACATAATGTGACAAATGTTAATTCATTTGATTTAAATTAATATTGTTTTAAAAAATATTAAAAGGTGGTAGTTGAACCACAGCATCAATGTAGTAAGAGTCACAAAACTGTTCACATTAAAATTATTAACTTTATATTATTAAAATTTAAAATTATTTAAAATATTTATGTTGAAAAAAGAAAACTGCATATCTTTGCTTATGAATATACTAAGAAATTCAAATAAATAAAATAATTTGAAATAAAGATTATACAATGTTGACAAGAATAATAAAAACAGATAATCTCATACTTCTGTATGCAAAAGTATAAACTGGTAAACCTCTTCACAGGACAACTGAGCAATACTTGTCAAAACTTAAATGCATATAACTTTTGAGTCAGCAGTTTTTACAGAAATTTCTCTTACAGAAAATATATATACATAAATATGTGAGTGAATGCATGTGTGCACACAAAGTACTCAATGTGGAACAGTTCTCAACAGCAAAAAGCTAGAAATAACATAAATATTGAAAAATAAGACTGATTAAAGAAAGCATGTCAATATTATAAAATATTATGTAGCCATACTGTTAGTGATATAATCATTTTATTAAAAAATATTTTATAAAATAAATGTATATGTATATGTGTGTGTGTTTATAAAGCAGGGTGTGCATACTTCTAAAAATTACAATGTACTTTTATCTAAGTGGTATAATTATAACTATGTCTTCTTCCCTGTGTTTTTCCTATGTTTTCCAAATTTTCTACAATACTTATGTATTACAATTAGCAGGGAAAAATAATACAGTCTTATCTGTAGTTGAAAGGAACTCCAGCATCATGTTGCATTAAGTACTAAATGCACAATGTATGTGAATGTGCATTGTAAATGCACTTCTTCATATATAATGTGCACCCATATGCATTAATATGCATTGCCTCTAAATTCTATATTTGGGTGTAAACAGCCTCATCACATGGACCCTGGGAATTGCCCAGATCCATTATAAGGAATTAAATGTTTTCAACTCTCTATGTTGATGACTCCCAAAATTCCACATAGGAGAGGTTTAAAGAGTAGTAACTTGGAAGAAATCACAAATTTCCAAAATCATATTTACAGAAATCACATCTATGGGCATAACTCAAATGTCTGACTTTTCCTTCCAACCCCTCTTTGACACCTTGGCATAGTAACATTACTGGCACCATGGAGGAAGCTGGAAGTGGAGTTACCATAGGAAGAACTGTTGAAGAGTTCAATGTTGAAGAAAGCATAGTCTCCACTGGTCATGCCATGTCTGTGTGCTGCCAGCATGATATTCCGGATGGTGTCACCGCTCGCACACATGATCACCACTGGAGAGAGAAACAAACAACAAATGTGAGACACCCAACACAGCAGACAGTAAGCATGCAAAACCAGTCTGGAGTGCTGGACATGGGACAGGGTAGTTAAAGGGTCCTGAAGCATCTCCTCACATAAGGTACTTTCTACAGTAGTTCCCCTTCTCTGCAGGGGAAATGTTCCAAGGACCCACCAGATGCCTGGAACTGTGGATGATGCCAACCCCTATATATACCATATTTCTTCCTATAAGCAAATACCTATGATAGAGCTTAATTTGTAAATTAGGCAAAGTAAGAGACTAACAACAACAACTAATAATAAAATAGAACAATTATAATAATATACTATAACAAAAGTGTTTAAAACCCCGTGATTGTTTATTTTTAGAATTTTTCATTTAATATTTGCAGACCACAATTCAATACAGGTAACTAAAACCTCAGACAGCAAAACCACAGATAAGGAGGAGACTACTATAATCACAAAGGGAAAAATGGTAACTTTATGGAAATTAATAAAATCACTGAAAGAAATTATAAGGAGGAATGCTTCTTTATATTTTCTTAATATTTGTACCTTCAAATTAAAGGAACAGAAAATGCCCATTTGTTGAGGAACAGCTCTGCATATTTATAGAGCCAGAGGTGGTTTGACAGTTATGACAGTTTAATGGTTGAATAGTTTGACAGTTGGCATGGGGTGCTTTCTGATTGGTGGGTAAGGATCATGTGAGCCAGCAGGGCTAGTCTGATTGGTGGGTAAGGATCATGTGAGCCAGCAGGGCTAGTCTGATTGGTGGGTAAGGATCATATGAGCCAACAGGGCTCACCATTGGACGGCTCTTCTCGGGGGATGAGGAAGTTAGTCTTTGGAGCTGGGCGACTCCCAACATAAAACATGGCAATGTATGATACTTAATTGGACTCTGGACCTTAAGTATATATATGTAAAAGGGGGGGGGCATTGTTTAAACAGGTGGTGAAATTTGAGTAACTCCTGTGAACTAGATAATAGAACTGCATTATCACTTTTCATGACTCCTCCTTATTCTTAGGAAACATACCCTTAAATGTTTAGGAGTAAAGAAACAATGATGGGGTTGGGGATGTAGCTCAGTGGCAAAGTGCCTCGCATGCACAAAGCCCTGAGTTCAGTCCTTGGCCCTGGGGGAAAAATCAAAAGAAACAATGATTGTGGGCTGGGGATTTAACTCAACAGTAGGGCACTTCCCTAGCAAGTGTGAGGACCTGAATTCTATCCCCAGTACTGGAAAGCAGAGGAGGAGGAGGAGGGAGGTCTACAAAAAGGGAGGAAGAAGAGGAAAAACAATCCTGTACTTATAAAAATACGTATTATCTGTGTGTGTGTGTGTGTGTGTGTGTGTGTGTGTGTGTGTGTATAAACAGAAAAGAGGAAGGTAAGGGAGGGAACAGATTTGTATTGAAAAAGCAAAATGTTAATATTTACAATTGGTGAAAATCTGGGAGAATGCTGTATAAAGGTTCTTTAGCTTTTCCAAAAGTGCACAACTGTTTCAAAATAAAGGGATTTTTCCATTAAGCATGGTAGTACACACCTGTAATCCCAGTTACTCCAGAAGCTGAGATAGGAGGATCACAAGTTCAAGGCCAGCCTGAATAATTCAGTGAGACCTGTCTCAAAATTAAATTTAAAAAAGGGATGGGGATGTAGCTCCATGGCAGAGTGCTTGCCTTACCAGTATGTGCAAGGCTCTGGGTTCAATTCTAGTATTTCAAAATGAAAGGTTTTTTTCCTAAGTAATACATTAAGTAAATCACTAGATTTTCCCATTATAAACTAAGACAGAGTACTAACTGCTTTTCATACTTAATAGCATGGCAAATGCATTTCCCTTAAAAAGCAAACTCAGTGGCTATAGAAAGAACATTTTTCTGGCATATCAGAAGATGCAGTGAGTTCCATACACATTTTACTGTCTGCATTTTAAAACATCATTTTCAGGTTGTCTCAACACAGAGGAAATAGTTAACAAGATTCCCATGTTCCCTTTTCATGTCCTCTCAGTTTAAAGCCACGCTATGGGATTTGAGAGGCTTTAAGCAGCTCCAGATGATTGTTGCCTGACACCTAAGAGGGACACCAGCTGAAGTAAAGTGAGGACTTGGCTGTTGTCCAATTTGGTCACTACTGATGGTCCCCAGACTCCGCAACCATGTATTTGATGCATACACACTGTGCAGAGAAGAGACCCACAGAGACCTGGGTTTTGTAAACCATGTTATCACGATGCATGCCAGACCTCCAAGATGTTTATGTGCTTGGTAAAAACAGGGGTGCTGAAAGGCTATGCCTGAGCAGCTTTGGCAACCTGCATGGAGGGCTGGGCTCTTGCTGATATTTCGTTTACTGCAAATGAACTCAAGAGGGTTAGGTCTTGATTCTGTCATTTCGTATTACAAAAGGGCTCCGTGCATGGGATAAAAGCTTTAGAGAACAAGTTTTTAAAACAGTGTAAAACTGCTAATAGACCTATAACGATGGGAGCAGGTATTGCTTATGCTTGGAAATACTGTTGTATGCATTTAGGATAAACAAATGTCATGATATCTCAGTGGGGAAGCTCTCAAAGAAACTCCTAATTATTCATTATGAAAGAACCTTGTTGTAGCTCTCATTCAAATCTGGCCCTTTCACTTAAAAAAAAAAAAAAAAAAAAAAAAACAGTCAAGATGTCCCACAAAATAGCCAGCTAGGAGGTAAGGCCAGACAAGTTTGAAGAATATGGACTCCAGGAGTAAGCGTCTCCAGAAAGGAGCCAGAAAGCTCTATCTGGCTGCCTACTAGACAGTCCTTATCATTTTTTAATCAACTGCTTGTAGTCTAGGGTGTATTTCTCAGTTCCCATGTGCAAAACCTGATTCTGCCATTACATAGAGAGTAAAGTAGTTGCTTAGGGGCAGATTTCCAATAACCTACATCAGATATTTATGGCTGCAGATTACTTAAATTTCATGGAGACCAGAATGGCCATGAATATATTTGGGTCAACTTGCCCTGTACCTTGGGCATGCCAACGGGGTGGGGGTGGGGGGCAAATGATGAGCAGTAAGATGCCAGTGAGGATGGAATCAGAATCAATTTGAAGGATTCAGGCATCCAAAGGCATCAGCCACTGATAACCTTAAACACCCACATAAGCCTAGGACTGAACAGACTATGCCTCAGGGCCAGAGCACATGCTTCCCCAGGTCATGGGTGTGTTCTGCCCAACACTGGCTTCTGTGGCTTCTTCTCCTATCTTTAAACTCCTGGCTCATCTCCTCCTCTGTCCCCATCAACACTACCCCAAGCCTTCTGAGGGGCACATTCTCTCTTTAAATGTTAGTACCCACTGAGTCTGAGCAAAAGTGTTATAACACAGCATTTATCTAACTATGCAGACTTTGATTATTTTCAATCTTACCATTTTGTGTTAATCTTGTGATTTACTCTCAAAAGGAACCCCTAATTCCCAAGTTCATGGGCAGCTCACTGTCTTTCTTGAATAAAACAAATCCATAACATACACTATCATCAAGTTTCAGTGCAAGTTGAAGCAAGTATTTAATGACTCTAGCAAAGCAGTCAGAATGCAGAATCCCAAATTTTTATGATGCTCTCTGATCTCCTTCAGTTGTCTTATTCATGCCTAAGTAAACAGCAAGTATTTTTAGCAACTTGTCTTTATACAGTTTATCAAAAGGTTTTAAATAGTTTTCATTGAAATAGCTTTCTCTTCCTATTCATGTCTAATCAGTTTATACAATAACTAATTAAATTAAGTAATAAGCACAAGTGGCATAAACAGATTTGGAAAGTATGCAAGAAGTATGAGAAGTGCCTAGAAAATTCCAGAGAAATATACTACCCACCAGCATCAGTAACGTTTCCCAGCAAGAGGAAAAGGAGAGATTGTATGTTTGGTGAGTCTGAAAGAAGATACTGGGCGCTCCAGGCCCTGTCCTCTTTCTTCCCCTTTGAGATGTGTCTACTAACAGAGAGTATCCTTTATGGGTTACTGCTCCTGAAGGGGGAAGTTATAGCTTCAAGGCACTGGCTGTGATTTGGTAGATGTCTCTGCCTAATTTGGGGAGGAAGTACTAGTAAGCAGGCCCTTTTGGCATCAGATCTAAATCCACATTCTCCAATCCATTTAAGTAATAATAAACAGGTCATTTTCATATTCTCCATCTTATTTCTGCACCTATGTTCCTTTTAACTCTAAATTTGGAAGGGAAAGAGAGATAGATGTTACTGCATGGAGGCAAGACAAAGTGTACCACATCCTGCAAGCCAAAAGTGTGATAAAAGAAATGAAAAACCCAAACTCAATAGTAATTTTGGAAGAAATGCAAAAATAAAAATCTGAAAACCCTCCAACCATGAAAAATAAAAATTTAAAGATAAATCAGGTGGTATATAGGAAAAAAATCATAAAAATAGAAGATCAATCCAAATAAGAAAAAAAATCTAGAAAGAGAAAAGGAATGGGGATAAAAATCTTCAAAGAAGGAGATGTGGCTCGGTACATACATAATATATACACACATACACACATCACACACATCACAAATAAACACTCATCAAAGAAATAATTTAAGAATTTTTCCAAGAATTACAAGACAAGAGTTTCTGGAAAGAAGCAGCCTACCAAGAGTAATAAGGCAAAATACTGGCACTAATGCACATCCTAATGAAATGTTAAAACACTGGGAGTAAAGAGAAGATTCTAGAACTTTTCAGCGGGGGGGGGGGGGGATAAGATTACTTCCAGAATCTGAATCTATTCAAGCTTCCTAATAATAACATCAGGATTTAGAAGACAACGGAGCATGTTGTCAAATGTTGGGAGAAAATTATTTCCAACCTAGAATTCTACAATCATGTTTAAAGGCAAGATGAAGAAATTTCCACTTGTGACAAGTCTGAAAATTCTCATTCATTCTTTCTCAGAAAGTTCCTAGATGATGTGCTTCCCCCAAACAAGGGCTTGAAGCAAAAAACAGGAGCACTAGGACCTAGCTCAAAAATACAGGTGACTGGAGACCTAGGAAGACATTAAAGGAATAACGCAGAATGACAACTGTGAAGTATAGCTCAAACACGACTACACTGAAGCATCTCAGGAGCTTAAAACAGATAATTTTGTAAGGTTTAATTTTAAGTCCATAGGAAACTAAGAAAACAAACAACAAAAAAAAAGGTTGTTTTTGTTTTTAATTTTTACCCTAAGCCTGAAAGCGGAGCAAGAAAGATAGTGTCATCCTAGTAACCTGCATGTCTTGACTGTGAACAGTATTTAGAAGAAAATAATAATATTGATACTGAATACTGAGCTAAACAAAATTTTGACAGGTCCATGTTAAAAGGAAAATGTGTATGTGGTTAACAGACAGTAAAAGCGACCTTGATCATCATCTTCCATGGGGATATCAAGAGAGAAGGTCTAAAACTGACAAAATCAAAAATAACCTGTTATTTAGAGATATAAAGACAAATGACTACAAGAAAGCTACATTATCTAAAAATGATTGCCTCTGGAAAGTAAGAAATGGGGAGTAGAAAGCAATGAAAGTTTTCTTAATCAGATTTGTATAATTTTCTGACTTTAAATTATGTGGCTATATAATTAATTTTGCTAAATTAAAATCTATTTTTTTTTCAAAAAAGTTTTCTCTGGCTGTTTTCTACATTTAATAGCAATGGATATTGTTTGCAAAAATGAGATATATCTTCTTTTTTGTTGTTCACAACAAAAAAGGTCTGGAATTTCTGCATTGCAGCCTACAGTGCTTCTCTTTTCCCATGTTATTCTGTGTATGTTATTTTACACTTATAGTGCATTATTTAGAAATTCTGATCAACCACTTTATCATTTACCACTCATTTACCCGAGACTACTAAAAATGGATGATTCCTGTATTGAATAATTACTATTATCTCTACAGCTATTACCTAGGCCCAGTTTGATGACATATTAACAACTAAAATAATAAAACTCCAGTTTTTCATTTAAAAAAAAATCTTGTGTGTAGAATACTCTGAGTACTGCATTTTATAAGGTATATAAACGAAAAACTCCTGGCTTTAATTGCTTGAAAAAAATGACTTAATTCTAACTCTGTCTTTTTAAAGATAAATCTATCGGTTGGGGATATAGCTCATTATCTATCATGTAAGTGTGGAATATTGAGGGCAGTGCTCATATGCATAAGTGAGTCCGTTTTAAATAAAGACCATTATTTTAAAAATGTATGCTCAGTCATGTGTATGTTGGTGACATAAGCTAAAGACATGAGAGGAAAAATGGTTTTAAATTATTGACTTACATTTAGTAACTCCCGAAGATGAAAAAATAACTGAAGTCTTTTAGTGTTTATGGATTTAGTACAATCCATAGTAAAAAAAATTAGTCATATGATTATTTGGGATAGTGCCATTGTATAGTGCCATTGAGAGTGCCATTTAAGAGATTAAAATATTCATTTGGATTTAAATATGAAGTCAAGCATAGCACAAAAACAAGTGCTAAAAATGTTCTCTGCAAAAGAAGGGGCAAAGGAACTCTCTAGAGAATACTCTAGTTCATAATCCTTAATAAGGAATTTTCAAAGGCAGAAATACTGTCAGTTACATCTGTACACTTTTAAGGTGTATAAACAAAACAATGACTGCCTTTCATTGCTTGAAAAAATTAGCCCATTCTATCTTTTTTAAAATAAATTTACCATTAAGCGTGGAATATTGAGGGTAGTAGTCAGGTGTACAAGTGAATCTATTTTAAATAAAAATCATTATTTCTAAAAAAAGAGCCTATGCACAAATCAGAACCAACAAACATCAGTTTGAAGAGGCCTAATTCTCACCAGAGTCCCTGTGCCTCAGGGTAGGAAGTTCCTGCACAGTGCCTTGCACAGGTAAACCCAAGCTGGTAAGTTAAGACACCAGATCCCCAAGCATCTGCTTCTCAACCCAGGGTTTTCTCCCATGGCAGGACCTTTCCTTCTCAGTAAAGGTGCTTATCATCACATATATGAAGTAACAACCATTATGATAAAACCACATTTATTGAACCCTTACTATGGGTCTGGCACTGTTTCGGCACATTCCAGGAGTTAGTTCCTCCCATCATCCCAAAGACTGGGCACTCTCCCTAACCCAATTTTACCTAAAGAGTCCCAGGTACAGAGCTCAATAGCAGCCCAAGATTCACCAGCCAGTGAGTGGCTGAGCTACAGACTCCACTGAAACTGAACCCCCTATTTAACACATTAACTGTTTATGGTAAAGAATAACTGAATGTGTTTGTAGAAGATCCCCTGAGATCTTTGTTATCAAGCAACTTTCTCTCCTGAGAGTAAGGAATTTGGAAGGTAGGGAAAATGGTTTAGGAAAGAAACTATTTTATTTCATATTTCCGAATATATGTCAGGTCCTTGTTGGAAATATATTTTAAAGTAAGAATCATAAAAATCATAACTTTATCACCTGTAAGGTATAAACCTGAGCCCAGCAAACTTTCATCGCTAAATTCAAATGTAGAAGGGAAAAAAAAAAGCAGAGACTTGGTAATATCTATGAGGCTTTGAGATATATATAGTACATATATAAATTTTATATATAATGTGTAATATAGACAGATATATATATACATATATATGTATATACATATATATATGTATATACATATATATATACATATATATGTATATATAACACAAAAAGGGGGGAGGGAGCGTGCAGTAGCCACACAAGGCAGCCCAAATCCTCTAAAGCCTGAGGCCACCAGCCCCCCAGGCCCACCACAGGACTACTGCCCTCCCTGTGCTATATGGCCTCAGCAACTCATGTGAGGTTGAGAGGCCCCTGGCTGAGATCTACCCTCACTTGGGCAAACAGATCCACTCTGCCTTGTATCCCACGCCACGTGCGCTGAGGTCTCTGACTGCCCACTGGAACCAGTCCAGCAAAGGCAGCACACACGCGCTTGCAAACCACGGATCTCGCCGATAGAGAGACACACCCCCAACCCCAACCAGCCCTAAGAAGTCTCCAACTTCTAGTTCCTGGCAGGTTCCGGGGGCTATAGCAGTCCGAGATCTGCAAGGAGGCTGCGGCAACCCGGGGACCGCAAGGGCGGAGAGAAACAGATGTGGGTTCCCAGGCCAAGCGTGGCGAGTCCGCAGCCGTTGAACACAAATGCTCTTTTTCATAATCAGCAGAGCCCGCGCCCCGCCCGCTTAGCTGGCAGGGATTCGGCGCAGACAGCCTGGAGTTCGAATGCTCAAAACATGCCAGGCAGCCTACTGTCAACACCTCCTGCCCCTTCGTTCTAAAGGGTGTGTTCATTCAAGTCCGAGGCCAAGATGGGAAGCGGGATGGCTACAGCTTCATCCTCAATGTATTCTCTGCCTACTCTCACCTGCTTCTGAGGTTCCCAGCCTTAGGTTGTGCTGGCCCCTATGGCCAAAGCTCAGATGCCAGTCCGTACCAAGATGTAGACACACCCTACGCATGGCTCAACCCTGCTCCCCTCGGTGGCACAGGCGTTGCGAAGAGTTTTGCTGGGGTTTCACCCCAGGCACTCCAAGCGCGTGCGCACTGAAGGAAATCGGAGGCGGGATTCCCTGAGTGCAGTTCACGCCAACCCCTCTACCACCGAGGAGGAATCTGCACTATGCTGGGATCTCACCACCAACCCCGCTCCTCGCAGTCTACCTGCAATAAAATGGGCCGCAATAGGGGCTTCCGCTATTACCTTTCCTCCACCATACTCGCTGCAGCCATAGCCACCATTTCCAGTCTTGAGCACTTTATCCAGTTTGGGTATTATTCCAAACCCCCTAGAGACCCGCCGAGAAAATTTGGCGCTGAGTGGAGGCAGGTGGAAAGGAGATTCAATGGCCGTTTTTCGAAAGCGCTCCCGCAAAAAAGTCTAGTTCTGGGCGCTGTAGAGACCGTGATGCCGAAAGCCCCGGGGAAAATGAGTGTTGCCCGAGTCCAAACACTACGAAGCATTTTTAGTAGAAACCACAGAAACTTGTTTGTAAGGGACTAAAGGGGTCATGGGAGGAATGACAGAGCGACACAATGAGACTTTTAAAAGACGCCTGGGGTCTGGGAAAGCGCAGCTAGGAAAATCGAGAGGCCCGGGCGTGAGCCAAGTGGCAGCGCGCAGCTGCACAGCGTCCTAGGACACTGCCACTGAGCGGGAGCGCACAACCGCAATGGAGAGGGTAACAACTTCTTTCGGCCTTGGCATGCTTCAGACCCTGAAGCAGGGCACTGGTGGTGCGCCTCTAATCGCCAACCCTGCGCTGGCAAATAGGGAGCTGGGTAGAAAAACCCCGAGTGGTTTGACAGCACCTGTCAGACATGGACCCGCAGAAGACGGCTTTCTCCTTGCCCAGACCCTTCCACCTCCCCAGGACCCTCTAAGTACACCCCTCCACAGCGATGGGCGATCCTCAAAGATCGCTGCCAAACAGCTCACACCTGGCAAGTCCCCGCGCACACCCTCCCGGGATCCTTAGCGCCACAGGGAACAGTGAGGTCTGCAGAGAACAGGACCGGTGTGTAAGGAGAGTCGCGGAGAGAGGATGGGTTAGGACCAGGGGTCCGGGACGCGCTCCTGCTCACCTCGCTCACTGGCCTGGATGTAGCGCACGATGTCGTCCAGGTCCAAATCTTTGGTTTCGTCGAAATTGTAGGCAGACGTATGCAAACCCTCCTCCTGGAAAACCTCGTGAACACCCTCGAGGGTAAAGTAACAGTTCCGTTCCAGTTTGTCATCGCTGTAGACGAGCGCAGCGCGGCTCCAGTGGTGGTGGCGGAACAAGGCTAGCATCATCTCGCCCATTTTGGCGTAGGCAGGCGCCACGCGCGTGAGGTGCGAGTATTCAGTTTCCTTGTGTTGGAAGCCCGCGGCCAGTGCTCCGGCCGACAACATGGGCAGATCCCAGTGCGACGCAAGTCGGGCCACTGGTGCTGCAGCGTACTCGCAAACAGGCCCCAAGATGAGGTCGGGCTTGGCGCCTCGTGCGGCCGCGACGCGGTCCACTAGACTGAAGAGTGCGCGGTTACCGCAATCCGAGTCCTCGTAGGCCACCTGGAAGCTAGTGCCGGGCGGCAGAAGCCGTCTCCCGGTCCCGTTGCCCTCCACGCTGCGCAGGGCATACTCGATGGCCGGCCGCACCCGAGCCAGTGAGAACAAGTACGAGTCGTCCTGGGGCAACAGCACCAGCACCTCGATCTTCTGAGGAGGCAGCGCCTCTCTTTCCCGGCGCCCGCTGCCTGGGCCCGTGCCCCCGCCGCCACCCGTGCCGCCAGCCAACAACGCCCAGCCGAGCAGGACGCACGCGGAGAAAGTGAGGACCAGCAGAGACGGCATCGTGCCGCAAGAAAGCGGTCGCCTTCGCCGCCGACTCACCCTCTGCCCCCCACCCACCCTTCCTCTTTCTTCCCCACTCTTCTTTCTGAGGTCCCTGCGCCCCCTTGGGCGATCTAAGAAAACAGAATACCCCCTTCACTAACGCGCCAAAAGATAGAGAGGAACAGTCCTTCTCTTCAATGTCACTAGTTTTTTTAAAAAAAGAAAGTTCACCGAGTGTAAACCTGTGCGTCTGTAATATACATATATACTTATTATAAATATATATATATTCGCCCTCCCTTTATACATATGCTGTTTGCTTAGAGGTGGCTTCTTATTTGGGCGTTGCTAAGGTTGCTTTTGAAAGCGTATTTGTAAAAGAAAAAAAAAAGTTAGACTTGTCCAAGTGCTTGTAATTCACGGTGCATCTCCTTCGCGTTTGATCTCATTGATTCGCGCCGGTTCCTGGATCCATAGCCCGCGTTTAAATAGCGTGGTAGCGGCAGAGCGTGTTACCACACATGGCGAGCCAAGGACGGACTTGTATTTCCAGGGGGT